>NC_132913.1:72801559-73115224 GCF_047675955.1 Chlorocebus sabaeus | reverse complement strand
ACTACATGAAAAATGTATGCCAATAAATTTGAAAATATATACAAGGAACAAATTATCTGAAAAATCCAAATGATCATGTCTCATCACAAATAAATAGATAATATGAAGAGTCCCGTAGCAAAGGAATTGAATACGAGGTTTAAACTTTTCCACAAAAAAGCTCCAGACTCAAGAGACTTCACCTGTGAATTGTGCTAAATATTTAAGCAAGAAATTATGCTAATTCTACACAAACTCCCCCAGGAAATTGAAGAAGAGTGAACATTTTCTATCTTATACTTTGACATCAGAATCACTTTGACACAAAATATCATTACAAGGCATTATAATAAATTAAAAATTTGTTCAACTCCCCCATGAGCAAACATGCAAAAATTACAAACAAAACAAATAATAAATATTGTGAATAATATATAACAATATTATTAATAATATACTGACCATTAGGTTAATATTATAGTAATCATAATTATATAATATAGTAAATTATAATTTTTATAACTATAATTATAAATATCTTATATATCATATACTATAAATAATGTAATATAAATATATGTGAATATATATGCATAATATAATTTTAATAAATATAAGTATGTTAAAATATTATGTTAATAATATTACATATTATAATATGTAATAAAGATAATGCATTATGAATAAGTAGGGTTTATCCAAGGAATGAAGAAAATCAAAAGTAATTTGATTCATTCAAAAATCAAAATAATATATAATATAAACAGAAAAAAGGAGCAGATTCATGTGATTACGTCAAAGACGCAGAAAAAATATGATACAATTCAACACCCATTCATGATAAAACTTCTTAGTGAACTAAGAAAAAAGGGGATGTCTTTTTCTAACAAAGGCTATGTTTAAATATCTACAGCTAATATCCTAATTCATATGTATCACCTTCCCTTATGTTTTAGAACAATATTAAGATATACACAATCACCATTGCTGTTCAACCTTGTACTGGACAGAGAGAAATAAAGGAAAAGTGAATCCCAACAAAATCACAGCAAAGTATTTTGTAAAAGTTGGCAAGCTGTTTTTAAAATCTGTATAGAAATGCAACGGCTCTAGAATAACCAAGTCAACCTAGTATAACAACTAACATTGGATAACTCAAACTACTGAATTTCAAAACTCATTATAAAGCCACAATAATGAAGAAAATTGAGGTATTTGCATAAAGACAGATAAATACATCAATAGAATGGAAGAGAATGTTTACAAATAGGCCCAGCTATCGATGATCACTTTATATTTCCAAAGTTGCCAAAGCAACTAGATTTGTACAAGATAAGCTAGGATCTTCCTGTTTTCTCAGGTAGCAAGGAAACTATCAACAACCACTAGGGTTACGCCAAAAATACCTCTAGAGTTATAACAAAGGCACTTCCACGGGCCAGAGGTGTTACAACATGAAGACAATGAAGATGAACACCTAAACCATGATCCATTTTCACTTAATAAATAGTAAATACATTACATTTTCTCTTCCTATGACTTTTTCAATTTAATAACACTAGTTTATTGTAAGATTACAGTATATAATACAGATAACATACATAATATGTGTTACTCGACAGTTTATGTTTTCAGTAAGGTCAACGGTGGGCTGTTAGTAAGTTTCTGGGGAGCCAAAAGTTAAATGTAATTTTTTTTACTGTGCAGTGGGTCCGTGCTTCAACTCTCACCCCTTGATGTTCAAACATCAACTGTACTTCTAGTCATTCTATACATAATCATCCAAACATGGAAACAATCCAAAATTTCAAATTTCTTTCAATTGAAGAATGAAAAAAACAAACTCTGGTGCATCCATACAATGGAAAGGAACAAACCATTGACACATGCTATAACTTGAATGAATTTCAGAGGTATTATGTTGAGTAAAAGAAGATATTTTTATAAAGTTACAAAATGTATGATTCCATTTATATGACATTTTCCAACAGAAAATGAACTACAGTCAGGAGAACATATTACTATTTGATAATAATCCCAGAGGCAACATAACTAATAATACCAGAGGTAATTTGGGAGTATTAGTTGGAGGAAGGAGGGTGTGACTGCAAATAAACAGCATGAGGGAGATTTTTGGAATGCTGGACTGTTCTACATGTGATTGTGACAGTGGTTACACAAATCTGTACATGTGTTTATACATGTAATTGTAAAAATGTTCCATTTTGCTTTAGGGTAATTTAAAAACCAAAATAAATGCCTTGAGATCTTTTCTAGGAATGAAAAAAATACACAGACAAGCTAAGAAGCTGGAGCAGGAAATTCACTTTGAACTCTACTTGGAGAATCACCAGCTCCAAAACCGCGTGGGGCAAATTTCTCATAAGAGTATAAAGGATGTGACACTGCACAGAGTTTACACTCATGACTCAATGATGAAATGGAAACCAGGAAGACCTGATTATGGTGAATGGGAAAAAGGAGCACCTCTAAAAACATATGATGACCTGTGATGGCACTACTGTGTATTTTTAAAATTCACAAAAAGACTACAATGACTCACATACCCTTCACTGAGACTGGAGAGGAGATATACATAACCTGCTCCACACAATTCTGATATGAATCACATTACTTTACATTTCATCTTTTAATAGGATATTTCTCCCAACCATGCTTAATTAAATTTACAGGTCTGTTCTCCAGACAACTGTCATAATAAACTGGTATCACAGTGAGGCTAAAAACAGTATTTTCCATTGACCATCCTTTCCTGAAATGTCACTGAGATTCTTTGACAACAGTAAGATAAGTCTGGGATGCATTCAACACTAGATTTTTACAGGATCAGTTTGCTTGAGATAACTGCTTTAGAAATTAATAATTCAGTTTGTTGTCTACATGCAGTATAAGATGTAGAGCTGGTATTGCCATAAATTTGCCAGTTGTAAATAATCCTTTGGTATGTTGTAAAAGCTGAACTTTAAAAATGGTACCCATGGACTTTGGAGTAAAATTAACTGAACCTCAGTGATTCTGAGGCAGAAAGACATCCTAGGCTAAGGCAACCCTATCTATTCCAACATTTCTGATTCTTGATGAAAACTAAGCAAATTGCATACTTGGGAAGAAAAGATTTTAAACAGTATTTCTTTTATTTTTTAACCAATAAGGCCAAGAAATTTAACATTTATATGTTAATTTTTCTTTGAAATTTAATAATGGGAAATTAGTTATACTGTTCAACTTTTGAACAGTCATACTCTGGTAATATATTTTTGGAGGATTTTTATATTGTAATTGGGCTTATAGTCTTTCAGTGAGCTCTAATGAACAACATGAAGTGACATAAGTTAAAAGATAATAAGGTGATGTTACAGTAAAAGCCACAGTGAATCTGGAGTAAACGTACTTAATTTCTGACATATTTCAGCGTTTTCTGAGATTATTTTGAGCAAAAATATTTTCTATAAGTTGGTAGGCATGCTGTATTATATATTTAATAGTAACAGAACCTTCATTTAATTTTCTAAAATAATAATATAATGTCAGGTTCAAAACAGTAAATCAATTATCTAGTTATCAAATTCTAAAACTAATAAAGGCCACATAGCTCTTGATAAGCATCACTCAAAATCAGTCATTTGACAAAAAGAAAACAGAGGATTTGTCTGCATTTAAGTGAAAGAAGTTGTTAAAAAAAACTGTCTTTCCCCAAATTATTGTTTAGTATCTAGTGTTTCTTGTCACAATATTCACTTACCACGTGTTTCTCTATTCTGGTCTCCAGCAGGATAAACTAACATTATATCTTCAGAAGTCTTCTTTTTATTCTTTGGAGAAGCTTAAAGAAACATAATAAAACATTTATTTTTACTTATGATGATGACAGAATTACCCAAGATAGACTACTTATCTTTTTATGTCCAAGAGGAGCTGAACTATATGCTAGTCTGTATGTGGGATTGTGAGAGAAATTGGAGAAGATAGAGAGATATGAAATGGGAGAAAAGACAATTCTTGACATATTATCCCTTAATATTAAAAGATACACTTGGAAGGATAGAATGTTTTTCTAGCAGAAAAGGAAATCTGCACCTGGCTCAATTGAAACATGTCAATATCCATCTGGGTGCATAACAACATAGTGGCTGGGCTGAAGACTCAGTAGTCCACAGTGATTGTTGTAATTCTTGGATATGCCTTGCTGCCTGGCATAAGCAAATGCACATATATATTCCCTTCTTTGTGATAAATATAATTATAGTTTTGCTTTCCTAACTATTGGGGTGGCAAAAGTTACTCACTGCATGTGTGCTCAAGGGGCTGTTATTAGAGATGTAAACCATGAGAGTGATCTGTTTCCCCATTCACTGATCACTGAGCAAATTATTCTGATATTTCCTTTCTTTTACTTTGTCCCACTAAAAGTTGTCTACTTGTTGGAAGATAACAACATTACAATAGTGGTATAATTCAATTTAATTTGTGCCATGGATATTCTTTCTATTCTGTCACTTTGATAATATAAACTAAACTCATTTACATATGACTTCTTCAACACTGTATTTAAATAACAAATGTTTAAGCTACTTAAATTCTTCCTACCATATGAGAAAGTTAATGAAGAGGTAGGAATTTTTATAGTTACTGAAGTGATTTCATATATGAGGCATGATATTGCTGTTATTGCCTCAATGAACTAAGTAGATCGAATTAATCAATTTAGCAAACATGTACTTAGTGTATATGCTTTGAATGGTGTTCTATTGAATACAAAGGTGGGAGTTTACTATTATAAACGATTAAGACAGCGGTAAGTATGTAATAAATGAATTAAAAGTGGTGCAAATTACTTGAGAGATTCACAGAAGAGGGGCCTTCCAGTTAGGGTTATCAACAATGACTTTTTGGCATGTAATTTACAGTGCGGCTTAAGTAACTGTAGGATTTTGATAAATGGAGATAGTAATCAGATCACTCTAAATTGAGAAAAATTGGATACAGAGAGGCAGAGAAGTCGGAAAAGTAATATGTGTTTTAGGAATGATCAGTAGTCTAATTTGACTAAACAACAAAATAAATTAAGTTCTTACTATATACTAGAATTTTTACACTCTTTATAGGAATTATCTAGGAGTATTATCTTTGTTTTCAGATAACAAAACTGGCTTAGGGAAGTTAAGTAATTTACAAGCCATAACATTGCTAGAAAATGATAAAACAGGATTGGACTTCTACAATCCAGTTTCAGAGCCTGTGCATATCACCACTAGATCATAGCTGCCATCTTCAAGGATGTAGTGTAAAATAGTTAAAAAATTAGGTAAAGACTGAACTCTAGATGCTGATAAATGCTTGCTGAAGCAGTCTGAGCTTCATTTAATCAATAATAGTTTTAAGGGTGGAGGAAGAAACCACCAGAACAGAGTTTTAAATGTAACAAGCAAGGGTACATGGATTTGAGGCAGCTAAAAAGAAGACTTAACAGAGGCTAGTTGGTAATCTACTGGAGTGATACAGGAAAGCTCTGACCTAGAAATGGGATTGATGAGATACTATGATGATAGCTGCATGGAAAATAATCAGTTTCTTTCCTGATACTACACAGTCAAAGATAGTTAAAACAAGTCTACATTTTGCATTCTGGCCATGAAATTTTATCTAGTATCAGAAAACAAAAACCCATTGTAATTTTATAATGTTATAAATAAAGGAAGCTGGTAGAGGCTGGGCGAAACAAAGCCATTCCCCCTTTTAAACTTTCTTCATTTTTCTTTCTTCATTTATTTCTTCCTTCTTTTTTTCCTAATTCTGTATCTCTTCCCATTCTTACTGGTTGGCAACATAATAGAACACCATGTTGGTATATAATAGCAGTATCTTAGATACAAGTTTGTATCATTTTAGTAGTTATTTTAAATATAGGGAGGTTAGTTACAAATGCAGTATAGGCAAGCCTGTCTCCTCAGCCAATTGATGAGATTGTTACAATTTGTTATCATTGTTACATATATGCCTACTTTTTAACTTGAACTGTAACACAGAAATACCTAGAACAGTGTCTGGCACAAAAGGAGTAGCAAGTGTAAGTACACAGAGTATTACACAAGGATTTTTACATAGATAAGCATTTCCTACTTAGCTACATTATCTTTTAATGTTCTCACATTCACCACGTGTTCCATCTCGACCTCTGTATTTAAATGTATTTTTTCCCATATCTTCTCCTTTAAAGCCAGTATCTTGCATTTTTTGTAAATGATAAGCCATTTTTTTCTCTAGAAGATCTTGTTTCTACAATATTAAAGAAAATATACTGGTTAATATTAACTTGCTATCTAGAAATGTAAAACAAATTATTTAAAATGTGACAATATATTGAAAATGGATAATCAGTTCTGTCTTGATTTGTAATGTTACAAAAATAAGAGAGTAGTAAGGGGCAAATTTTCTTTTGTGATCAAACACAAAGAATATATTTAACATGTATGCAATTTACCTCTCTACATACCATCAGAGAACTAATCCAGTTTCTGATCAGACAGGGTATCTTATCCATAGCTGTCCTGGTGAGTTTAAGTAATTTCTCAATCATCTTCAATTGGAAGATTACTGAGGGTTTAACCAAATATCACTCAGGTCTACCAGAGATAAACATAATATAGTACATAAAATGTGACTTGCCTTTGTGAATTTCTGGGCCTGTAATGAATGTACTAGAAAGAAGATAAATCCATACAGAAAGAACCCCAGAGATTTTTAGAGGGTTATTGCAGTATTTAGCAAGAAAATGGATTAGCTTATGTAAAAAAAAAAAAAACTACAGGAAAGATCTTCCTAAAGGATTGGAGAAAACAGCCACTGGAAGCTATCTAGGGATAGAAAACATGCCTATTCCCCCTAGAAATATTTCACTGGAAAGCTATACTGAAAAAAACCTCATGAGTCATAGGGCATTGAGTAGAGTACTAAGATGGATCTTAACTCAGTAGTAGGAAATAACTACTAGGAAAGTAGTAGGAAAAGCCAGATAAAGCATGACTCTCACCCTACCAGCAAATCATAAAAGGCAAGACCTGTACAATCAAATTGTTTCCAAATAAATTATCTACATCAAAAAAGCTAAAGAATATTTATAAGAACATAAAAATATTCAGTATACAAACTAAAATTCATGTCTGGCATCCAATCAAAGAATACTAGGCACATAAAGAAGCAGGGGAATATAACTTATAAAAGAAGTAGATTGATCAATTGAAATTGACTCAAAAATGACACAAATGTTGGAATTAAAGACAGAAACAATACAGTAGCATAATTGTAATATGTATATAAACAAAGTGAAGAAGAGATATGGAAGATATAACAAGGTCTGAAAGCAATTTCCAAATATGTAAGATGAGTAATACCATGGATGTATTAATGGCAGCATAGACATTGCAGAAGATTAGATAATGGGAATTCAGCAAGAGAAACCATCCAAAAGAAAACACAGACAGGTGAATAAATGAAAGTATTTCAGTGAGATATGGGACAACTTCAAGCAGCCTAATATGCCTGAAGAGAGGAGAGAAAAGATAAAATAAATATTAGATAATAATATCCTAAAATGTTTTAAATTTGATGAAAACCATAAACCCACAGGTCCAAGAAGCCCAAAATACTAATGCATAGAAAACAAGAAAAATTTCACCAAGTCATAATAATCAAATTTCTCAAAACTAGGGATAAAAAAATTTTTTTAAGTTACCAGAAAAACAAATTATGTTACATAGAGAAAAATAAAGTTTAAAAACAGCAGATTTCCTCTTGAAATCAATGTAGAGAAGAAAGTGAAAGAGCATCTTTAAAGTACTAAAATAGAATAAAAAGTAGTCAATGGTGAATTCTATACCCAGTTGATGTTAACCAATATACACTCAAAAAAAAAAGTTTTCAAAAATAAAGGTATAAGTATTTTGCAGACATAGAAAATTAAGTTGTACTAGGATCAATGTTAAAGAAAGTCCTTCAGACAGAAAAAAAAATGATAGCAGATGAAAATATGGGTATACAAAAAAAGAAGAATGAAGAACATAAAAAATTTTAAGTATATGGCCAAATATATGACTTATTTACATCATGATAAAAGATAAATGATTGTTTAGACAAACTCAGCAATGTTGTATCGTCAGATTTATTACGTATATGTATATAAATAAAATGAATGACCAAAATAGCATAAAGGCCACAGGGAGAAAAATAAAGCATAATATTGTAAGGGTCTTATACTATATTTGAAATAGTATAATATAGTATAATAGCACTTTAAGATCTACCCTAATAAGTTAAAGACATATACTATAATCCTTAAAGCAACTGGTAAATTTCAAACGAAGAAACAATATACAAAACAGATACAAAGGGATCATTAAAAATCCAAAGAAAAAGGCAGAAAATGAAGAAATGAACATAGATGAGACAAATTAAAAACAAATAATGATATGACAGACATAAAACTAATCATGTTAATAATCACACTAAATGTAAATGCTACAAACACCTTAATTATAGGCAGTCATCAGATTTGATATGAAACCAAAGCCCATCTATATGAATAGTAGCCACACAGACACACACACACACAGAAAAATAAAGACTCAAATTTGGTCTTAAAAGTAAAACACAAGAAAATAATATGCCATGCTAACAGTAATCAGAATAAAGCTGCAGTGGCAATGTTAATATTACCTGTAATACTAGAGCAAAGAATAATAACAGAGGAAAATAAAATGTTTTCATAACAATAAAAAAAATCAAATCACCAACAGACATAACAATTCTAGCCATTTTTAAACCTAATACTGAGCTTCAAATAAAACAAAAACTGAGATACTAGACAAATCCAAAAATATAGTCAGAGATTTAATAACTCTGTCAATAATTGAGAGAACAAGTAGACAGAAATTCAGCTAGGATTTAGATTTCAACAATTCTATCAATGAACTTGATATCTAGAGAACACTTATAAAATACCTCACCCAACAACAGTAGAAAGAAGTTTTTTTTCAGGTATACATTTGTAATTTACCCAAAATGACCAGAGTTTGGGAAGATAAAATAAGTATCAATGTATTTAAAAAGATTTGGGAAATAAAAGTTTTCTCTGACCAAAATAAAAGTAAATTTGAAATCAATAACAGAAAGATCTTAGACACACTCCAAATATTTAGAAGCTAAATGACACACTTTTAAAAAACCAATGAATCAAACATAAAATTAAAAGGGAAATTAAACTATTTTGAATTGAATAAATATAAAAACACTGTATATAAAAAAAAATATGGAGACTCTTGATAGACCAGTGTTAGGGAAGAACTTAGAGTACTAAATTTCTGTATTAGAAAAGAGGAAAGGTCTTGAATTAATGACTTCCACCTAAAGAGAGAAAGGTATTTAACAAAAATATCAGAATAGAAATAAACAAAATAGAAAAAAAAAAAAACAGAGAAATTCATTAAAACTAAAAACTAGCAGTTTGAGAAAATCAGAAAAAGAGAAATAAGAAGAAAAAGAAAAAGCAACTCTAGCCAGGACTGATAAGGAAAAAAAGAAGTTACAAATTACCATATAAGCAAGGAGAGTGGGTGACATCACCAGGGTCTAGAAATATGTAAAGGATAACAAAGGGATGTTATAAACAACTTTGTAAATAAATCCCACAATTCAAATGAAATGAAAAAATTACTAGAATACACTATCAAAACTTTAAAAAATAATGTTTTGAATAGGTATGTAGTTACGTATCTTCCCACAAATAAGCCTCATACCCAAATGTCTTCACTGATAAATTCCATAAAATACATAAAAAATAAACAATACCAATTCTAAAATAATGTTTTCAAAAATCTGAAGATGGAATACATAGAGATTTATGGTATGAGGCCAGCATTACCCTGATACCAAAATCAGAGAAGAGTAGTGCAAGAAAACTACATTTTGCACTAACATCTCTAGGGCAAAATTCTAAACAAAATGTTGGCAAACTTAATATAACAATATGTAAATCAGATCAAGTATGTTGCTTTAAGGATCTTTTGTTCAGGATTCATTCAACATTCAAAAATCAATTTATGTTATCTACTATGCAATGAACCACAAAAGAAAACCTACATATGAATTCAATAAAACCACAGAAGAAAATGTTTGACAGAATCTTACATCCCTTTCTGATAGAAATGTTCAGCAAACTAGAAATATAAGAAAATTTCCTCAACCTAATGCATGACACCTGTAAAAAAACCCACAGCTAACCCTATAATTAATGGTGACAGACTTAATCTTTTCCCTTTGAGATCACTAGCAAAGAGAGTCACTAACAAGCAAATCACCAGTCAAAAATAGCTAGTATGTCTGCTCCTATTCAACATTATACTGAAGGTTTCAGGCAGTGTGATCAAGCAAAAAAAAAAAAAAAAAAAAAATTAAAGGAACTCATTAGAAGAAATAACACTCCTTTTATTCACAGAAATGATCATCTATGTAGACTATTAATTGGCATCTAGAAAAAACTACTAGAACTGATTATTGATTTGTAACAATGCAAGATACAAGATGAATATAAATAAATCAGATGTTTTTCTAAATGCTAGCATTAAGTATTCAAAGTTTGAAATTTAAGAAATATAAATTATAATAGCATAAAATATATGAAATACCTAGGGATGAATCTATGAAAAGATACATAAGAACAGTACACTGCAAGCTACATAGCACTGTTAGGAGAAATTAAGAAGACTTAAATAAATGGAGCGACATATGTCGTTCATGAGTTGAAAGACTCAATATTATCAAGAGGTAAATTGTGCCCAAAGTGACCTATAGAGTTAACGCAAATCGAATTTAAAAACTCAGCAAGACGTTTTGGTAGAAATTAATAAGCTGATGTTATAATTTATATGGAAATACAAAGGGCTTGGGATTAACTAAAACAACTGAAATAGAAAAATAAACGTGTAAGACTGGCATGACAGATTCAAAGAATTATTAAAGGTACAATAATCAAACAAATAGGTCAAAGAATAGAAGAGAGTCCAAAAATAGACCCACACAAATAATTTTTGACAAAGATATTAAGAGCAAAATCTAAACTATAATATAACAAGATAATTTGCAGTGAAAAATTATGTCAAATCTGAAAATCATGACATAAAAATATTATGAAACACAAAGGAATTCAAAATTTCTTATAGTAAAACAAGATTCACAAAAGACAATTGTAAAATAACTCCATTGGAAATATCAATGTTCAAATGGCTCTACCATTAGCACAGTTTAGGCAGCCTGTGGTGTTATCATGCTTACAGTCAGTGACTACGTCTAATGGTCACTCCTCCCAGGCTGATTTTGATCAGTTGTGTTAGTCTTCACTAAAACTGACCAACATTCTTTGGGTAGTAATTGACATTAGGCAAAAGGAGAAGAATCTAGTGCATTCAATTGCTTCTGGAAAACAAAGATACTTTCAGAGATGTGCAGTTTTAGAGCAAAACGAAGAGGACAACTTGGTGAGACTTCTCATTGAAAAACAGTGAAAAACTGAATATTAGATTATATTATTACTAATTGTGACTGGGTGTGGTGGCTGACACCTGTAATCCTAGCCCTTCAGGAGGCCAAGGTGGGAGAATCGTTTGAGCTCAGGAGTTCGAGAGCAGCCTGGGCAACATAGCAAAAACCCATCTCTACAATAAATAAATAAATAAATAAATAAATAAATAAATAAATAAAAATAAAAAAGAAAGAAAAACAAAAAAGAAAGAAGAAAAATAATCATGGTAAATTGGAATAAGTTGAACCTGCAAAATGAGCAGTGAGTCTCTGATGGTACTGAAAGATACAGGTAACAAACAGAATGAAAGTTAAGCATACATATTTAAACGTTCAATATTTTTACAAAATTGCTGTGTAACAGTATATATCAATACAAACCAAATTGTGTAAATCTTACACTCACACCTAGGTTTGTTAACAATAGCCTACCTAAAACTGCTATTTAGAATTTTAGATCAACATTTATCAACATGCTAAGTTGACAATGACATTTTGTTAAATGAAAAAAACAGTCTACAGAATGGCTTGTGAGGTATAATAACATGTTTTTAATTATTAATTGGAATAAATAAATATTATTGGAAACATTGTGGGGGGGGGTGTATGTGTATATGTGTGAAACTAAAATGTTGATAGGGTGGTGGTGGTAGGTTTTTCTCTTTGTATTAATTTACACTCTAAATCACAAAATCTTATATATTATTAAAGATAAAAAGTTAAGCTAAATAAAATTAACCAGTGAGGAAAAATTGAGAAATCCTACAAAGAATTGCTGGTTCTAAAAAAAGTTAGTCAGTCATTTAATTTTTTCATAGTAATTACAAGTACAGTTTATGGTGTAAAAATAAAGCCAAAAATAGTTATATCACATAATAGAGCAGTAGTTTTTATACTATAGTATAAAATGTCCATAGCTACTAAATATAATACTAAATGTATTATAATAATACTAAAAATGTCCATAGCTTTCAGTTTTATATCATGCATATCATTTGGAGTAACTGGGCAACAGTCATCTCACAAAGTGATTTGTACTTCAAAAAACCAAAACAAAATCTTCTCTTCGAACAGCTCAAGTTAGAGGTTAAAGCTCACACTACCTTCCTGTCACTCTCTTCTCTGTTTCTATGCCGTTGTTCTTCTATCTTCTCTTCTCTTTTAACATCTTCTGCCATCCTTGTCAGAAGTAACATCTCTTTTGTCTTCCATTCCTAGAAATCACATTGTTACTGCACTTGGTGTGTGTTCCTTTCACAACAATATCTTTGTATTTTGTCCCACCAAAAAGTATATTAAACAAGTCAGAGCCTAATAGAAATCAGGTTAAGCATAATGAAAGGCATACATTGGGTTTAGAATATACTTTTCTTACTGCACTCTTATTAGGAATGCAAATATGATAATTTTTTACTAAAGCTAAATTTAAAAAAAAATTTGTCTCCACAATAAGGGCATTAAGAGAGTAAAATAGTGTCTAGTTAACTTTCTAACTGTTCTTTAAGAGCAGAAATTGGCTCATATACATACTTTGTGGTATCCACCTCATTATTTTATGTAACAATTGTATATTATAGCTATGAAGGAAATTTAATGGTAACAAATTATTTTGAACTGAAATGACTTCAAGCAGTACAATGTACAGTTAAAATTATTTACAAATGCAACAACTGTACACAATTTTTCTCTTAATGTTTTAAAGTTATGTCTCACCTCTTCTATTTTTCTACGAAGAGTAAGTTTTCTTCTTGTATGCTCTCGCTGTCGTCTTTCTTCTCTATCCATCAGGAATAGGCGTTGTTCTTCTGCTGTGCGTTCAAGTTGTTCTAGTTTTCTACTTATCATATCCAAATATCTGAATAAGGCCGTAAATATTACTAAAGGTGAATTGGCTGTTTCTTTCACGATGGCATCATCTGCTATGCCATTCCCAAACCACTTCCTTGCTTGCCTTTCATTTCTTGAATTACAGGAATTTTACTGTTTTCCTATCAGTACTGTTTATAAACTTTTAAAACAGTCAAACCCACCATCTCACCATGTTTTACTTATTATAAGGTCTCTCCACTACACAATTATCTGATATAATGGCAAAGATAATGGTAAAAAGCAGAGCAAAGTTACTCAAGACATTCTGCAAAGTGAGCCTTCATAACTCAGTAGATTTAAGAGTATGACCTTGCAAAAAAGGCTGAAATAACTGAAACAGTAACTTCAAATGTGGGGAAAAAAAAAAGTACATTTGAATTCTCTAAGAAAAAGCGGGCACTGGGTTCCTTGTAATTTACAAGTCCTTGAACAAATCTCTCATCTGTAGTCTGGATCTCTGGTACATCAATATGTAATATGGCAACAATACCACATAATGAAACTGTGGAATGAATATAAAAGTCAGGTAATAAAAGCCCAATTCCTTACCCCATCCCTAGTGCAGGAAAAAGAACTATAACATCCTTTACTTCCTAAGAAATGGGCTTGTCCGTGGAATGGCCATGATTGAATATGACTGAGTCATATCTAAATGAGCTTACAATCCTTTTTATAGACAACACATATTTGTATATTGGCATCAGTTATTCCAAACTTACTTTTTTTGACTTTGCACTAACTTCCTCAAAAAATGCTGTCAGTTCTTAAAGGTGAATCTTAAAAAACTGTTATTGTTTGAGGCATGTGTTAAAGATCCTTTCTCTTCCTCTTCTAATATAGAAAGATTTTGAATCTAATTTTTCTTTCAATAACCAGTTTGGCTTATCCCTTGGGCTTCCAGCAACCCTAACTCCTCTGGTAGAAAAGTCTTCCACCTCTTGGTTTCACTTACTTCCTCTCCACTCTGAGGGATCCAGGAGAGTGGTGTCTAGTACTTAAAAAATTGTCTTCAATTCCTTCTAGCATTTTCCAGCTTATTTGGTTCTACAACATACACATAAAATGTGCATCAACTTTAATCTTACCTATGCCTCATTAGCCGCTCCTGGTCCTTAATAGATTCACTGCCCTCCTTTAACAACCAGTTTTGGACTTGTGCAACATCACAATGTTGAGGGATTTGATTGTTTTCCGGTACATGATGTAGCTGTTTTGCAAGTATTCTCTATTTAAGAAATGTGTGTATTACATATATATAATTTTTTTTTTACATTTCCCCGAAATAAAACCATTTAAATTCCTATATTTTATAAATGCTTATTTCTGTTTAATTGTATTTACATCTATTTCGAATCCATTAAAGACACAGACAAGTTAACCAAAATTAAGATTTATCTCTCTGAAAATAAAAGGTAAACATTTCAGTTTATTTGTCCACCTATTCTAAATAAGGTAAATAAAAATATGCAGGAAGCAGAGAAGAAACACTGGGTACAGAATGAAGTGGGGAAAATACAGAATACTTAGAAATATAGCGAAGTCTTTCTTGTTTGTATTTAACTCTTTTATCTTTAGGACATACATTTGCAAACACTCATATAAATACACTTTTCTCATTTCGATGCAAACCTCTTGACCCTAAAATCTGAATTCACACAAGCGCGCGCGCGCGCACACACACACACACACACACACACATCTTTGAGTCAAAAATCTAAAGGAAGTCACTATCCATAACCATTCACTCTACACCCAGTCATTCTATTTCACATTCAAGAACAACATTTTTACTGAATGAATACAGGTGCTCATGTATGAGTACAAACACAGAGTGTACATATTCTTGAATCACTGTAGAACACTACAGGTATTTATTGTTCTTTTCCTATAGCTCAAACTGTTTTAGCTTTCAACTTAAGAATCTTTCTGCCACAAGAGATGTTTATTATTGGCCTTAGCTCTGGGGGAAACAATATATCTGACTAGCAATTTAATTATTGAATTATGCCAGCTACCACTGGTGTGTTGATAGATGACCCAGTCCCTTTCCCATTCTTGGCCAAATAGAGCAAAATTCAAATATTGTTTATTCCTACTCTAAATTTTCACTTGGAAAAAATACTTAATTATTTTGTCAATAATAAAGGGTCAAAATATGATTAAAAGAACACTCTACATATAAACAAGAATTTCTTCCAAACTCTGTGTAAATAAACCAAATTTAAGTATTGAACTTACTTGTTCTCTTAGATAGTTTCTCTCAAAGTCTAATTTTAAACTGGTAAGATATTGCCTGTACTTATTCAATTCTCTCAAGGTACATACAACCTACAAACAAAAATGAAAACATATGGATATTTAAAAAAATGTTAAGTATGTTAATAATATATAAATATTTTAAATATATTCTTTAAATCATTAAATTGATTTAAAAATCACTTTAATAGCAGTGACATAAAATTCGATGACATTTTGGCATAAAGAGTAATAAACTGCTAACAATCTTGTAAGTAGTATCTCTCAGCATTTGTTAATCAGCAAGAAATTTCTATCCAAAAACATTACTTAGGTTGAGGCAGGAGTATCTCTTAAGTTCAGGAGTTTGAGATGAGCCTGGGCAACATAGCAAGACCCCATCTCTAAAAAAAAAAAAACATTAACCAGCTCGGACGGCCTGTGTCTGTAGTCCCAGCTACTCAGGATGCTGATGCAGGAACACAGCTTTCGCCCAGGAGGTCCAGGCACCAGTGAGCCATGATTGCACCATTGCACTCCTGTGTAGGCAACGAAGTGAGAACCTGTCTCTAAAAAAATATGTACATATTGCTTTATTAACATTACTTATATTGTAAAAGGAGTTTAGTCCATACAATTAGAGTTATCACAGTAATAATTTCAATTAGCTGTAACTGGATTATAATTTTAAGTGTAATAACATTGTTCAACTCCAATAAGGATATATTCTATGAAGGTTCTAACAGACTGAATTTTGCTAAGTTTCTATTTCATCTCAAGATTTTAAAAATATATGGAACATAATTCTTGACAAGTATACAGTGCCATTAAAGTCAGAGAAAGGCGGCTATTATACATATGGGAAAATTAATATATCTTTGTGTTCTCAAGTTATTTGTCAATAATCTTTTGGTATTACAAAGAAAAAACGTGAAAGAAGAAGTACTTTCATTTAGCAACAACTGTTGTCTGATTTCTCTTGATTCAAATACTGAGAAATTGATAGAACTGCCTGTTAAATATTGTCTCATGACCAAGTTAAAAGTGACACAGGCCCCCCAAGTGAGGTATAGAAACAAGTTTATATGATGTTTTAAAGTGTTTAATTGATTAAAAAAAGAAGTGATTTTCAACCCACTTTATTATTGCTGGTGATGTAGCCACCTTTCTTTAATCTCTTCAAAATATCTTTGCGCCTATAGTATGCTTTTAAATGTGGATCATGGAGGCTTTTATACTGGGTTTCCAAAAGTCGACAATAGGGATCAGTCAGGTTAAAACCATAAGAAGGTCGAAAAAGCTGCAAACACAGATTCAAAAATACGTAAAATTAATGCATTTTCACTTTAAAAATCTATCAAAATGATTAGAACATTCATCGAAAATAAAATGTGTCAGAAGAATCTGAAGTGGGGAAAAACAGCCACAGAAAAATTGGAGTTGGGCATGTTTTCCTGCCTTTCCCTTCCTCTCTCCTTACCTGCATAAATTATCCCAAAGACTCACCTTCACCCAATCAGTTCCTCCTCTAATCCTCTTCAGCCCCTGACTCTCAGCCAAATAAGAAAAGAGCAGAGGAAAAGAAAGGGAATATATTTCTTTTCATACAGTTTGTTTTAAGGTACAAAGCCAACACTAGGATTCTCTTCTCCTCCTCCCTCTCTCAAATCAAAATATTCTATTCAAAACATAAAAGGATTAATAGTAAGTATGATTATATTTCAATCACCTTAAAATGAACAAAAAAACAGAAAATGTTTCATCAAAATTTATGACAATAACTTTAACAAATAGGAGAAGCAAAATTTAGATGCTAACAATTTTGAGTTAAAGAGTCATTGCATCTTGGGGCTTTTAATGCAAGAAACCAACAATCTCTGAGTGCTAGAGTAAGAAGAATACCTAAGGTCTATATTATGCAGTTCACCATATTAAATAACCAATTTTAAAGAATATTGATAGAAATTGAAGTTATTCTATTTGTGTGAAGACCAGATACACCTTTAGGCACTAGTCATTAACATATAAAAGGAGGAAAAGATAGTCAGTTACTAGTCATGTTTTTACATCTGCTGCATTAGAGAAAACAGCTAAGTTATTCAATCTCACCATGAATTAGCAAAGTGAGTTTCTGGTTTGAGTTCTGTTAGTTTTTCAATAGCAGGATGGTGATAATGGCTTATTGGGGGACCTCTGAAATAGAAAAAGTAGAGAATGAGAGTAGGAAATTGTGTTAATGTTTTTACATCCCTTTCTGTTTTAAGTTTGCTGGGCCAGAAAAACGTAAGTTTTATAATAGTTCAAAATAACGTTAAATCAGGAATTGGCTCAGGAGACAGATAATTGGAGTATGTGAGTAATATGGGAAACCAGAGAGCATCTGCCCTGTTTTCCTGTATGAAATTCAATTTATACTACCACTACAACACTAAGCACCAATCCTGACATGTCTGGAGGCACCAATTTGTGACCTCTGTTTCCAGTCTAGCTGTAACCACAGTTGCAGTCCAACTCCTGAACACTATGGCATCTGGCTGGGTTGGACCCTAATAAGAACTCTCGAAAGGTAGGTAGGAGAATGCTTTGCATATGGGTAAAAGGTAGATGAGAGGAACAAAATAAGATACTAGCTCTTCCTTTGCATTTAAAAGTTTCTTTAAGTTTCTGACCTCTTGTTTAACATTAAACTTTATTTCCTTCCAAGGAGCCTAATCAGAAAACTAGATTACCTGATTACCAATGCTCTACTGAGAAGGCAAAGAAAGAACTCATAAAGGGGAAAGTCTTGAATTAAGTGACTCCACATACAAAGCCCAGATCTTTCCTGGAAGGGAAATAATCAATAATAATAAGTCAAGGAGTGGATTGAATATTTCTTTCAGATGTTGACATTTAGCTGTAAACTTTTTAAAAATGTTAACTTTTAGCTGTGACTTTTAGCATATGTTTCTCAAGACCAAACCTGAGCTACTGACCTGTAAACTAAGAACGCCTTTAAACAAATCCACTCATTTGAGCCAGAGTAACCTTTCTATTGACAATTAAAATAACTGGTTGCTCTTAAAATGTCAGTATTAACCATTAACTCATGAAGGAGAGTACACTGAAAGAGAAAATTCTTCAGAGAAACTAGTATGGTGCCTAATTATCATTAAATGAATAAATTTAGGGAGATTAATGTAATAAACAATAGAGAGAACATCTTTTGGAAAAGCAGTAGACAAGTGAATTAATGGTTGACAGAAAAAATGGCAATAGAGTAAAAAGAATATATTTGAGGGAGGAGACAAAAGTCGCAGTTCTAAGTTTATACACTAAAGAGGAATTATATCACCTGTAATGGAATAAATTTCAAGCACGTTTTTGCAAAGTTAGTTTGTGTTTGTGACTCAAATTGTGTGAAGTTGGTATATTTGTAGTTCACTTGCTCTAATCTAGTAGAATAGATTAGGGTTTTTTTAAGGGCAATTATACTTTTTTCAGAAACAAAACTTGTTTTAAGAAATCATGTTTATTTAGTGTGTTAGATTGACAGTATGCCCCCAAAATTCATATATAATCTTAACCTTCAATGTGATGGCCTTAGGAGCTGGGGCCTTGGGGGATAATTAAGTCATGAGGGTGGAGTCCACATCAAGAGAGATAATGTTCCTATAAAAGACCACAGGAAACTCTCCATCCTTCTTTCTACCATGCAGGGAGGTAATAATGAAAGGACTACAAAGGGCCCCCACCAGAATCTGACCATGTTGGTGTTCTGATCTTGGACTTCCAGCTCCAGAACAATGATAAATAAGTTATTTCTAAGCCAACCAGTCTATGGTACATTGTTATAACAGCCTGAACTGAATAAGACATTATGCAAGTATCAAATACCAAGGGGTTCTACTTATTTCTGATGACATCATAGACATTATAAGGGTAAGTGGGCCACTTAGAATTCTTTCCTGTAGAACTTTTTGCAAAACTGATAAAAGCAACCAGTCAACAAGAATGTACTAAACCTCCTTCAGCATTGACTACTTAGTCAAAGGCTGGGGAGGTTTGGGGGTAGGTGTGGTGTTGAGGACTAAAAACATGAAAAGGCTTAAGGGAAGTATACACTATAATCCAGTATGATTAAGTATGGTTTGTATAAGTGAGATCATACAAATCAAGGGCAATGTGAACTCTAAACAAAAATAAGTTAATGGCAGGCTATCACAGTTCAGAGAGTCTTGATAGCTCAGATTCATAGACTGGGGAGAAGAAGACAAGCTATGCCAGGTTTGGGGGCAAAGTTGACAAAATACATAAGTATTAGCACGGTATTTATGGGTAGGTGTGAAAGACTCAACTTGAAGAAGCTGAGCCTCTCTAGTTGGAAACAATACTGTATGGAAAGGCTGGGGCAAATTGTGGAGTCTCTTCCTCATTGAGGCAGGGCTTTCTTTCATTAAAGTAAGGTTAAAGTACTAAACACATTAACTCATTTTAAGTCCCACTGTTTCGGTTCTTTTTTATTTTTCTCTATGTGTAAAATAGAATTCAACTCAAAACAAAATAATGTTTCCCGTAAAGGGAGTTTGGTCCAAGATACTGTCAGTTAAAATCGTAACACCTAATTAAATGGCAGCTAGCACTAATAACCTTTCACCTTCTAAACATGTTTCTAAGTACATCAAAACTTACTATATAGGTATATATGAAGTTTTATTATAAGGAATATTAATATCATACCGTGAATTATAAATTAAGGACTAAGAATCTAAACTTTCTGGAATATTATTATCTCCAAACCATATTAGATGAAAGTGCTTCATATGCATTCTAAACAATACCTTCGGTCAGATGTGGGATTTGTTTTTTCCTGTAAATGTTGATGCAAATTCCTTTAATGGATTTTGTATGATGCAGCCTCTGAATTGAACAGCAAGTAGTAAAGGGTAAAGGAAAGAAAGATGATAAAAACTTGTTCACCTTTTCACCGAAATTCGTAGTATAGAATACAGCATGGCTTCCTGGGATCACAGGCAGCTTGACCCCGAGAGGTAGGTCCAGTAGCTGAGCCGGTCCCACCCCTGCAAAGTGGGTTTTGTGCACGCCCTGTCAGACACAATTGGAGAGTTTTGTCTTTCCTTTTAGACAGTATTCGTTTAGTTTAGACCAATCTACTTCCACTGCAACCAAAGACTCCGAAGAATTACACAATCAGGGTTCGGGGCATCCTGAAGTCCTCCCATTTTCCCTGGTCACCAGCTCTCCTGGCGTCCCGCGCCTGCCAGTTGCGGCCAGTACAGCCCGAGCCACCACCACCGCCCCCGGGCGCCGCAAGAGGGCAGTCTCCTGAAGGGGGACAGTTGGGAACCTCGCGACCCGCGTGTGGCGACCCCTGCCCCGCTCCCCAGCAGGCCTGCGGCCGCCAGAGGGCGACGCCGCCCAGCTTGCGGCCACTCACGTCTCCGCACTGCTGGGTGTCCGCAGCCAGGACGCTGGCGACCGTCTTGGTGACGGCGATATTGGCAGGCTTGGAGCAGGCGCCGAGGTACAGTTCCATGGCCAGCACAGGCCCCCTCAGCCTCTTCTTCACCCGCCCCGCTCTCCTTCTCTCGCACCCCGTTGTCCCTCTGTCCGGACCTGACCAAGAATGGCCAGAACCCAACGACCGCAGCCCCGCCCCCCGCGTTCCAGGCTTCCAATGGTAGCGGCCCCAGAAGGGCGGTGGCCTCCTGAGGGGCGGCTCGCGCTAGTGCCTAGAGCGCCCTCTGAGCTGGGAAAGTCCGTCCTAGAGGCCTGATCTGAGAGGAGCACAGTTGAAACTTCATCTTTCTCTGAAACCATCACCCCGTAGCCAATCCTAACGAAAAAGTATAAGTTTTGTTGGTGGGTAACTGGTTCATTTCCTCCGGCCTCCGAGGAGCCCTGTTCTGTTCAATAAAAATTCCCGAGTGATTGTTTTTGCCCTTTCTACGACTTCCCCCATATGGGCCACACCCCAACCCCAGGCTCCCACAACTTCTTCCCACACCAGGCCCACACGGCAGGCGCGTTGGCTTCAGGGGTTCATTGCCTTCCTCCTGCCTCCTCTGTCCCCTAGGTTTCCTTCTCCTTTCTAGCGCTCTTTACCACTCTCCCACTGCCTCCTCTCTGCTCCTGCCGCTTGATCCTATTTAACTCTTTCTCCTCAACCATCCAGCCGAAATTTATAAAGTGCTTGACCCTTCTGGGCCAGTCATTGAGCTAGGCACTGGGTGGGACACAGCCGTGAGTAAAATATGGCCCCTGCCTGTAAGAAGCTAACTAGACTGGGAGTATTCTGAGGGCAGAGACAGTATGTGTCTAACCCACCTGTTGTTTAGACTTAGCTTCATACTTTCTTTGGTCCACTGCTGTTCTCTTTTATTTCTGGCCCGACTAGTAATAACAGTTACCATTTCTTGAGAATCTATTAGCTTACATATACTGTGCTAAATACCCTTTTAAACATTTATTTATTGTAATAGCCTTATCAATAATTACCCTTTATTTTTCAAAGATTGAGGAAGACTGACAATTGCTTTCAAATGGTGGCTCCTGAGACTGTTTTCTTCATCAGTGCACTCTGCTCTCTTTGTTGTAATTTCACACATGTGCTTAGGACTCTTAAATTTGAAATCTAAGCTTGGGATATAGTCTATTGCCAGCTTCCATATGGATATCCCACAGTCATCTTAAATTCAATCTACTCAAATCTCAACACACACACACCCTTCACCAAACCAGGAAAAAAGCAAAGGCTTCTTCCTGCATTTCCCATCTCAGTGACAATACCAAAGTCTACCCAAGCCAAACTAAGGAATGCTTCCACATACTTCTTTTTCCCCTTATCTACCATGTTTAGTTGGTCCCTAAGTCCCACTAATTTTATCACTAAAATTAATTTGCCTCATTCTATCTACTCCTACTTTACTCTCCTGGTTAAGCTGCTAATCATTCTTTGTTTATTTGCACCATTGCCACAGCCTTATAACATCTCCCTGCCACCCTCTATCCCAGCAATCCATCTTGTATCAATTTGATTTTTGATGGCAAACTGACCATTTCTCTTCCTCACTTTAAACTCCCAACTGCCCTCAGCACAAAGTGTGTAATAGCCTCTGTTACTTGGTGTCTGTATCAGTTTCTTATTGCTAGCAAATCACCACAAACTTAGTGGCTTAAATTACCACAAATATATTATCTTACAGTGATGGAGGTTAGTAGTCCAAAGTGAATCTCACTGGGCTGAAACCAGTGTATTGGAAGTGCTGTGTTTTTTTCTGGAAGCTGTAGATCACAGCCTATGTTCTTGACCTTTCCAGCTTCTAGAAGCTGCCTCTTCTTCACAGGTTAAATCTGGCAATGTAGCATCTTCAAATCTCTCTCTGACTCAGACCTCTGCCTCCTTCTCTTCTATACAATTAAAGAATCTTTGTGATTACATAGGGTCCATCTAGGTTATCCATGCTAATTTATCTATCTTAATATCAGCTGATCAGCAACCTTAATTCCATTAGCAATCTTAATTCCTCCTTGCTATGAAATAGTCACATACTCAGTCTTGGAAATGAAGACATAGACATCTTTGGGGTACTATTATACTACCTTGCACAGCCCTGTTTTTGTCCGTTTCTGAGACATAACTCCCCTATACTACCTCTCAGAATTGAACCTCAAAAGACACCAAACTGTTTGTGGTTAGTTCTCTACATGGGGCCTGCTTATTCATGCATGATTCTGCGTCTTTCTTTATGCTGTCCCCTCTGTCTGACAGCCCCTTTCAATTCGCTGCTTGGCTAATTTCAATCAGCCTTTAAAACAACTCAAGTGTTACACCTCCAGGAAGTTTTTCTGACTTTCTAAGCTTTTGACAAATTCTCTCTCTCTGTGCTTTCTTCCATCTTAACATTTTCACATTACAGCAAGAATATCTGTTTACCTGTCAGTCTCCCTTTACTAGAATATAAATTCCTTTAGGGCAGGGGTTGGCTTATTCGACTTGTATGCACAGCACCTAGCATAGTGCTGAGCAAGCACTTAGTGAGCACTAAGTAAAATTTTGTTTCCTGACCTAGTCAGACATGAATGAGAACCCACTGAAAACTTTTAAGCTAATTATTGTTCTAGAAGAACACCCTGGCAACAATTTTGAAGGTGGATTTATGGGGATGAGAATAAAGAGCTGGGAGACTTCATGATTTGTAGACATGCAGAGAATGGATTTGAGAAAAATTTAAGAAGAAAACTTTCAAAACTTTGAGCTCTTCCTCATCTCACCTACTTTTAAAGGAACAGAGTTGGTGGGAATCATTGCTGTGAGAAGCTGACGGTGGTGGATGACAAGCTTGAATTTCCAGAGGAAATAGGTAAGCCAGAAAAAATGAATTCTCAAAAAAATGAAAGAAAAATCCACATCAAATAGGTGAGTTCTATTTATAAGGAAAGCAAATGGAAAAGAAGAAGTCTATAGTGTAGATAAAATATCTATGACATTTATATGTAAAGGAGAATTTGTTGTATTCTTGGAAAAGTTAGAGGAGTATTATGAACATTGTTCATTATGAACTCAGTTCATAAAACTGAGGTTTTATGAACATTGGGGTATTTTCGGAGACTTTATTGTCCTTTTCTACATAACAAACTGTTTCCAAAATTTAGTAACTTTAAACAATGATTTATTACTTCTCACAGTTCTCTGGGTTTGCTGGTGTTGTTTGGGTTTGCTGGTGCTGTTTGGGTTTGCATTTGCTTAGCTAGGGCTGGATCATCTAGGATGGCTTCACTCACATGTTTGGGCTCTCAGACGAAAACAAACAGGCTGAAATGATTGAGATGGCTGGATCACTGTCTACATGTATTCTTTTCATTCTCCAGGAAGTTAGGCAATATGGCTTTACATTTTAGTTTCAAGACTTCCAGCATCAAGACTGAGTAAACATTAATGTGCTTATGTGCTTCTGAAGTATTTACTCACATCACGTTTGTTATTGTCTGACATAGAAGCAAACTAGCTACATAAAGACATGGATACACTAAGGCTCCCATTCATAGGGCTCATTGCCTCAGAAATCTACCAAAGATCACTCTCTGATCAAATGATTCACATTCCTTCTATATTCAAAACACACTTACCTCTCCTAAGACTACCAAGAGTTTCATTCAGTAATGTGATTAGGCTTAAAAATTTAGTGTTTTGTAATCTACAATTATGTCCATGGACAGCTATTTGAATACTGCCTATATGAATTCAAAGACCTATGAACTAAAAAAAAGTTGGGTTAATAATCTATATGTGAAAAACCAATTTCTCCAAAACCTTAGGCTTAAAGCAACATTAATTACTTATTGTGTCTAGTGGTTTCTCTTTGGGTTTGGAGATTCAAGTGAGGCACAGAGGAGACAGTTGCTCTCTGTTCTATGATGTTTGGAACTTCAGCTGACAGACTTGAAGACTAATAGCTGGAATCAGCTCCTTCAAAGTTATAGGAGAAAATTTTCTCCTTTTGGGTCTTACTTTTGAGAACTGTTAGAGAAGACCAGAAGAGACCTCAGTTTAGGATTAATTATTGCTTTATTCTCCACACTCCACCCAATGACTCATCCCATCAGAAGCTTTTCCAGCCTAGTTGGTGGGAACAGGTAATGTTTACAGCTGTTTGTGAAAGCCCAGTACTATCTCTCTTGAGTGATTATTTTCCATGGCATATGGTAGTTTTCTCACAGTGTTCTGGCAAATAGGCAGGAAATACTCAATGACAATTCTCCGCACATCTTGAAAGTTCTTGTTCCATGCAGCTGTCCTCTCTCTACTTTGCTTTTGCATACTCTAATTATATCTGCCTTCCTGGGCTCTGGGTTCTGTCTCCTGAACTCAGGGAGTCAGATGAGCTCCATCTGGATTCTCCCTCCCTATGCTGTGGTTTGAAAGTTCTCCCAAGTTTTATCAATATGCCTCGCCTCTTTTGTTTATTGTTTTTCAGAGATCATTGACCATTCCCTGATCTAGTGTCTTGAAAATTGTTGCTTCATATATTTTGTTTGTTTTTTAGATGTTTCAGGGCATATCTTCTCCATGGTACTCTGTCTTGAGAGGAAATACAACTCAATTTTGCTTGTGATAATCAGTGTAGAGTTTTTAATTCTTTAGCTAATAATTATTTTTTTTGGAGAAAATCCTGCATATATGAATATTAGTAGATGTTCAATCCACTTTTTACTGAAATTAAGATGGGGCACATATTTTCATTTGGCATGCCTTGGAGGAGGGTCAAGGGCATGTGACTTTGTCTGAAAAGGAATTAATTCAAAGACTCTTGTACAGCTAAGGACCATGAAGTCAGGATTAATGTCTGGTTACAGCACAAGCAAAAACATTTTAATCCAACTACATCTGTGGCTTTATGTTGTGTTTCCATTTTCCTCAACTTGGATTATTTCAGACCTTCTTAAATATTCTCTGAGCTTTCTCAAATATTTTCTCTCTAGGTTAGCCAGGCTGGTTTTCTATTACTTTCAACCCAAAGTCCTAGCTTATATAATAATCACTATACTCCCAGGTTTTCCTCATTTTTATTTATCATTTCTTAATGTAACTATATAAGCAGAATATTTAAATGTTTGGGTTTTACCACCTCCTTATGTCTAACTGAGAAATAAAATACGAGATCTTTAGGATCCTCTGTTGGTCAGGATTTTCAAGAAAAACAGAACCAACAGGGGATATGTGTTTATGTGTCTGTGTGTGTGTATATTCCTCTCTATATATACTGAGAGCTGTCTACATATGCTAGGAGCCCAGCAAGCTGAGAAAGAATTGCTGTTTGAACCCAAAGGCAGTCTGTTGGCAGAATTTCTTCTTGGTTGGGGGAAATTAGTACTTGTTATGTTAAGCCCTGCAACTGATTGGATGAGACCCACTCATATTGTGGAGGGCAATCTACTTGACTCAGTGTCCACTGTTTTAAATGTTAGTGTCATCCAGAACACACCCTCATAGAAATATTCCAAATGTTAGACCAAATATCTGGGTGCTGGATCTCAGCCACAATGATATGTAGAATTAAACCTCACAGATCCCCATTTTTTTGTCTATTTCATTAACCTGAGCTAATTTCTGAATCCAAAAAATAGAAGTGATCATTTTAATTTAGAAAAAGCATTCCAATTTAAGTTATACTCTTTAAAACACAGTATTTAATTAATGAACTCTTTTGTTGATTCAATCTAGCCATAAACTTTTCCATTTATTTTAATTTGTATGTAGTTATATATACTATATGTAGTTACATATACTTTCTTAATTTCTTGAATGCTTAAGGGTCCATTTGATTATTTTTGCTTTCATCTAATATTTGACATATATTCTTAATAATGCCACCTTTTAATTAATATTTGGTTGACTGATATCTCACAGTAACTTATCTCTTTTTTCTAAGCAAGGTATTTTTAAATTAAAAATAAAAAGTAAACTTTTGTTTAAAATTACTGGTCTACTTTATCTTATATTGTCCAGGTTCAATAATTTAACCTGACAGTTTAAAATAATTAATATTAATACATTCATCAGAAAGTAGACATAATAAAATGTTTTTGATATTACCTTGCAGTGATCATAATTCATTTAACAGTTAAAAAGGCAGTCTGCACATAAAGCATATCTAAAATTGCTAGTAAAAGTAGCTAGTATATTGTAATGTAATAGAGTTACTTGTAATAGAATAGACTGAAACTAAGAAACTTGAGGAATTGACATTAACATTCTAAAATGACAGAAAGTTTCAAAGGTTTTAAAGGATTTTTTCCAGAAATGTACAGTAATAATTACAATGTAAAATCTCAAAAAAAAGCCTGAGAAATAAATAGGAAAAGAATAGATATATAAATCTATAGTAATTAAGGCTGAACATTAACTAGATTAAGGTTCAATGCTATAAAGTTGGTATATGCAGATACAGTAAAGGGCATAGTAATATAAATTCCATCACAGAAATGTAAATACCACATTAGAAGAGTGTATTAGTTTCTTAGAGCTCCTGTAACAAAGTATCACAAGCTGGTATCTGAAAATAACTGAAATTTATTCCCTCACAGTTCTGGAGATTAGAAGTCCAAAAATCCAGGTGTTGACAAGGCCATGGTCTCTCTGAAGGCTCTCTTGAAGAATCTTTTCTTATTTCTTCCCTGCTTTTGGTGATTGCTGGCAATCCTTGGCATTTCTTATATCACTCCAATCTCTGCTTCTGTCTTCACATGGCTGCTTCTGTCTGTGTGTGTCCATGTGTCCACATTTATCTTCTCTTACAGGGATACCAATCATAGGATTAGAGCCCACATTAATCCTGTATGGCCTTATTTTGGCCAGATTACATATCTAAATATTCTATTTCCAAATAACTTCACATTTTGAGGTTCTGAGTGTACATGAATTTTATGAGGACCCATTTAAGGACAAAGGGTGAGAGAACATCTTGCTGATGAGGTAAGATTGGTATATTGGCATGTCATTAAAGACTTTGTTAAGGATATTGATTTGACAGAGGACTCAAGAGTCTGTCTAGTAATAACAAAAATATAGATATCAGAATCTTCATGATGTATGTGAGTTTCTAAAGGATTCCAGAATCTGCAGAAGAGCAGATGGAACGAAACCACCAAGCCTCGTTTAATTGATTCATTAAGAGTACCTATTTTTTTGTATTTTTGGAAAATAACTCCTTTGATGATGTTTTATGTAGTTTTCAAATAATTATCATTGTTAAGAAAGAGAAAATGGAAACTTATATTAAAAATATAGTTAGGAACCACACAGTACCCTTTGATAATATGAGGTATATATCTTTGCCAGCATCTCACTCTTTAAAGTACATTGCATTGTACTTTGCATTGCTTTGTAATATATTTATCTTAGTGGTGTAGAAAAACTGATACTTAACAGAGATTTCTGACCTGTTAAGTAGTTCACACCTTAAATAAAGGGCCCAAATTAAATATTGTTTGGAAAATTTATTCATCTATTCTCCGTCTCTTCTGTCTCTCTATCCGTGCGTGCGCGCGCACACACACACACACACACGAAATATAAAATAAAAAGTAATGCTAAATACATTTTCAGTTCAAGCTTAAAATGTCAGGTAGTGAGACATATACCACATCATAAATGGAGAAAATTTCTTGGTAGTAAGAGACATTAAGAAAATATAGTGCAATTTTAATAGCACAGACTCAGGTGTAAGATTGCCTGTGTTTAAACCCTATTTATTTCAACTCTTGACTTGTTTCCTCATCTCTAAAATATCAAATCTTATGATATCATTGATTGGGTAGCATCAATAGGGACAATGATTTATAGTGATCAGTCTGCCCCATCTCTGTGTAGTCCTGATCATTGTACCATGTTATGTTATCTAGCTTAAAATCATAGAAAGACGTTGAGGAGCTGGACTTTCTGTTTTCTATAGCTTTTTTTCTTTATAATTATTGGAATAAATTGCTCTTACAATCTCAGTCACTGTTATACATGGTTAGGTGTTTGGGAGAAAAAAGTTTGAAAAATAGCTAGAAAATATCATCCAGCAAAATGAGTATTTTTGTTTTATTAATCAAATGGCTGCAGTTTGTTTTTACAATTTGTCGTATTTCCAAAAATATTATAAAACAAAATTCTTTCTGCTTATTAACTTTATATATAAGTGAAGAGTAAGCAATTTACTGTTATATAATCAATTTCCAGTAAAACTATATTAATACAAATAATAACATCTCCCATTTATTCCTCAATAAGTCTACTGTAGTTAGGAAGCCTTTAAAATGGTTCCAAATTATCCCTGCCTTTTGATATTTATACGCTTATGTAACCTCGAACACTTAAAAGTGAACTGTACCTAGTGACTAGCTTCTAACAAATATAATGTGGTGATGATTTCGAAATGTTTGAAAAGGTGACGACTTTCCCCTTGAAATCTTGCCCACCTTATTCTACTCTCTCATTCACTTACTATGAATGAAGCCAGCTGCCAGGTTGTAAACTATCTAAGGAGGAGACCATATGGCAAGGAACTGGGAAAGGCCTCTAGCCTACAACCAGGGATGACCATGAGCCCTTTGTCCAGCAGTCTTTGAGGAAGTGAATTCTGCCTACATTCAGGTGATGGGACTAGGAATCCAATCCTCTCGTAGTTCAGCCTCCAGACGAGACCTCAGCCCTGGCCAACAGTTTGTTCACAGCCTTGTAAAACATTTTGAGCCAGATGCACACAGCTAGGCTATGCCCAGGCTCCTGAGATGCAAAAACTGTGGGATACTAAATGTTTGCTGTTTTGAGTGGTTAGGTTTTAGAACAATTCATTTTATAGAAGTGGATAACTATCTTTACAATTTATTATTCATTGTTATAGTCAGCTGACAAAGTATGTGATCCTTTCATTAACCCTGTGAGACAGTTATTACAATCTCTATTTTTCAAAGAGGAACTTTGGATTGGAAGAAACTAAATAATGTGCCTGTCATCATAAAACTTTGAAATGGGCTGTGTTACAAGGGATCATTCTTAACCAACAAACAGTTCTCCTTTTTCCTCATCATTTTTTAAAGTAAAATTATTTCTTACACCTTAAATCTTGAAAACTATGTATATATTTGCTTCTCATGTTGGATTTCATCAGTATATAATTAGAAAAAAAGAATGGAAAACCAACATTAAAACCACCACATGGGCAGAGCTTCATCATCCACACTCTGCACCATAACCCTGATAAAGCCTGGCAGAGGCATGAGGGGCAAGTTATGAAAGGGTTGAGATAACAATTTCTTTTCTTGATTCTATATCACATGTTAAAAATACAATCATTAAACTATTTTATGCACTTCAATAATCCACTGATTCCATTTGCGAATTTATTATCAAAATTTATCATTATTTTCATCTATTTTAGCAATCTTCTGTGATGAACAAAGAATAATATAAATTAACAACGTTGTGCATGAAATACTAATTACTAATTTCTTATTCTTGTATAAATTCTAGTGTAAATATATTTGATTATATCTTGTAATTATATTTGATCAGCATGTCTGTGAAACTCATCCATGCCATCTGGAAAGGAAAAAGTTAAGTTGCATTTCTGCAATACATTCTCTCCCTTCCCTGAGGTGCTCCTGGAATATAAAGAAAGCAAGTGACTTGAACTAATCCTCTTATAAACATACTAATGATAAATCTCCCAGTAAAACAACAACAATAACAATAAAGGTCTTCTGTTAACAAAAGAATCTTTTCCTATGTGAAGCTTTTAGTAGAATGTTCTTAATTGTCTAGAATTATTTATAGTAAGCAAACAGAAGTATATGGACTTATGCATAATGACTCCTTGGAAAATGTTTTATAATATATGTAACTTTTTCTGTAGAAAATATAAATGTTTTATAATCTGTCTCCTTTCATGAAAGTGAGGTGCCTGCATACCTCATAGAAAACTCATCTGTTCACTTGGGCCAGAAATGTCTTTGATATTGTGTGACAGGACTCAGTCAACTGAAATAAACACAGACATCCTGACCTCACTTTCCCTTACCTGTGCCTCGTGATTTCATGTGACCTTGAAATTGTTAGAAAAACTTGATACTGGATAAGATCTCTGAGTCCTTGAGTCTGAATTATCAATGTGATCCTTTCTGTTATTTTAAATTCCAAGACGTGTTGATTTATATGATAGCTTTTCTTAAACTTTATCCTTCTAGCAGTTGGTTTAATCATTTTGGTAGCCCTTAGGGGCACAAAAGGCACATTCTATATTGGTAAAATAATACACATGTGAGAAAAAATCTACACAGTAAAAAGGAAAATAACTCACTCTTTAAATCTAGATTCTGATACTCTCAACCCAGAAGCAAACAGCAGTAGTTTGTATATTATTATACACATGCAAAAATATCTTATAAAATATTAAGTCTTCAGAGTTCCACTTGGTACATTTTTAACTGAGCAATATATTTTGAAGATCATTCCATATAAGCACACTAGGATTTAATTTAGTTTTTAACCATATGGATGTGCTATTTAATGCTGTGATTACCATAATTTATTCAGCTAGTCTTCTATTTATGAATGTTCAATTTTTTACATTACAAATATTCTACAGTAAGCATCCTTTTAGATAGATTGCTGAATTAAAAGATACCCCCATTTCTATGGGGTTTTTTCCTTAGAGGTATTGCCATGCTTTCCTCAAAGCGGTTACAATAATTTATCCTCCCGGAAATGAACATCTGAGAAGCTATGTGCCTGCAATTAGTGTTCTCTTTCTGTACTGGATAGACCATCTTCTTAGATTGTGGTTTCACCTAATAGCTAAAACGATTTTTTTCTCTGTATAATTTTCTTTTGTTTCAGAGATAACAGAGAGTCCTCTCTCCTTTCCCCCAATTTTTACTCTCCATTTTTTGTTAAAGAAACTTGTAGTTTGTCAACAAAGTCCATAGATAGTTTTCAGGTGTTTTGTTTGTTTGTTTGTTTGTTTGTTTTGAGACAGAATCTCGCTCTGTTGCCCAGGCTACAGTGCAATGGTGTGATCTCGGCTCACTGCAACCTCTGCCTTCTGGGTTCAAGCAATTCTCCTGCCTCAGTCTCCCGAGTAGCTGGGATTACAGACCCCTGCCACTGCACCCAGCTAATTTTTGTATTTTTAGTAGAGACGGGGTTTCACCGTGTTAGCCAGGATGGTCTCGATCTCTTGACCTCATGATCTGCCCGCCTTGGCCTCCCAAAATACTGGGATTACGGACGTGAGCCACTGTGCTCCGGCCTGTTATTTTTAAAAATATAAGTTTAGGTGATGTGTAAAAAGACTAAAAGTAGTGAGTAAAATGGACCACGTTACTTATTATGGACTCAACTGTAAAATTTTATAGTTTTCGTATCTTTTACAAATCAAAACAAAGTTTAAAAATCACAACACACATTATATATGTTATATATAATATTTGGTATAAAAATGTACCACAAATTGAAAACAAGTTTCTACTTGTCAGCTTAAGTATGCACAAAAGATTTAACCCAGTAGACCTGACACCACTGTTTTTCAGAAAAACCTACTTGCTTCATCCGTGTCCCTACAAAGGACATGAAATCATTTTTTCTATGGATGCAAAGCATTCTATGGTGTATATGTGCCACATTTTCCTTATCTAGTCTATCATTGATGGGAATTTGGGTTAGTTCCAAGTCCTTGCTACTGTAAATAGTGCTGCAACAAACATACCTGTATATGTGTCTCAGCAAACTAGCACAGTAACAGAAAACCAAACACCACATGTTCTCACTCATAAGTGGGAGTTGAACAATGAGAACACATGGACACAGGGAGGGGAACATCACACAATGGGGCTTGTCAGAAGTGGGAGGCAAAGGGAGGGAGGGCGTTAGGACAAATACCTAATGCATGCAAGGCTTAAAACCTAGATGATAGGTTGATGCGTGCAGCAAACCACCATGGCACATATATACCTATGTAACAAATCTGCACGTTCTGCACATATATCCCAGAACTTAATGTATAATAATAATAATAATTAAAAAAAGAAAAACCTATTTTCAAGGTTCACACTTAGCTGGCACCTGGGAATTTGGCAATCAAACCATTCACAAACTGATAACAGTAGTTCATTGTTCCTGCATGGTGTGCAAAAACAATGCAGTTTATGCTGAATGCCTGCCTTGTTTCTAGGAGTTTGGAATTTTTATACGTGCTAGAAGCAGGTGCTTACATGATCAGCCCCCATAAAAACCCTGGACTCTGTTATGGGATTAATTATGTCTCCCAAACTTTATATGTTGAAATTGTAATGTCAAGTACCTCAGAATGTGACAGTGTTTGTAGACAGGGACTTCTAAATGGCAATTAAGTTAAAATGAGGTCATAAGGGTGGGCTCTAATCCAATATGACTGGTGGTGTTACAACAAGGGGAGATTGGAACAGATGTACACATAGGGAAAACTTACTAACACCTTAATCTCAAATTGATAGATTCCAGAATTGTGAGAAAATCAATGTTTGATATGTAAACCATCCGCCCTGCTGCAGTTTGTTATGGCAACCCTAGCAAACTAATACAGGCTCTGAGTGTCTAATGGGCTTTGTGGCAGACACATTGCATACACTTTACTGCGCTTTTCACTGCCAATGAAAGGAGCATGCTAGGTGGTCATGTAAGAGGAAGGGGAGAACATCCTAAAACTGTGTATGGATTTCTGCAGACTCCTTCCTTTGCTGATCCTGTTGTGTATTCTTATGCTGTAATAAATCTTAGAAGTGAACATAACTTTATATGGAGTTCCATGTGTCTGAGGAATCACCAGAGGTGTAGGTGGTCTTGGGGATTCCAGAAACACTGATTCAGCCAATATAATATTTTGATAAATAGTTTTGAAACTTAGAGACTTTTATTATTTGGCTAACAAATCCTCGATTTAGGTGAAATTCTGCATATATGAATTGTCGGTAGGCATTCAGTCCCCCTTTTAACTGAAAGTGAAATTTGGTGTATTATTGTACTTCTCTGTCTTGTTTTATCTGGCTCATCACAACAATATGAAAAATCTTTAAAGAAGATTTTCATCTTTCTTGTTCAGTGCACTCTTCAATAACTAGAACAGTGCCCACTAATTACTATTAAGTAGACAGGACTCATTAGTAGATATACAATAAATGCCACTTCAGCAAATGAGTAAGCACATTATTTATTTATTTTGGGGTCACTGTTTAAATGGACATTGCCAATGTGTTTACAGTAGGGTATCTCCAGTTTTCTTTTCTTCCTTTATTCCTTTTTTTTGGGGGGGGGGTGGAGAAGGAGGGCATTCATTTCTGAGCATTGGTTCTTCTAATTGACACTGCCCTCTTTTAGATAGCATCCCACATTTTTAACTTCTAAATTGCTGTTTTCATGTTCAATGTTAAGAACATGAGCTATAGAATAGTAAAAATGTGGTAAGGCTTGCTATTGATCTATTTCTCTCATTCATTTATCTACTTAATGGTATGTAAATCATAAATTCGTAGTAATAACTTTGTTACAAACTTTACAGAAGAAGATTTTGTGATTGTTCAGCCTTCATGCACAGATGCTTATAAAACCTGCCAGTATCCACAAATTAATCATAGTATAGAGATTACAGATCTGCATGAAGATAATCTTGTTAAATGGAGAATCTCAAACTGTTAGTAACTTGTGATATTAACTGAGTGATTCAAGTGTAATTTATTTTTTTTTTAGATAAAGAAAGACTAGAGAAGTTTGTGAGATTTACTAGAGAAAGTTGTGAGGAAGCAATGGGCAGGTTCAGCAGAAGAGAAGCTGATGCCAAGGGTAATATTTTTTAAAGTAAAGCAAATGAGAAAAGAACAGAATAGTGTCTTTCAGATTTAGTAAGAGTATTAACTTATGCAAATTTATTTTCAGTATAGATGTATAATTTATATACTTATATAAATATGTGATGTGTGTATTATGATTTTAAGGAGGGAAAGTTTGAACGTGACGCAAGATGATTGATTATGAGTATTTATATTTCAATAAAATATTCTAAAATGTGAAAACCCTTCAAAATGTTAGAACAGAAATTACTATTGAACATCATTTAATTGAACATTTTAATTTTATAAACAATAATACAGGGGCTCAGTAAAATGAAATCTTCTAAAATTATAAATTAGATTAGTGGGAGATTTAGTATTAAAACTCAAGTCTTCTATCAGTTTTCCATCAAATCATACATCTAACAAAATATAATGCTAACTGTTCAAGCATGTAACTTTGGATCAATTCTATTTATTAAACTGAAACTGGCACTGAGTTAAGATTGTTTTTTAAGCAAACACATTTGTTACTTTAAATGCAATAACTACAAAAAAATGTAACTGTTCTCCAATTTTAAAGAACAAATATTCATTTAAATAGGATGCCTCTAATTGTGGTTATATAATTTCTTTACTTTTTATTCTTATTATAATGAATTAAGAGAAATTTGTTTTTTGTTAACATTAGAATTGTTCATGTAGTTGGTATTATAACTATTCTAATATGTATCCAGAACAAGCACCAATTAAAAATATTACTGCATCCTTATCATCTTCTGCCAGCTGGTTGTTCATATTAACATTGCAGGGGATCACAACGTTATTTTAGGAAGCTGCTTATCAAGTTATGGGGTTTTGTTAGTGTTGTTTGGTTGAATTTTTTCACCTAATTAGTGAACAGCCTGAGAAATGCTTTATCTTTAGTATGGTTTCAAAAGTAATGAAGGTGGGAATAATAAAGACCTTTGGAGACATTCTACAGAAAAAAAATTATAAACAAACAAAACGCTCCATTCTTCCCTCCCTTATTTGTGGCTTTTCTTTCTGAATTTTCTCTTGTCTGATATCAGTAACAGACTTCTATTACATTAATATTTGCATATGTTTGTCATATTATTCCCTATTTCTCTATTTTAAAACCTTCTTAATCATTTTGTTTTACATGCATTTCCTACATACAGAAAACTGTTGGATTTTGTTTTGTGGGCGATTTGAAATTTTGGTTTTTAAAATGTAATAAATTAACCCATTTTCACTTAACATAAATATGTTGTATGTTACTTAGTGTAATTATTTTATGTCATATTTACTAAGTTTCAGTAGGTGTCTGTCTCCTTCTCTTGGTTAACAGTGTCAAGGGTTTTAGTTGACTTATAAATATTTCTTCTAAATGTATTTTAGTTCTTTATACAAAAAGTAGTGAACTTATTTTCAACTACTGACTCATAGAAGGTGCTCCTAATATTTTCATTTTGGCTCAGGAATTCCATACTGAAAACAGTAATTTCTCAAAATTCTAGCCAAATTTAAAAGACCATTAGAACTATTGTTTCTTGCTGTGATTTTTAAGATACAAAAAATATACTTTTTTTTTAAGTGAGAAAATTCAGATAATGTTTGTAATTCATGGATTATTATTCCATGTGTCCTGATTTACATAGGTGCTTCATTTCAAATATGATCTTATTATCTTCTAATAGATCTAAATATTGTGAACATGTTTTAGATTTGCTTTCATTTTTAATTTATCATGTTTTATTTTGCATAACCTTGATAATCACTGTAACCATTATTTTTGCAGGTACTTAATTATGTGAAAATAATTACATCCTTCTTTAAGGGATCTAGCATCTTCTTCATTAAATTATGTCCTTCTTCAATGCAACTTAAAACCACAATGAGATACCACCTTAACACAGCCAAAATGGCCATGATTAAAAAGTAAAAAAAAAAAAAAAAAAAAAATAGATGTTGGCATGGATGTGGTGAAAAGGGACTGCTTATACAATGCTGGGAATGTAAAGTAGTAAAACTTCTATGAAAAACAGTATGAAGATTTATAAAGAAATAAAGTAGGTCTACCATTCAATCCAGCAGTTCTACTACTGGGTATCTACCCAAAGGAAAAGTCATCATTATATCGGAAAGATGCCTGCACGCATATATTTATTACAACCCAATTCACAATTGCAAACATATGGGACCAACCTAAGTGCCCAACAGCTGATAAGTGGATAAAGAAGATGTGAGATATATATATAAAATATTATATTATATATTGCATATATATTACATATATATGTAATACGGGATACTACTCAACCATAAAATGAATAAAATAATATCTATTGCATGATTTGTATAGAGCTGGAGGCCATTATCCTAAGTGGAGTAACTTGGGAATGGAAAATCAAATATTATATGTTCTCACTTATAAGTGAGAGCTAAGCTTTGGGTATGCAAAGGCATGTGGAGTGGTACAATGGCTATTGGAGACTTAGAAGTAGGGAGGGTGGGAGTTTTGGAAAAACCTACATTAAAACTGCACTAAAATCTTAGACTTCATCACTATACAATTCATCCCTGTAACCAAGACCCACTTGTACCTCAAAAGCTTTTGAAATAAAAATATATATGTTAAAATTATGTCCTTCCTCAATATGACCCAGCTGTAAGGGAATCCAGCCTTCTTTTCAAACAAGAGATTCTTGGTATGTAAACTGTTCAAGAATGGAAACAATTAAGGGGCCATGAGTCCGTTTTGGTGACAAGTTACATTTCTGTTTGGTAGATCCAGAACTCCTCATTTACACAGATCAAAAAAGAATTTAAGAGACTGCCATCTACATTTTTTTCTAGGGAAGCCATGGTCAACTAGCCAACATCATAGATCTCTGTGAGTCAATCTATTGATCACAGCTTTGCATCTCCTGTCTGTTACAGTAATCATGCTTGCCTTGTGTTTAGTAATTAAGTGCCACCACTTCCACCATGCCACTTAGGATCCTATTATCCCCATTGCATTTAGAGATTCCTGTTTTATTGCAGCAGTTACCATTGTAATTTCTGACCTACAGTAAAGAGTGACTACAGAGCTCTTCAATAATGCTGGGATTCCCCTCACAAATTTGAGAGGATGAGAAGACATGAGCAATAGTGAGGAAATAATTTAATATTTTTATTAAAACTTATAGTCTGTGAGGGTTTTTATAACACATCTGTATTTTATAATATCTAAATTTAAACATCACAGCACTTTCAAACACAAGCAAACCATATACACTTAGCACTAAATAAATTTATAATTCAGAATTTAATGTGCTATTTTTACATATTCTAGAGAATCAACAAGGTTTTTGTGTGGATGGAAAAGCATAGCTCTCCATATATATATTATATATAATTATGTTTGAATGGGAAACAAAGAAGAGCAGAAGTCATTGTTCTTTATATCATATAAAACAAATTTTAAATCACTGAAAATTTTTTTAACTTCTTGACTTTTTTATAATAACACAGTTTAAAACCCAAACACATTGTACAGCTGTACCAAAACATTTGCTTTATGTCCTTACACTATAAGGTTTTTTCTATATTTAGCATTTTAATGTTTTTCTTGTAAAACTTTTGTGTTAAAAACAAAGGCATAAACATGCATGTTAGCCTAGGACTGCCCAGGATCAGGATCATCAATATCACTGTCTTCAACCTCCATATCTTGTCCCACTGAAAGGTCTTTAAGGGCAATCACTCACATGAAACTGTCATCTCCTAGTATAATAATGCCTTCTTCTAGAACACCTCATGAAAGAACTGTCGAAGATTGTTTTGCAATTAATGCATTTATTTTATAAGTTCAAGGTGTACACTTTTAAATAATGATGAAATTATAGTATAGTAAATACAGAAACCAGTAACATAGTTATTAATTTTCATTGACAAGTATTATGTACTGTACATAATTGTATGTACTATACTTTGACTGGCAGTACAATAGGTTCATTTACACTGACATTACCAAAAACATGTGAGTAATGAGCTGCGATATGACTTACGATTGTTACAACATCACTAGGTGATAGGAGATTTTTAGCTTCATTATAATCTTAAAGGGCTACCATCATATATGTAGTTTATTATTGGTCAAAATGTCATTATGTGGTGGATGATTATATATAATTTTATGTACCTCTTGCTGTGAATTATCATTAATTTTTGTGATAAGCACCGAAGCAGGAAATAAAAATTGAGTTAGGGTGAGCATGGTGGCATGTGCCTATAGTCCCAGCTATCCAGGAGGCTGAGACAGGAGGATCCCTTGAGCCCAGGAGTTCTAGTCCAGCCTCAGCAACACGGCAAGACCCCATTTGAAATAATAATAATAACAATAATAATTGAGGTTGTAAGAAATTCAAAAGGCAATAGCCTTAAAATCACCTTATACTCTGTTCTTATTTAGGGTAACATTTACTGGGCCTTCAGCTTTCTGTAATACTTTGGAACAGCACTAGCATCTATCTCAGGTTTAAAATATGGAAGTTCTTTCCTTCCTTGAATCTTTTCTCCCAGAACTAACATATTGACTGTCTTCCCTGTGACATGCCTAATCTGACATTGACTGGCTTTCATAGCAAATCTTTGTTTTAGCCTCCTATCAATTCAGCTTTTACATTGACAAAACATAACTTTTGGTTGTCAGTGTAAAAGCTGACATTTTTACATTCAACTTTATTTAATTTTAACGCTGAATTTAAATTAAGTGCTGAAAATTTATTTAAGCACTTAAAATGATATTAGAAGAGGTATCTTATGTTTTTAAACAAAGATATATTTCATTTTTATACACAGTCAACAGACCACATGTGTATGTCTCTTATGTGCTCCTGCGTGGGAATAGCTTGAATTACTACATAAGCTCTCTGAGAATATTAAGTTCATTTAGGGGAACAGGACATATCTATATGAAAAACAGAAATAATACTACAAATAAAAGAGAGATCACAAGATAACATATAATTAATTCTCAGTGAATGACATGTCATGAAATCATCAGATGAAGTGAGGATATGGGAAAAGCTTTATGAAATTAGTCAGAACCATAAGGAAGATGCAGTTTTGCTAAACAGAAAGACCCTTTTCCACTTGGTGTTAAGTTTAATATGATTTTCATTGTATTAAAATACTCATGGAGAAAGTTGAAAATATAATTGCATTGTTTTCATTTAATCTATTGTAAAATATATAATCTAAATGATATACTTGTAAAATAATTACATATATAATAAAAGCAGTATACCTGTAAAAGGATCACAGTTTAAGATTTATTTATTATTTAAGTTAAATAATGTATATTATTTCTAAAACTTAGATTAGCTGTGCCAACATTAATATATAAGATATAATACATAAGAGATAAAGTCCATTTTATATGAAAATGGAAACAAGAAATATGATTTTGAAATTGATTTTAATCATAGGCTAAACAGATTCATAGGCTAAACAAAGATTCATAAAATATTAATTTGAATAAAAATTTAAGACATATTTATTCTTGTTGCCATATACGTACAAATGTAAAATATTGTATCTCCTCAAATCTTTTCTTTTTTGCAGTTGGAAATCATTTTGCATATTGTACTTATTTTATGTGCACCCATTTTGTTCCCCATTCTCTCTCCAGAATTAAATTCGGAATTTTAAAATTAAATTGAAATTAAAATTTCCACTTCCTTTGATGTAAAATATTAAATTATCATGTACATTTAAAAATTTTCTAAACATATAGTAAATATTTTTCATTTTTTACTTATACTAGTTTAAGTTATATTTAAGCATTAAAAATACAAGATTTCACTAATCCTACCCATGTGGAAGGATTCAGTAGCTGTGGTAAGCTTAGGCAAAACCAATGTTCGGAGTTCATTTCTCCAACAAACATTTAGTACATTGTAAACATAATACTGTTTTCTACAGTTCCCCGACCTGAGTCAGTTGTCCTCCTTTAAAATTTCTTACTTGACTGAGAGGCAAAAGAGTTGCAGAAATGAACGGGATTGCTAGACTAGTTGGACTGATGGAATAGTTGCCTATAGCAGATACAAGAGAAATGCCCCAATACATTTGATACTGGCTCAGAGAAAATATGAAAGAAATTTTAATGGAAATGTTAGATTAAAAAATACAGGGATGAGCAGCTCTGAATTCTATGTATAAATTCCGATAAAATCTCTAGCTGACTCTGCAGCCATGTGAGGTCAAGTCTAGGCAGCACAGATCAACCTTATTAGTCATCAGGGAAACACAAATTAAAACTACAATAAATTACTACTACACATCCATCGGAATGGCTGCAGCAAAAAAGACTGTCAACTTCAAATGTTGACAGAAACATTGAATAACATATCTTATCATAAAGCAAGTCTCAATCAATTAATACAAATTGAAATTATACCAAGCACACTCTTGGACAACAGTGCAATAAAAATAGAAACCAATATGAAGAAGATCTCTCAGAACTACAGAACTTCATGAAAATTAAACAACTTGCTGCTGAATAACTCCTGAACATCAAAACTAAGGGAGAAATTTAAAAATTCTTTGTAATTAATTTAATGAAAGTTGGTTCACAACCTACCAAAACCTCTGGGATGCAGTTAAAGCAGCGCTAGGAGGAGAGTTTATAGAACCAAATACCTTTATCAAGAAGTTAGATTTCAAATTAGCAATCTAACTTTGCACCTAAATAAACTAGAAATAAAAAACAAATCATTCCCAAAGCTAGCAGAAGAAAAGAAATAACTAAAAGTAGAGAGGAACTTAATAAAGTTGAGATCCAAAAACCATACAAAAAATCAGGCTGGGCACGGTGACTCACACCTGTAATTTTAAAATCAATGAAACTGGGTTGATTCTTCAAAAAATATATAAAAAAGATTGATAGACCACCAGCTAGATTAACAGAGAAAAAAACAAGAAGATCCAAATAAGTATAGTCAGAAATGTTAAAGATGACTTTACAACTGATCCCACAAAAATAGAAAATATCCTCAGAGAATACTATGAACAATTCTATGTACAGAAATTAGAAAATCTAGAGGAAATGAATAAATTCCTGGAAATGCACAATCTACTGAGATTGAATCAGGAAGAGATTGAAAACCTGAATAGACCAATAAAATTCATATGGAACCAAAAAAGAGTCCAAATAGCCACAGCAATCCTAAGCAAGAAGAATAAAGCCAGAGGCATCACACTAACCAACTTCAAGCTATACTATAAAGCAACCATAACCAAAAAAACTTGATACTGGTACGAAAACAGACACATAGACCAATGGAAAGGAATAGAAAACTGAGAAATAAAGCTACACATTTACAACCATATGATTTTCAACAAGATCAACAAAAAACAAGCAATGGGTAAAGGAATCTCTATTCAATAAATGGTGTGGTGATAACTGGCTAACCATATGTAGAGAATGAAACTTTACTCCTATCTTTCACTATACACAGAAACTAACTCAAGAAGGATTCAAGACTTAAATGTAAACACTAAAGCTATAAAAACTCTAGAAGAAAACCCAAGAAATACCTCTCTTGATATCAGCCCTGGCAAAGATTTCAAGACAAAGACACCAAAGACAACTGTAACAAAACCAAAAATTGACAAGTGAGACCTAATTAAGCTACAGAGCTTCTGCACAGCAAAAGAAACAATCAATAAACAAACAACTTACAAAATGGGAGAAAATATTTGCAAACTGCATCTAAGAGAAATCTAATATCTATAAGAAATTTAAACAAATCAACAAACAGACAACAAATAACCCCATTAAAAATGGGCAAAAGACATAAACAGACACTTCTGAAAAGAAGACATACAAGGCCAGGTGTGGTGGCACATGTCTGTAATCCCAGCACTTTAGGAAGTCAAGAGGGATAGATCACTTGAGGCCAGGAGTTTGAGACCAGCCTGGCCAATATGATGAAACTCTGTCTCTGCTAAAAATGCAAAAACTAGCCTGGTGGGGTGACACATGCCTGTGATGTCAGCTACTCAGCAAGCTAGGCATGAGAGTCGCTGGAACCCAGGAGGCAGAGGAGCCAAGATCATGCCACTGCACTCCAGCCTGGATGACAGAGGGAAGAAAAGGAAGAAGAGGAAGAGGAAGAGGAAGAGGAGGAGGAAGAAGAAGGAGAAGAAGAAGAAGAAGAAGAAGAAGAAGAGGAAGAGGAAGAGGAAGGGGAAGGGGAAGGGGAAGGGGAAGGGGAAGGGGAAGGGGAAGGGGAAGGGGAAGGAGACAGACAAGTAGCCAACAAGCATATGGAAAAATGTTCAACATCACTAACTATCAGAGAAATGCAAATCAAAACCACAATGACATACTATATCACACCAGTCAGAATGGCTATTATTAACAAGTCACAAACAACAGATCCCTCAAGGCTACAGAGCAGAGGGAATGCTTGCACATTGTTGATGGGAGTGTAAATTAGTCCAGCAACTGTAGAAAGAAGTTTGGAGATTTCTCAAAGAACATAAAACAGAGCTATCATTCAACCCAGCAATCCCATCGCTGGGTATATACCTTAAGGAAAATAGGTCATTATGACAAAAAGACACATGCACTTGAATGTTAATTACAACACTATTTACAATAACAAAGACAGAGAATCAACTGAAGAGTCTATCAATCGTGGATTGGATAAAGACAATGTGGTATATATACACCATGGAATACTACCCGGCCATGAAAAAAATGAAATCATGTCCGTTGCAACAACATGGATATAACTGGAGGCCATTATGCTAAGCAAATTAACGCAGGAAAAGAAAACCACATATCACAATTCCTCATTTATATATGGGATCTAAACATGGAGTACACATGGCGATAACATGGGAATAATAGAAACTGTTGGTTATTACATTAATTAATTAAATGTTGAAAATTAGGAGAATTAAGGACTCAAAAATAGTTTCCGTATTTCTGGCTTACGCAGTTGATTAGTAGGTGAGATCATGAAAGAGTTGACAGGAGAGGAAGAGTATTTGTGATAAAGAATTTGTTAGAAGTTAATGAGGGAAAAAAGAGTGAAGAATATATAAATGATGTACTTTGACAACAGTTGAAGGAAAACAAAGATTTAAATGTCTCTGCAACTGTAGATTATCAATGGCAAGCAAAAGAAGCTATTGTTTTTGATAAAGAAAATTCACTGTGTAAGCTAAAGTATATTACTGTTATTCCTTAGTAATGAGTATTTCAGATTAAATAATAAAACTCCAGAAAGCAGTAGGGGATTTTTTGCATGACTGGTCAATACATTTTGTTTTATTTATAATATCACTTATTAGTATAATTTAGTTTTAAAATAGGCTTAAATAATCTAAAGTCTTTTTTTAAATTTGGTAAAGTTTTAGAGACAACCTGTGTTTTGCAAAAATGATACGTAGTTTATAAATAGAAACATATAAAGACAGGAAGAATGAAAGAGTCCAAAAACAGTAACAATGAATCAAGATGTCAATTCTAAATATAGCACTCATTATATATGTAACTGATTGAAGATTCCCTGGTGAGAAAGGATAAGAATTCTTAGAGAGGCTTTACAAAAATTACTACAACATGCAATTTTTATGTGTCATACATAGACAAAGTTAAACTATACATTTACTTTTCAAAACTAGACTTATGGAAGGACGATTTAAAGGAGTCACAATATTGGACAAATAAAAATTCATATTGCAAAGACATTTAAATGAACATATTTAATATATTTCCACAAAAATATTAAACAGAGTCCCAGACTCCAGAGTCAGAATGTAAGGCATAAATCCTATATATCGTATTTAGTAATTATCCTTTGGAATTTATTTGATCTATTTTGGTAAAAATCAGAAAATGGAAGATGTTAGCAAGATGATAATAGCCCAAGCTGGAGCACAGATGAAGTCAGAAAATAAGCACCATTCATGTTTTTTTCGGGAAACAGTTCTCTCAAATACAGTATGTTAAACATAGATTTTAACATATTCAATTTGTTTACACTGATTATAATGCATGCCAGTTGGGAGAACAATGGGGTTCTAATGTCTCATAAATAATTTAATTGCATTCCCCTTATAGTATCTATTTCAAACCCAAGTCCACAATATCTTGGTTCATCTTTTGTTAATTTACACAATATCCTCCAGAACTCCACCCTAATTCTTCCTCCAAGTGGAGCCAATGAAATGACAAGTTGTTGCCCATAATTATTGTGTATGTCTTTTGCCCATTGTGTTTCTCATTGTCATGTAGGAAGGCAAAAATTTGATAAAACCTTGGAATAACTAAAATTAATAACAAAACAGCACTGTATGGCTTTAGAGAGGTTAAAATATTCCTAATAATATAAACACAGAAACTAAAACAAATGATGGTTGCAGATTTACATACTTTTTACAAATGTGTGGTCAAAACAAACAATGAAAAATAACTGTAAAAAGCAAATAAGCATCTGTTTCAAGATGGCAGATAAATTTACCTTACTCCTTCACAAAATAGAACTGAAGAGAAAGTTAATATATGCAAAATATATTAAAATATTAATAACAAAATAATAAGTCCATAATAAGAAGTAGTGCTATCAGCAGAATAGAAACATTGACAAATTTCTGGAGGAGAAAGAGCAGATGATGTACTAACTTAGATACCTAAGAAGAAGAATATGTAACTCTCATTTTGCACAGAAGAAATTGCAATAAAGATACTGAGTTCAGTGACAGGCTGTTAGAGAAGAGATCATGGTAATGAATTAAAGAACTGTGTGACAATTTATATGTTTATATACAAAGAGCAATGGGCTGTAGCATTTCTCCTTAGACAAACCCAAGAAATAATTTTTAAATAACCGTTCTACAGATGTGTCCTGTTGTGGAAATTGGAGAGCAGAGGTTAAGATAATTTAAATTTCCAAATTTAACAAGCCTTTTTTTTTTTTTTAAGAATTCAATGCCATTCAATATGAAAGTATGTCATTTGCACTTAATCTGCCAGTCCCAGGGTAGCATCCTTATTATTATAGAGATTTTGAGAGTCTTAAACTTCTGTCTAATCACATACTTTAAATAGAAGCCTGCCTTGTCTCCTTAGAACCTGCCCACTTTTTCATTCTGCACATAATTTATCTGCCACTCTAGATACTCAGGATAAATCTAGATTAATTCTGCACAAAATTCATCTCAAGCTCTCACAATAATACAGAGAAAACTAAGTGTTTTACAATCTCCCACCATTGCAAAATAATACAATGCCAATGCCAATACTAACCAACATAGTCCTTCATTTATCATTTATAAATATGGAATACTAGTCAAGGACTAACAGATGTTTGAGGAGGACCAGTAGTAGCTAGAGAAAGAACAGGATATAAAAACTGGGGCATAGATCCTAAAACATATAGAAATAATGCAAAGAATAAAATGCAATTAATATTCTTTAAAATGATTAAGAATATATTATATCCAGATTGTTAAGAAACTAAAAACAAGACCAAAAACAGCCAAAGGGTTGAGTAATAGAAAGAATATTGTGCTAGGAAAAATGATAATATACATTATTATTTAAATATTTTAATATTACTATTATTATCTGTTCAATAAAATAAGAAATTTAACAAAGTTTACATGTTTATTTCATATATTATTGAAATATCAAGTAACAATTTAAATTTATTAAACAACACACTTAAGAGCAGCATTTTATTATGATACTGATATGAGTCATATTGTTGATACAGAAAAATGTTATGATGATGGGAGAAAGGCAGCATATTTCAGTTAAAATATAATTAACTAGGAATTACAAAATGCAGGTTATAATTTCAGCCCTGCTTCAAATTTATTGTGTGCTTTGGCAAACTATTTTGCCTCACAAGTGACAGACTTTTCTCCTCTAAGCTCAATTTCTATCATATTTGGGTTTCTATGTCATTACCATACAATTCACAGTAATATTTGTATTAACTACCAGTAGTATATTTTAATTCATAAGCATTGCTTATCTAGATATTTAAGAGGTTGAGTTTTAATTTTTGCTTTCTAGGAATATTTTGTGCTTTTGTTTGTTTTTGTTGTTGTTGTTTGTTTGTTTGTTTGTTTGCATCTCTGTGTATTCTTCCAACCCAACATCTGTGGTTTACATTCTTGTAGTTCATTTTTTTTTTCTGGCTGCTGTGCCCTTTTTACATTGGCACAGCAGCCAGCTCTTCTGAATCTGCAGCTGTCACAAAGGTGGCAGCTGGAAAGAATGGGTGAAGGGCTTGATTGCAGCCTTGGAACACTTAGAGAAGTAAGCTTCCCATGTCCTTTTGTTTGCTTATCAAATCATGTACAGACAAATTAAAGCAGCAGGCCAAACATGTCTCCATGCTCCCCAGGGTACAGTCCTCAAATTCATCCATGGGCACATGCTCCATTGTGACCCTTTGCAGGTTGTCTAATGATTTATCATTTCACTTATCCTTTATGCCAGATGTGCTCTAAGCATCTACAACCAAAATTCAAATCGTCTTCAGAAGATAAATAGGTTCATGTATTCCAAAATAATTCAATTTTAAATAATAATTTTCTACCTTAACAGTAAAGAATACAAGAGTGAATTTTCATTCCCCAAACCCTCATTTTAATCAGGTCCAACAACCCTATGTTGGCTGATAAATTTAATCAGCCACAGAGAGTGTCTGTATTATTCCATAACTTATGTGTAGAAGGAAATTAGTAAGTATTTATTATAAATTATTTAACTATCAAAATCTCTTAGATTCAGAAGGTAACTAATCACTTAAGTTGACATATTTAAGCAATTGATAATCAAACCCCTTTCATGGACAACAATGTTTTAGGCCTATTAAAGAGTTCCTAGGAGAAAATAATGTATCTGCAAGTACATTAAAACCAATGTTTCCAATGTCTACAGATAGAAAATGCCTGTGTTTGATTATGAAGTGTATTTTATTTCAATACTAAATTTTTAGAAACTACCATGTTTTTAATATGAAATCAACATAGTTACCTGTGTTATTAAAAAAAACAAAAACAAAACAAAACCGCTGTGTGTGGTGGCTCACTCCTGTAATCCCAGAACTTTGTGAGGCCAAGGTAGGTGGATCACAAGGTCAGGAGATCGAGACCATCCTGACTAACACAGTGAAACCCCGTCTCTACTAAAAGTACAAAAAATTAGCCAGGCATGGTGGTGGGTGCCTGTAGTCCCAGCCACTCGGGAGGCTGAGGCAGGAGAATGACGTGAACCCAGGAAGTGGAGCTTGCAGTGAGTGGAGATGGCACCACTGCACTCCAGCCTGGGCAACAGAGCAAGACTCCCTCTCAAAAACAAACAAACAAATAAATAAATAAAACACTTTTGAAATAAAATAGGTTTATAAAATAATTTCTATATTAAATATTTATGTGGAAGAAAAATATGTTTTTGCCTTTTTACAAGTGAGGATACTCAATGTATTCTTATTTCAGGATTAAAGATGAAATAATTAAGAGCTGATTGTGAATCAAATGTAATAATCAGTCTCTTCCTGAAGGCAGTTTGAGATAACCTACCTGAGGTAGAATTCTTTTTTTATTGGATCATATCTTCAAGTCAGTGCTACTTTAGTGTGCCTAAAAATCAGCTGGAAATATTGTTAATTGTTTATATCATAGACTCAGATGGGTCTTTCATCTGGTGTATTTCATCTGGATGCCTGCAGCTATTAGCTCAACAGAATGAATCAACAATATCTCTCTAGAGATCTTTTCTTTTCCTCCAGAATCACTTATTCACAAAAATAAAAACTTACTCCATTTTTCTTCTATGTGGAGGAAGAATTATCCTGAGAAAATAGATGCCTGTTAGTTACTTCTCTTGCCTGATTGCTTTGGCTAGGAATTCCAGTACTAGGTTGAATGTGTGATGAGAGCGGGCATCCTTGTCTTGTTTCAGGTTTCATGGAAAACCTCTTGCCCATTCAGCATAATACTGGCTGCAGTTTGTCATAGGCAGCTCTTTTTACTTTGAGGTATGTTCCTTAATGCCTAGTTTGTTGAGGGATTTTATCATGAAGGAATAATGGAGTTTATCAAAAGTTTTCTCTGTGTCTATTGAGATGATCATATGACTCTTGTTTTTAATTCTGTTTATATGGTGAATTACATTCATGATTTGCATATGTTGAACCAATCTCGCATCCTTGATCAAGTGATATGAAATTCTCAGTTGAAAATTCTTTTCCTTAAGAATGTTGAGTATTGTCCCCCACTGTCTTCTGGCTTGTAGAGTTTCTGCCAAGAGATCCACTGTTAGTCTGATGGGCTTCCCTTTGTGGGTAACCCGACCTTTCTCTCTGGCTGCCCTTAACATTTTTTCCTTCACTTCAACTTTGGTGAATCTGACAATTATGTATCTTGGAGTTGCTCTTCTCAAGGAGTCTCTTTGTGGCATTCTCTGTATTTCCTGAATTTGAATGTTGGCCTGCCTTGCTAGGTTGGGGAAGTTCTCCTGGATAATATCCTGCAGAGTATTTTCCAACTTGGTTCTATTCTTCCCATCACTTTCAGGTACACCAATCAGATGTAGATTTGGTCTTTTCACATAGTCCCATATTTCTTGGAGGTTTTGTTCCTTTCTTTTTACTCTTTTTTCTCTAAACTTCTCTTCCTGCTTCATTTCATTCATTTGATCTTCAATCACCGATACCCTTTCTTCCAGTTGATTGAATCAGCTACTGAAGCTTGTGCATATGTCATGTAATTCCCGTGCCATGGTTTTCAGCTCCATCAGGTCATTAAAGTTCTTCTCTACGCCGTTTGTTCTGGTTAGCCATTTGTCCAATCTTTTTTCAAGGTTTTTAGCTTCTTTGTGATGGGTTCGAACATCCTTCTTTAGCTTGGAGAAGTTTGTTATTATCGATCTTCTGAAGCCTTCTTCTCTCAGCTTATCAAAGTCATTCTCCATCCAGCTTTGTTCCATTGCTGGCAAGGAGCTGCATTCCTTTGGAGGAGAAGTAGCACTGGGATTTTCAGAATTTTCAGCTTTTCTGCTCTGGTTTCTCCCCATCTTTGTGGTTTTATCTACCTTTGGTCTTTGATTATGGTGATGTACAGATGGGGTTTTGGTATGGATGTCCTTTCTGTTTGTTAGTTTTCCTTCTAACAGTCAGGACCCTCAGCTGTAAGTCTGTTGGATTTTGCTGGAGGTCCACTCCAGACCCTGTTTGCCTGGGTATCACCAGCAGATGCAGCAGAACCGCAAATATTGCAGAACGGCAAATGTTGCTGCCTGATCGTTCCTCTGGAAGCTTCGTTCCAGAGGGGCACCCGGCCGTATGAGGTGTCAGTTGGCCCCTACTGGGAGGTGCCTCCCAGTTAGGCTACTCAGGGGTCAGCGACCCACTTGAGGAGGCAGTCTGTCCCTTCTCAGATCTCAAACTCCATGCCGAGGGAACCACTACTCTCTTCGAAGCTGTCAGACAGGGACGTTTAAGTCTGCAGAAGTTTCTGCTGCCTTTTGTTCAGCTATGCCCTGCCACCAGAGGTGTAGTCTGCAGAGGGAGGCAGGCCTCCTTGAGCTGCCGTGGGTTCCACCCAGTTGGAGCTTCCTAGCTGCTTTGTTTACCTACTGAAGCCTCAGCAATGGCGGGTACCCCTCCGCCAACCTCCCTGCCGCCTTGCAATTTGATCTCAGACTGCTGTGCTAGCAGTGAGCAAGGCTCTGTGGGCATGGGACCCTCTGTTCTGGGCACGGGATAAAGTCTCCTGGTGTTCCATTTGCTAAGACCATTGTAAAAGCACAGAATTAGGGTGGGAGTGGCCCGATTTTCCAGGTGCCATCAGTCACAGCTTCCCTTGGCTAGGAAAGGGAATTCCCTGACCCCTTGTGCTTCCTGGGTGAGGCAATGCCTCGCCCTGCTTCAGCTCACGGTCTGTGGGCTGCACCCACTGTCCTGCACCCATTGTCAGACAAGCCCCAGTGAGATGAGCTTGATACCTCAGTTGGAAATGCAGAAATCGGCTGGGCATGGTGGCTCATGCCTGTAATCCCAGCACTCTGGGAGGCCAAGAAGGGCGGATCACAAGGTCAGGAGATCGAGACCATCCTAGCTAACATGGTGAAACCCCATCTCTACTAAAAAAATACAAAAAACTAGCCGGGCGAGGTGGCGGGTGCCTGTAGTCCCAGCTACACAGGAGGCTGAGGCAGGATAATGGTGTAAAACCCGGGAGGCGGAGCTTGCAGTGAGCTGAGATCCGGCCACTGCACTCCAGCCTGGGCGACAGAGCGAGACTCTGTCTCAAAAATAAAAAAAAAAAGGAAATGCAGAAATGACCCATCTTCTGCATTGCTCACACTGGGAGCTGTAGACTGGAGCTGTTCCTATTCAACCATCTTGGAACCTCTCCTGAATATTGATCTGTTCAGCATTTCATCCTTTCTCATTCAGTCTTGGGAGATTGTGTGTTTCCAGGAATTTACCCATTTCCTCTAGATTTTCTAATTGGTGAGCATAGAGTTATTCATAGTATTCTCTGAGGATGTTTTGTATTTCTGAGGGATCAGTTGTAATGTCATCTTTGTCATTTCTGATTGTATTTATTTGGATCTTTTTGTCTGTGCTGATTTAGCTAGTGGTCTATAAATCTTGCTTTTATTTTTTGAAGAACAAGCTCTTGGTTTCATTGATCTTTTGTATGAATTTTTGCATCTCAATTTCATCAAGACCCACTCTAATTTACTTCTTTAATTCTGATAACTTTGGAGTGGTTTGTTTATTTTTTTCTATTTCCTTTAGATGCAAAGTTAGACTGTTAATTTGAGATATTTCTAACTTTTTGAAGAAGGCATTAAGGGATATAAACTCTCCTTTTAACATTGCTTTAACTGCATTCCAAACATTTTGGTCAGTTGTATCCCTAGTTTCATTAATTTTAAAGAATTTTTTTATTTCTGCCTTAGTTTTGATATTCTTTGAGAAGTTATTCAGCAGTAACTTGTTTAATATTCATGGATTTGTGTAGTTTTGAGATTTTTTTTTGATGTTGGTTTCTATTTTTATTACACTGTGGTCCAAGAGTGGACTTGATATAATTTCAGTATTTATTAATTAATTGAGACTTGCTTTATACCAAGCAAGTGGTCAGTCTTAGCACATGTTTTATGTGCAGATGAGAATAATGTATATTTTTGTGTGTTTTGGGTGGGGTGTTTTATAGATGTCTATTAGCCCTACTGGTCAAATGTTATGTTTAAGTCCAGAGTTTCTTTGTAGTTTTCTGACTTGATGATCTCTTTGATGCTGTTGGCGAGGTGTTGAAGACTCCCACAATTATTGTCTAGTTGTCTAAGTCTTTTTGTAGGCCAAGAGGAACAGGTGTATATATATTTTGGGTACTTAAGTCTTCTTGTTTGTTTGGAATTTTTATCATTATGCAGTGCCCATCATTGTCCATTTTAATTTTTGTTGGTATAAAAGACATCCAAATAGAAAAAGAAGTCCAAATGTCTCTCTTCCCTGGTGATATGATTCTGAACTTAGAAAACCCTAAAGACTTTGCTAAAAGGTTACTAGGGCTGATAAATGATTTTAGCAAGGTTTGAAGATACAAAATCAAAGTATGAAAACCAGTAGCATTACCATACATCAATTGCACTTAGGCTGAGAGTCAAATCAAGAACATAATCTCATTTACAGTAGCCACAAATAAAATGAAATACTTAGGAATACAGCTAACCAAGGAGGTGAAAGATCTCTTCAAGGAAAACTACAAAACACTGCTGAAAGAAATAAGAGATGATATAAATAGATAGAAAAATACTGCATGCTCACAGATTGGAAAAGTCAATATCAATAAAATAGTCATACTGCCTAAAGTAATTACAGAGACAATGCTATTTCTATCAAATTACCAGTGATATTGTTCACATAATTGGAAAAAAACTATCCTAAAATTCGTATGGAACCAAGAAGGAACCCAAGTAGCCAAGGCAATCTTAAACAAAAAGAACAAAGTCATAGCCATCACACTATCCAACTTTACACTGAAAGGCTACAGTAACCAAAACAGCATAGTGTTGGTTCAAAAACAGACATATAGAACAGTGGAATTTACTAGAGCGCCGAGAAATAAAGTCACACACCTTCAATCTGATCTTTGACAAGGTCAACAAAAACAAGTAATGGGGAAAAGAATTCCTATTCAATAAATGGTGCTGCAATAAATGGTTAACCATATACAAAAATTAACTCAAGATAGATTCAAGACTTAAATGTAAGACCTACAACTGTAAAAATTCTAGAAGAAACCCTAGGAAATACCCTTCTTTACAATGACCATTGCAAAGAATTTCTGGCCAAGTTCCCAAAAGCAATTGCAACAAAACCAAAAATGGACAAGTGGAACCTATTTAAACTAAACACCTTGTGCACAGCAACAGAAAGTATCAGCAGAGTAAAGAGGTATTCTACAGAATGAAAGAAAATATCTGCAAACTATGCATCTGAAAATGGTCTAATATACAGATTCTATAAGGAACTTAAATCAACAAGCAAAAACCAAATAACTCCATTATAAAATGGGCAAAGAACGTGAATAGACACTTGTAAAAAGCAGACATACAAGCAGCCAACAAACATATGAAAAATGGTCATCATCACTAATCATCAGAGAAATACAAATAAAACCTGCAATGGGAATTTTTAGAATGGTAATTATTAGAAAGTCGAGAAAGAACAGATGCTGGTGAGACTTCAGACAAAAAGGGAGCACTAATATAAATTCATTCAACCACTGTGGAAAGAAGTTTGGAGATTTCTCAAAGAACTAAAAACAAAACCACCATTCAACCAGCAATCTCATTAATGTCTATATACTTTAATAAAATAGGTCATTATATTAAAAAGACACATATTCATCACCATGGTATTCACAATAGCAAAGACATGTATTCAACCTAGGTGCCCATCAATCATGAATTGGATTAAAAAATGTGGTACATACACTCCTTGGAATACTACACAGCCATATAAAAGAATGAAATCATGCCTTTCACAGCAACATGAGTGGAACTAGAGGCCATTATTTTAACCAAATTAATGCAGGAACACAATGCCAAATAGCACATATTTTCACTTGTAAGTGGAAGCTAAACGTTGAGTACAAATGGATATAAACATGGGAACAATAAACCCTGTGGCATACTGGAGCAGAAAGGAAAGGAAGAAAGTCTCAATAAAAAAACTGCCTATGAGGGACTCTGCTTATTACCTGGGTGCAATATACCCATGTAACAAATCTGCACATATATCCCCCTATCTAAAATAAACTTTGGAGAAATAAAAGAATAGATTAATATTTTCCCTGACTTGCTATATTGCTTTGCTGTGGAATTTGAATTGAATATAAAGTAAGAACTCAATGGCCAAGTGATGTTACAGAGATGAGCAAATAAATTGACCAAAAAGTAAAGTTGAACAGGAGAAGAATATACCAAGATGTAGCAGAATTACCATGAAATTAAGGTATAAATTATGCTGTACAACAAAGGAGAGCACATTCCAAGAAAAATTGGTTTAGAACAACTATAGCCAATACATAACTTGGGGGAGAAATAATTATCTGTATTTCCATAATTACCAGAAAACAGTGAGGCAATGTCTACAAAGGAATGGGGCAAAATAAATGTGAATCAAGATAATTATATCTAATCATAATATCATTTCTGATAATGGCAAAAGGCAGACATTCTTAAATATACAGGAACTCAGGGATGTGTTATGATTCCTTATTGAAGAAAAAAAAAACTTATTCAAAAATTTATCCAAGTTAGAAAAGTTTCAGCATAAAAACTAAGAAATTGAAAGAATTGATAAAGGTAATATTAGTGAAATGTAAATACAATTAACTAGTGGATTTTAACTAAATATATTGAGTAATTATAGTTGTTACTTTGTTAAGAAAACTTTAAAAAGTAAATATACTATTACTACAAAGAAAATATATAGTGTGAGGTAAGAGGTATCTAGATGAGATAGTTATTTCATATAAAAGGAAGAAATCTGCTTTACTTTCTGAAATAAAAACTGCAATTAAAAGGAAGCTTAAACTCTACAAACTTAATTATTCTTCAAACATAAAAGTAACACTGAGGTACTATTTAATAAATACCTTCTGTAAATAAATTATTACTTAAAATTCATCATTTTCTTTTCAGTTTTTATTTATTCTCCTAAATTCTAATAAGTTCAATATAATGCATTTAATATAATGTCATCTACAGTATGACTTAACATTAATGTTTTATTCTTTCTTTTCATCTATCATCTACTATCAATTTTCATACATGTTTACATGTATAAATAGAACTCTCGAATAATGCTTTCTCCATGAAAGCGAAGGTTATATTTACTGGTATGTTGTTTGATTTTTAAAATAAAATACTGTGTTAAATATTTTACAAAAAAGAAAATAATATTTAGTTATTGACATATTTAAACATTTAAACATCAAATACCCACCACCCAGAATTAACAAATAATATTTTGCCTTATTAGTTTCATCTTTTTTATTAAGAGATAAGATGTAACAGGGTAGATTTCCCTTTGAATGGCTCTCTGGTTTGCTGTGTTCCTGTAGCAGTATTAATAAAGTGATATTGATGAAGTTGTAATGATAATTAAGGTTATGTGTTTACTATAGGCCTTACAAATATTGTACAGAATTGAAAAGATGTCATACATATCTAAATGTGACACTTCTATTTCATTGTCCTATTCAACGTTTGAAATTGTTTCTTACAAGATTATCATCACTTTGTACATAAACACAAACAGAAAAAAAAAAAAAGAAAATTAGAATGGAACCCACAGTTCCCATTGCAGGCATTATTAGATTCAGGAAACTTCCTTTATCATTGTTTTCACTTTTTTTATACACTAGAAATATAGATAAGTTTGTAACCATCCATCATTCTTAAAACAATTTGATATTTATGAGACTCAGTTATCTTTCTTTTAATTCGCAATGAATAACTCTTCCTAGAATTTAATGTGAGATCATTTTAAACTATATTTTTATTCTGATTTTCCATCTTTTTCAAATGTTTTATGAACACAGCTGAGCAAAATAAATCGCAAAGACAATTTTCTAAGTTTTTGCATGCCCTATTATGTTTATAATGAATCATTTTAAACCTCTAAGTTCAAGATTATTACATGTTTTACAGTAATTTTTGATAGCAGTAGAAGCTATATAGAGAGATTCTAAATTGGGAATATAAAAACTAGCATGTTATATACAATTTATTTGATATAGAAGAAATTCTAAAGTAATATAGATATATGTGCTATACTATCTTTCAGAGTTAATCTTTCATTCTTCCTCTGCTAAATCTTTTTGTCTTAAAAAGCTTAAAATAGCTGTTTACTATTTGCTAATTAATTAAATCTAGTAAACATGACTGGGTATCTCAAACACGTTTTAATTGATCTGATTAGCCAGAAGTTCATCAGACATTGCCTTACAGGAGAGCAATAATTATTGCATTCTTTGGCAGATAGAAAGAGATTACTGGCCTTAAATCATTTTCCTCATTTATAGTATACAAGACTTTTTCCTGTGTTTTGGTTGATCTTAAATTTGTCTAACAAAATAAAATTGAATTGAAAAACAAATATGAAAAATTTATATAATGGATATATGTAGTGTTTTTGTTTTTGAGATGGAGTCTCACTCTGTAGCCCAGGCTGGAGTGCAGTGGCATGACCTCAGTTCACTGCAACCTCTGCCTCCTGGGTTCAAGTGATTCTCCTGCCTCAGCCTCCTGCATAGCTGGGACTACAGGCACCTGCCACCAAAATGAATATGTGTAGTGTTTTTATGCTTAGACATAATTGTTGAGTCCAAGTTGTATTTTTTCTACTCTTCTTACAAGATCCCTGCAGTAGTTTTTACACCTGTTAATGTCAAATAACATATAAAGACTAATCTCTAAATTTAAAACATTTTATTTGGGAAGCAAGAATTGTAATTTGGGGCATACACACAAACCAGGTAGACTTTGATATGTCCATAAAACAAAGAGAAGATTAGAAGATTTATAGAAAGGGGAAAAGTTATATATTGTTTTGAAAGAAAGTTCATTGGCACTAGTAAAGTTGTGGGGAGCTAACAGGCTCTGAATGATGAGCGATGGCAGTGAGTAGAACCAGTCTTAGAGTGACAGTCAGTTGTTTCAGCAGTTATTAGATAAAACTGGTTTCAGGTTACAATAGGCAGTTTCAGCAGCAAGGTCACAAAGAACTACATTCTTGGAACAGTGTTATGTATCCTGAGATTTTTTTTCCCGACTGGCCTCTCAACTCTGTTTTAGTTGGGTATGACAAGAATGACCTAATTAATATGATCAACTTTCATCTACCTTATATCTAAAATATTTAATTAAACTAGTAAAATTCATAGTGCAGATTGAAGTAAATACAATTAAATAATTGTAAAAATATAATACTCTGTTCTGTAAAACATAAACATCAGAGTTTTTTAAATTATTTTTGTAATGTAGCATATGAGTATATATTTCCAATAGGGTAAAGCCATATTGATGCAGAGTTGCATCCTTTGATATTAGATTGGATATTGTTAGTTACATTGTACTTCTGTGAGATTGTCAATGCAGGTTATACTTAAAAATGAACTAGATCCTGTACTAAGGGTGAGAAGAATAGATATGGAAGCATTATTTCTTCATGAGCATCTGTTACATCTATAGTAATGTTTATCCTACTTGCAACTTAACAATTTAGCTTTATGGATGCTAAAACATGGCTTAAGTCTCTACAGTATCAAAGGATTTATTACCATAGCAGAGAAGATAGTGAGTTTTACGTTTGTATTGGTTTACCCAGGCCCCCATTCCCCCAAAGAAGCAGAAGAGGACACAAGCAGATGCTGAGTACACAGCAGGTTTGCATTACAACTGAGTAATCTCGACCTTAGGAAACCCAAATTTAGTATAAGGGCTTGCAAGCAAACCTACTTAACTTTACCTGGGAGAAAGATGTTCTCTTCATTATACTGGAGAGAAAACAAGTCTACTCTTTACCAAAGAAGGTGATACTCTCTATATTTGTCAGGGTTTTCCAGAGAAACAGAACCAATTATATGCATATATATATGTGTATATATATGTGTGTGTGTGTATATTTGAGGTGTGTGTGTGTATACACACACACACACAAAAAATATATATACACACACACATACAGATTTTATATATTTATGTATATGTATATTTATGAGGAGATTTATTATGGGATTTGGCTCATGGAATAATGGATGTTGCAACACCCTATAATCTTCTATCTGCAAGCTGGAACCCAGGAAAACCAGTGATATAATTCAGTCTGCGTCTAAGGGCCTGAGAGCCAGGATCATCCGTGTCTGAGACCATAAGAAGATGATTGTCCCAGCTCAAAGAAAGTGAATTTGCTCTTCCTTCACCTTTTTGTTGGACTGTGCCCTCAACAACTGGATGATGGTTACCCATACTGGTGAGAGCAATCTTCTTTACTCAGTCTACAGATTCAAACAATAATTTCTTCCAGAAATGCCCTCATAGACATACACAGGAAATAATGTTTTACCAGCTATTTGTTCATTCCTTAGCCCAGTCAAGTTGACATATCAAAATTAACCATCAAAAGTCCACTCTTTGTCAACTGGGCACCCATATGCATCTCCTTAAACCATACGTAATCTCTAAAAGACAATAACAAAGTCATAATTCCACCTATCACGATATGACTATACTATACACAACCAAAAGCACACCATTTTCTTTCCCATCACAGGAAGTAAATTTCTTCAGTGCTGTTTACTCTTGTCTTAATATCATATTACCTGAATATGATGATGTAAAAAATAACAATACTTTATTAGTACTGATATAAAGTCAATACAGTTTGTATTTTATAATATGGGAATAAGACAGGAGATAAAACAAGGACATTTGCTTAATATATCTATATATATACACAAATGTATTCATAAAAAATAAGGAATAAATATTCGTGACAAAGTCTTTGTTTCTGTGGTTGGTATTTATAACTACCTTCTTCTGTTACCTACTCTGTATTCTGTTCTGTATTATTTTTGCCTTCAGCATAAACCAAAGCTGGTTGTGGTTCTTTACCAGGTCAAACCTTCATTCCTGAAAGGTCTGGCCATTAGTAGTCCTGCCTGGATGGTGTTCTTTCTGTTTTCCATTGACCTTAATCACGGAGCATGGTAATACCAAGAGGTGCTCCAATAAATATCTATAGTCCAAACACTTTCTTTCTTGCCTTCATTGTGAAATAGTGGTTCAATTTCCATTTGGTCATCCAGATCAGCCGCCCCAGTGAAAACATTAACTCCCTTCTTAGCCTGTTGATTCAGAGGCACGTGGAGCCCAAAGTAGCCTGGTGGCTGTCTTAACTTCCAGTTCAATGTAATAATTGTTGCATCTCCTGCTGGAAACATTCATTCCTCTGTCCTCTAGGTCAGAGACCTCTAGGCAAGCAGAGCATAAAGTTGCTGAAACAGGAAGCAAAATTGCTGCTTGTGGGTCACTAGGAATAATAGTGAGTGGTGCACTTCCATTTCCATCATTTAATCACTGGACCTCTGAATCCTGGCTATGGGAGAAAAATCACCATATATTGTATACTGATTCAGAGCATATACAGCCTTCTATAGAGTCTTACCACAGTCCAAGGTTTTCCATCTACCTGGCACTGTAACAGAATTTTCAAAAGGCAATTCCACCATTCTATTAAGCCACCTGCTGCAAGATAATGGAGGGCATGGCATGGCCAGTGAATTTCATAAACATGGGCTTGTTGTTGAACTTCCTTTCCTGTGAAGTCAGTTCCTTGATCAGAAGCAATGCAGTGTGGAATATCATGACATTGGAGAAGACATGCTGTAAACCCATGGATAGTAGTTTTTGCAGCAATATTGCATGTACAACAGGCAAATCCATATCCAGGGTTAGTATCTATTCCTATGAGGACAGCAACTGGTCTATTCCATGATGGTAGAGATCCAGTGTAACCAAACTGACAGCAGGCAGCTCACTAATGAACCCAAGAGTCATGCTGTATTAGGTATCAATGCTGGTCTCTGGTCCTAGCAGATCATACACTAAGCAGTGGTGAGTTGAAGTTCAACAGGTTGACCATAGTCAGTGAAAGTTCACATTGCTGAACCTATGAATAACCTCCATCCCTGCCACTATGGCCAAATTATGTAAGACCCCACTGGGCAATGATGGGGTGGTTGGGAAAATAGGCTGATTAATATCCATAAAATGGGTTGTTCTATCCACTTGATAATTAAAATCCTTTTCTGATGAGGTCACCTGTTGGTGAGCATTCATATGGGACACAAATGTTTTCACATTCTTTGCCCGTTCAAACAAGTCTATCCACATATCTTTTCACCAATGTTTCTGTCATTAATTTTTCAATCAAGTTTCTTTGACATTTCTGACAATTTAGTCAAGCTATTCACTATAGACCTTGCATCAGTATATAGTCACATATCTGGTCATTTCTCTTCTCAAGCAAAGTTTACAATCATGTGCACTATCTGAAGTTTTTCCCACTGAAAATTATCTTTCACTACTGTGGTTCAGAAGCATCCCAGAAAGAGCTGTCCACTTTTAAGTTGTGCCTGCATATTGTAAAAATCCATCTGTAGAGGGATTCATGCCAAGATGGCCAAATAAGAATGGCTCCAGCCTCCAGCTCCCAGCGTGAGTGACACAGAAGATAGGTGATTTCAGCATTTCCAACTGAGATACTGGGTTCATCTCACTGGGGTGTGTTGGACAGTGGGTGCGGGAGAGTGGGTGCAGCCCAATGAGAGACAGCCGAAGCAGGGCGAGGCATCGCCTCACCCAGAAACTGAAAGGGGAAAGGAAATTCCCTTTCCTAGCCAAGGGAAATCGTAACACACAACACTTGGAAAATCGGGTCACTCCCACACTAATACTGTGCTTTACCAAGGGTCTCAGCAAACAGCACACCAGGAGACTATATCCCGTGCCTGGCTCAGTGGGTCCCACGCCCACAGAGCCTCCCTCATTGCTAGCACAGCAGTCTGAGATCTAACTGCAAGGCAGCAGCGAGGCTGGGGGCGGGGTGCCCACTATTGCTGAGGCTTAATTACATAAACAAAGTGGCTAGGAAGCTCGAACTGGGTGGAGCCCACCACAGCTCGAGGAGGCCTTCATGCCTCTGTAGACTCCACCTCTGGGGAGAGGACATAGCCAAACAAAAGACAGCAGAAACATCCGCAGATGTAAATGTCCCTGTCTGACAGCTTTGAAGAGAGTAGTGGTTTTCCCAGCATGGAGTTCGAGATCTGAGAACGGGCAGACTGCCTGCTCAAGTGGTTCCTGACCCCTGCTTAGCCTAACTGGGAGACGTCACCCACTAGGGGCAGGCTGACACCTTACACCTCACACGGCCAGATACACCTCTGAGACAAAGCTTCCAGAGGAACGATCAGACAGCAACATTTGCTGTTCAGCAGTATTCACTCTTCTGCAGACTTCGCTGCTGATACCCAGGCAAACAGGGTCTGGAGTGGACCTTGAGCAAACTCCAACAGACCTGCAGCTGAGGGTCCTGACCGTTGGAAAAAAAACAGAAAGGACATCCACACCAAAACCCCATTTGTACATCAACATCATCAAAGACCAAAGGTAGATAAAACCACAAAGATGGGGAAAAAGCAGTACAGAAAAGCTGGAAATTCTAAAAATCAGAGTGCCTCTCCCCCTTCAAAGGAACACAGCTCCTTGCCAGCAATGGAACAAAGCTGGATGGAGGATGACTCTACGGGTTGAGAGAAGAAGACTTCAGACAATCAAACTTCTCTGAGCTAAAGGAGGAACTACGAATCCAGCGCAAAGAAACTAAAAACCTTGAAAAAAGATTTGACAAATGGCTAACTAGAATAACCAATGCAGAGAAGTCCTTAAATTACCTGATAGAGATGAAAACCATGACAAGAGAACTATGTGACAAGTGCACAAACTTCGGTAACCGACTCAATCAACTGGAAGAAAGGGTTTCAGTGATTGAAGATCAAATGAATGAAATGAAGTGAGAAGAGAAGTTTAGAGGAAAAAAGAGTAAAAAGAAATGAACAAAACCTCCAAGAAATATGGGACTATGTGAAAAGACCAAATCTACATCTGATTGGTGTACCTGAAAGTGATGGGAAGAATGGAACCAAGTTGGAAAATACTCTGCAGGATATTATCCAGGAGAACTTCCCCAACCTAGCAAGGCAGGCCAACATTCAAATTCAGGAAATACAGAGAAAGCCACAAAGAGATTCCTTGAGAAGAGCAACTCCAAGACACATAATTGTCAGATTCATCAAAGTTGAAATGAAGGAAAAAATGTTAAGGGCAGCCAGAGAGAAAGGTCGGGTTACCCACAAAGGGAAGCCCATCAGACTAACAGTGGATCTCTTGGCAGAAACTCTACAAGCCAGAAGAGAGTGGGGGCCGGTTTTCAACATTATTAAAGAAAAGAATTTTCAACCCAGAATTTCATATCCAGCCAAACTAAGTTTCATAAGTGAAAAAGAAATAAAATCCTTAACAGACAAGCAAATGCTGAGAGATTTTGACACTACCAGACCTGCCCTACAAGAGCTCCTGAAGGAAGCACTAAACATGGAAAGGAACAACAGGTACCAGCCACTGCAAAAATAGGCCAAAATATAAAGACCATCAATGATAGGAAGAGACTGCATCAATTAATGAGCAAAATAACCAGCTAACATCATAATGACAGGATCAAATTCACACATAAAAATATTAACCTTAAATGTAAATGGCCTAAATGCTCCAATTAAAAGACACAGACTGGCAAAATTGGATAAACAGTGAAGACCCATCAGTGTGCTGCATTCAGGAGACCCATCTCACATGCAGAGACATACATAGGCTCAAAATAAAGGGATGGAGGAAGATCTACCAAGAAAATGGAAAACAAAAAATGGCAGAGGTTGCAATCCTAGTCTCTGATAAAACAGACTTTAAACTAACAAAGATCAAAAGAGAAAAAGAAGGCCATTATATATGGTAAAGGAATCAATTCAACAAGAGCTAACTATCCTAAATATATATGCACCCAGTAAAGAAGCACCCAGATTCATAAAGCAAGTCCTTAGAGACTTACAAAGAGACTTAGACTCCCACACATTAATAATGGGAGACTTTAACACCCCACTGTCAACATTATACACATCAAGGAGACAGAAAGTTAACAAGGATATCCAGGAATTGAACTCAGCTCTGCACCAAGTAGGCCTAATAGACATCTACAGAACTCTCCACCCCAAATCAACAGAATATACATTCTTCTCAACACCACATCACACTGATTCCAAAATTGACCACATAGTTGGAAGTAAAGCACTCCTCAACAAATGTAAAAGAACAGAAATCATAACAAAGTGTCTCTCAGACCATGGTGCGATCAAACTAGAACTAAGGATTAAGAAACTCACTCAAAACTGCTCAACTACATGGAAACTGAACAACCTGCTCCTGAATGACTACTGGGTATGTAATGAAATGAAGGCAGAACTAAAGATGTTCCTTGAAACCAATGAGAATAAAGATACAACGTACCAGAATCTCTGGGACACATTTAAAGCAGTGTGTAGAGGGAAACTTATAGCACTAAATACCCACAAAACAAAGCAGGAAAGATCCAAAAGTGACACCCTAACATCACAAGTAAAAGAACTAGAGACGCAAGAACAAACACACTCAAAAGCTAGCAAAAGGCAAGAAATAACTAAAATCAGAGCAGAACTGAAGGAGACAGAGATACAAAAAACCTTTCAAAAAAGCAATGAATCCAGGAGCTGGTTTTTTGAAAAGATCAACAAAATTGATAGACCACTAGCAAGACTAATGAAGAAGAAAAGAAAGAAGAATCAAATGGATGCAAGAAAAAATGATAAAGGGAATATCACCACTGATCCCACAGAAATACAAACTATCAGAGAATACTATAAACACCTCTACACAAATAAACTAGAAAATCTAGTAGAAATGGATAAATTCCTGGACACTTACAGTCTCCCAAGACTAAACCAGGATGAAATTGAATACCTTAATAGACCAATAACAGGCTCTGAAATGGAGGGAATAATCAATAGCCTACCAACTAAAAAAAGTCCAGGACCAGAAGGATTCACAGTCTAATTCTACCAGAGATACAGGGAGGAGCTGGTACTATTCCTCCTGAAACTATTCCAATCAATAGAAAAAGAGCGAATCCTCCCTAACTCATTTTATGAGGCCAGCATCATTCTGATACCAAAGCCTGGCAGAGACACAGCAAAAAAAAAAAAAAAAAAAAAGAGAGAGAGAGAGAATTTTAGACCAATATCCCTGATGAACATTGATGCAAAAATCCTCAATAAAATACTGGCAAACCGAATCCAGCAGCATATCAAAAAGCTTATCCATCATGATCAAGTGGGATTCATCCCCAGGATGCAAGGCTGGTTCAACATATGCAAACCAATAAATGTAATACAGCATATAAACAAAACTAAAGACAAAAACCACATGATTATCTCAATAGATGCAGAAAAGGCCTTTGACAAAATTCAACAGCCCTTCATGCTAAAAACTCTCAATAAATTTGGTACTGATGGGACATATTTCAAAATAATGAGAGTTATTTATGACACACCCACAGCAAATATCATACTAAATAGGCAAAAACGATAAACATTCCCTTTGAAAACTAGCACAAGACAGGGATGCCCTCTCTCACCACTCCTATTCACCATATTGTTGGAAGTTCTGGCCCAGGGCAATCAGGCAGGAGAAAGAAATAAAGGGTATTCAGTTAGGAAAAGAGGAAGTCAAACTGTCCCTATTTGCAGATAACATGATTATATATTTAGAAAATCCCATTATCTCAGCCCAAAATCTCCTTAAGCTGATAAGCAAATTCAGCAAAGTCTCAGGATACAAAATCAATGTGCAAAAATCACAAGCATTCTTATACACCAATAACAGACAAACAGAGAGCCAAATGATGAATGAACTCCCATTCACAATTGCTTCAAAGAGAATAAAATACCTAGGAAGCCAACTTTCAAGGGATGTGAAGGACTTCTTTAAGGAGAACTACAAACCACTGCTCAGTGAAATAAAAGAGGACACAAACAAATGGGAGAACATTCTATGCTCATGGATAGGAAGAATCAATATCGTGAAAATGGCCATACTGCCCAAGGTAATTTATAGATTCAGTGCCATCCCCATTAAGCTACCAACGATTTTCTTCACAGAATTGGAAAAAACTACTTTAAAGTTCATATGGAATCAAAAAAGAGCCCACATTGCCAAGAGAATCCTAAGCCAAAAGAACAAAGCTGGTGGCATCACACTACCTGACTTCAAACTATACTACAAGGCTACAGTAACCAAAACAGCATGGTACTGGCACCAAAACAGAGATATAGACCAATGGAACAGAACAGAGCCCTCAGAAATAATACCACACATCTACAATCATCTGATCTTTGACAAACCTGACATAAACAAGAAATGGAGAAAGGATTTCCCATTTAATAAATGGTGCTGGGAAAACTGGCTAGTGATATGTAGAAAGCTAAAACTGAATCCCTTCCTTACACTTTATACAAAAATTAATTCAAGATAGATTAAAGACTTAAATGTTAGACCTAAAACCATAAAAACTCTAGAAGAAAACCTAGGTAATACCATTCAGGACATAGGCATGGGCAAGGACTTCATGTCTAAAACACCAAAAGCAATGGCAACAAAAGCCAAAATTGACAAATGGGATCTAATTAAACTAAAGAGCTTCTGCACAGCAAAAGAAACTACCATCAGAGTGAACAGGCAACCTACAGAATGGGAGAAAATTTTTGCAATCTACTCGTATGACAAAGGGCTAATATCCAGAGCCTACAAAGAACTCAAACAAATTTACAATAAAAAACAAACAACTCCATCAAAAAGTGGGCAAAAGATATGAACAGACACTTCTCAAAATAAGACATTTATGCAGCCAACAGACACATGAAGAAATGCTCATCATCACTTGCCATCAGAGAAATGCAAATCAAAACCACAATGAGATACCATCTCACACCAGTTAGAATGGCAATCATTAAAAAGTCAGGAAACAACAGGTGCTGGAGAGGATGTGGAGAAATAGGAACACTTTTACACTGTTGGTGGGACTGTAAACTAGTTCAACCATTGTGGAAGACAGTGTGGTGATTCCTCAAGGATCTAGAACTAGAAATACCATTTGACCCAGCCATCCCATTACTGTGTATATACCAAAAAGACTATAAATCATGCTGCTATAAAGACACATGCACACATATGTTTGTTGCAGCACTATTCACAATAGCAAAGACTTGGAACCAACCCAAATGTCTATCAATGACAGACTGGATTAAGAAAATGTGGCACACATACACCATGGAATACTATGCAGCCACAAAAAAGAATGAGTTCATGTCCTTTGTAGGGACATGGATGCAGTTGGAAACCATTGTTCTCAGCAAACTATTGTAAGAACAGAAAACCAAACACCGCATGTTCTCACTCATAGGTGGGAATTGAACAATGAGAACACTTGGACACAGGAAGGGGAACGTCGTACACCGGGGCCTGTTACGGAGTGGAAGGACGGGGGAGGGATAGCATTGGGAGATATACCTAATGTAAATGACGAGTTGATGGGTGCAGCACACCAACATGGCACATGTATACATATGTAACAAACCTGTATATTGTGCACATGTACCCTAGAACTTAAAGTATAATAATAAAAAAAAAAATCTGTAAAATAGTCTCAATTCTTCTCTTTCTCTGTCAATTGATTAGAGGTAACTTCCGATAGGATCTTAGATGTAGGCTGGAAGAGAGAAGGCAGTGTAGCAGAAGTGGGTTCCACTGACATTTAGGCCACTCTTTTATATAACTTACTTGTGTCTTCAAGACAAGTTATATGAGACCAATGGGCTCAGGCCCATTCATACATGCACAACTTCCATTTGATGAGAAAATGATGCTGTGGATGCCCAACAAATTAATGATGGGAAGCTGAGGTCTCATGGCAATTTGGCCGCCTAAGGTCAAACATTCAATTTCTACTTAGTCCCCGTAACAGGCCAATAGCTATCTTTTAAAAGGAGAGTAGATATCTGTGGATAATGTCAGGGCCTTTCTCCAAATTCCTAAAAGCCTATACTGCGTTTTACCTAAAGGGACCTTCCACAAGCTGAAACAACATCCCTATCTGCCACTAACACTTCAAGCACCATAGATCTGCTAGAGCATATGGCCCAATGTTTAGGCATTATCTGTAGTGCAAAGCAGCTGGAGACAATATTAGTGTTAAGACTAAGAGGATAGGTAAGTGTGAAATAACTATCACATGGAGTCTCTGCCCCAAATAGAAACAATGGATTCGATGGACAGAGAACTACATGGATGAATCTTTAAAATAGTTTATAAATAAAAAATTATATATAAGATTATATGTATTTTATATATATATAATTACATGTAAGTTTTATACAATTAGAAACAATACTAGTTGTATCTAAATCTACACTGGGTGAAAGGTATAGAGGGATAAAAAAGGGGAGTGTAAATTTAGATTGAAATGGAATTTTAAAGGAATAGTATAGGTTTTGTTCACTCACTGATTCTTATTCCACCTAATTCTTAATTGGTTTGAGAATAATATAAATTATGATTTATATCAAATGACCAAAATACGCAATGAGGACTTGAGAGACCTTGACTTTTCCCTAGGTCTTCGCTGATCCTAAACTGAGACTCCAAGATTGTTATCTAATCCAAACAGCATACATTTCATCATATTCGTGAGTAAAGCATGTTATTCAAGTGACTACGGTGGGCATAGGAAGAGACGAGCTTTGATGGAGATTGTGTTTCATGTGTATATAAATGTATTCAAACATAATTTTTAAACTTCTTATGCATAGTAAACAAATCCCATCTACAGTTTTAATTGTTTGAATTCGGTCCTTGTCAATACTTTGCAACCACTGACAGTCAAAACAAGGAAAATGTTTTGTACTGGGGTGATATTTTAAGCCAATAAGGTAAGAGTTTTAGATAATGTCAGACTGTCATTAAAGAGTTTTTTAATAGATTAGAAAAAAAAAAAAAACAAAGAAAGAGAAAATGTACCTCCTTTTTTTAAATTTCAACCAGCTAAACATTTCAACCCTAGAGGGAAGCCCTACTAATTAGAATATGAAGTAGCCAAGATTTAATTAGGGATTCTAACTTTAAATGAGAAAATATATTGCTTAAATTAATCCATGAAATTAAATATGGAACCTCCAGTTGTTGACAAATGGCATATTTGTACAAAAGGTGTCCTCTCAAATAATCAACATTGGATAGTCTATAGAATGAATATTTATGGAAGGGCACACAGGCTATTTTAAGGCTATTAGCATTCCAAATCTTAAACTGAGTATTAGATAAATATCTTACTGTTAATATTATTGTCATGATATAAATTATATACACATATATACACAAATTCACACACAAATCACACACATATACAGTATCGTGGTGGCTCACACCTGTAATCCCAGCGCTTTGGGAGGCTGAGGTGGGTGGATCACCAGATCAGGAGATTGAGACCATCCTGGTTAACACGGTGAAACCCTGTCTCTACTAAAAATACAAAAAATTAGCTGGGCATGGTAGCATGTGCCTGAAGGCCCAGCTATTCTGGAGGCTGAAGTAGGAGAAGCATTAAAACCTGAGAGACGGAGGTTGCAGTGAGCCAAGATCACACCACTGCACTCCTGCCTGGGTGACAGAGTGAGATTCCATCTCGAATAAATAAATAAATAAATAAATAAATAAATAAATAAATAAAATATATAATTTCAGAAATGTGATATCTAATGAATAGAAGTATGTATGTTTCATAAGTATACAGTGAAAGAACAAATTTACACAATTTATCAGAAATAATGAGCAAAAGTTTCCAAGAATTAAAGAAAGTCTTTTGTTGAAAATAATTGCAAATGTCACACATGATTAAGTTAACAAATGAGAAACAATATTTTAAAGTTAAAAATACCAAGGATTCCACATATAAGTGAGGATACTCTAAAATATTCAGAAAAGCAATAAAAGAATAATTAACTTGACATGAGACTACTCCACAAGATCTGGTGTATTTGTTTTCTATTGCTGTGTGTCGAATTGCCACTAACTTACTGTATTGGTTTTCTAGCACTGATTAACAAAGTACCACAAACTGGGTTGCTTAAAACAACATAAGTTTATTTTCTCATAGTTCTGAAAGCTAGAAATGTGAAATTTAGGTATCAATAGGGCTATCTCTCTGAAATCTGTGGGGGGAAATCCTTCTTTGCCTCTTCCTAGCTTCTGCTGACTTACTGTACTAGCAATCCTCAATGTTCTTTGCTTCCATAATCACACAGTGTCTTCTCACATGACATTCTCCTTTCCATGAATGTCCGTGTACAAATTTCCCTTCTACAAGGACACCAGTCATATTGGAAAGGGGTTCACCCTAGTGACCTTATCTTAACTTGATTATGTCTGCAAAGGCCCTATTTCCAAATAAGGTCATGTTCACAGATACTAGTTACTGGGAGGTGGGACTTCAATACATATTTTGGGAAGACAAAATCCAATCCATACCACTGACTGTCTTATTTAAAAAATAATACAAATTTATTATCTTGCAATTTTCTCAGATCAGGGGTCTGTGTAGGAGTAGGTTGGAGCTTTTGCTCAGGATCTCCCAAAGCTAAAATCAAGCTGTCATTCAGACTGTCTTTTCACCTGAAACTCAGAGTTCTATTCCAAACTCATTCAGCCTGTTGGCAGAATTAAGCTATTTGCAGTTGCATAACTAAAATCTCCATTTCCTTTCTGGCCAGGAATTGCTTGTAGCTCTAAAGGCCACTCTTCATCTTTACCATTTGGCCTCTCTTACAACACGGCAGCTTATTTCTTCAAGGCCAGCATAAACATAAACAGAAGTAACGTCTTATCACATTCACAGGCACTGCTCACATTCAAGGTTAGGAAATTACACAGATTATGTGCTCCAAGAAACAGGAATATTGGAGACCATTCCATAATTCTTTGTATCACATTTATTCAAGAAAATATATGACTATCATGTGTACATCCGGGTAAACTGCTAATTAAATGAACAGAAGAAGTGAAAGTAGTCTCTGGCGTAAACAACCTCACAATATTTATTACATGAAGGTCCTCTATGAAAACATTCTTGAAGTAAGTATTATGGCAAAGGAAGAAATAAATTATGGAGAACAAAAGAATTATGAGAAGAAAAAGTAATTCAATAAGCAAAGCTTATTGATAGATAAGCAATGACATTAAGAAAGAGAATAAAATGTCTACAGCTTTCTTAGCTAAAATGTTTTAATGATATAATGCTATAGAATGGGCAGAGAGAAGCAATGGAAAGATACTTCTTTAGTTTCTGGATGAAATGTTAATATTGCTAAGCTTAAGAAATAAATAGACAAAAATAAGTTAATATGGGTTATATTAAGAGTAATCAGAACAAAATAATAATATAGAATTTTTCAAACCAGAAAAATATTATATAAATATTTTGATATAAGCAATTGAGGGAGAAAAGGAGAAAACAGGGGAAAAAGAAAATGTGGTTTTGGTTAAGTTTAAGAAATCTTTCTATTCTTTGGAAGAAATTTAACTTATTAACTTTCTACCTTTTACGCTGAGTCACCCTGATAAAATTGGAATAGCAACTCTTATCAGAAGGCAGCATTACTTACAGTAAAATTGTCCACTGGCTAGTAAATTGCAACTGAACTCACGAAAACTACAAGTATCATGACGTAGCCAGAATTTTGTGTTTTCCTGATGATGCAGCTCGTGCCTTTCTAATAGCCATTCTTCTGGTTGCCACAGGAGATATTGGCTCATGTATAGTAAGAGCTTTCCAAACCCAAATTAATCTCACATCATGGGTGTAATTCTGGTCTTTTTTCTCCTGAGCTTACTTGAGAGATCAGAGAATAGATTCTGAATAGCTGTGTAAACGGCCTCAAAGACCACTTCTAAGGTAAAGAATACCTGATACTTTCTTTTCTACATCCTTTTAACTAAATCTGATGCCAAATGTGACCTTTTTAATACTGTGAGTTTGAATGTTTAGTTAAGCCTGTAAAGATTCTCTAGTGGACACTGTAATAATAAACAAATAATAGATAATAAAATTTAATTTAATGTTAATTAGAAAATGCATGTAAATGAGTTAGAATTATTTATCAAGAACAAATTATTTATCAAGAATCAATTATTAGATTCAATTTTTAAAATCAAATAATACATGTCATATAAAAGATACATAAAAAATAAGTGACATGATTATGTAGAAAATCTCAATGCTGGGAAAAACCATAAAAATTGAGGTTGAACATAGCTAGTGTATCAATATTAATAAATATCTAGAAGTATTTGTCTATATATTATCCTAAGAAATGTGGAGAATGTTGGTAAAATAGGCCATAATTTAAAAAATGTTATGATTTTGAAGATATGTGAAGCGAAAAATATAACACTTAAAAATAATTGACAAAACCACAAGTGGAAATTTAAAAATAGACAATTATTGGAGATTTTAACACACCACTCTCAGTACTCTCTAGCTCAAAAAAACAAATAATAAGTAAAAGCAATGAATTTTTTAATAATATTGCTTATAAGTTCATGTAGGAATCCTGAAGGCTGTCTTAAAATTTTGCCTAGCACAGTCTTTTTTATGGTCCTAAAAAATTAGTCTTCCTCCCCCATGCAGCATACACCCTCCCCAAAACCCAAGAGTTTAACACTATTATATAATAGCATCAACTCAAAATCTAAAATCACATCATTTAAATAATGTAAGTTAGGTGTGAGTGAGGTTTCTAAGTGTAAGCTACTAAATTCTATTCCTAGACATAGTTCTTAGCCATCTGTGGGACAGTGAAACTTGACAATACTACCAACGTACATTGTAAGACAGACATAAAAATAAACAATTTTAGACATTGATTTAAACACATCAAAGAGGGAGGCAAATGGAAACACAAAAGAGTCACTGGTGCACAGCAGTTCTGAAATCAAGCTAGGCAAATGTGCAGACTCTATTTTTTAGACTTTTTGGTCTGAGAATAATTTTCCTTGGCTCTCCATTCTACTCTCTTTGTTCTTAGTTTTGCTGTCTGAGTCATCCTTTGTCATAAAGGTCAGTACACGTTTGCAGTTGAGTTTTATCAACTTACTTCCCTTCAGTAGATTTTAATGGTCTGGCAACCTCTTTCCATTTTATACATTCCCTGTTTCTTTGATACAAGTTGGGAGTGTCTCCATATAAACAATTTTCTAAAGAATTTTGGGGACCTTCTTAGACTTCACTGGTATTTATTCCACTAGGCAAAGGTTACAGCCACAGGTCTTTGAAAGGCAATTCCTTTACTATTACAGCCTTCTGCAGAGAGGACTGGGAGTCAGTTTCCTTAAGCTTTAGAAATTATTTTGTTTGGTTGCAATCCACGAGTCATTTGGTGTGGATGTCCTTTTTGTTGATATTGATGCTATTCCTTTCTGTTTGTTAGTTTTCCTTCTAACAGTCAGGCCCCTCAGCTGCAGGTCTGTTGGAGTTTGCTAGAGGTCCACTCCAGACCCTGTTTGCCTGGTATCACCAGTGGAGGCTGCAGAACAGCAAACATTGCTGCCTGATGCTTCTTCTAGAAACTTTGTCCCAGAGGGGCACCCACCTGTATGAGGTACCTTATTTATTTATTTTATTTCTTAAAAAAATGTTTTGCATACCAAATATATGAACTTTTGATCTTCCTAGGGTTTTAATAAAATATTATATTTTGTTGTTTCTCTGTCATTTCTCTTTGCCAAATGTTCAGCAGTCATTTCTGACTTTTGGCATCTATTACCAGCTAGCGAGGCTGCATATTTCAAAATCACCTAGCCTTGGTCCCTGTTTTGCTCAACAAATTTTTCTTCAATGTGTCTCTCTCCTCTCACATTTTATAATAAGTAGCAAGAAAAAATCAGCTTCTTCAACAGTTCTCTTGAAAATCTCCTAAACTATGTATCAAATTTGTTACTTACAAGTTCTGCTTTGCACATAATTGCAGGACACAATTTTACTAAGCTTACTGTCACTATATGACAAGTATCCACCTTTCTCCAGTTTCTGGTAGCATATTCTTCACTTCCTTCTGGTTCTTATCAGCAGCATTTTTAACAGTGTTTTAAAGACAATTTACGCATTTTCTATCACACTCCTCAAAATTCTTTCAGCTCCTACCCACTGCCAGTTCAAAGCCACTGCAACATTTTTAGGTATTTGCTAGAACACCATCCCACTTTTAGCACCAAAATTTACGTTAGTTTTTTATTTCTGTGTAACAACTTACTATAAACCTAGCACTTAACACACGTTTAGGGTCATCAGATATAATTTTGCTGATTCCTCTGCTTAGGAATTTACCAGACTGAAATCAAACATGTGAGCCAGGACTACAGTGTATCTGAAGCTCAAGGTCCCCCTCCAAGTTCTCCTGTTGGCAAGATTTATTTCCCTGTGACCATATGACTTAGGTTCTTGTTACCTATTAGTTGAGAACTGTTCTTAGCTATTGGATACCTAGAAACAGTGAGAAGTTTTTAAACTAATAAAAATAAGTTATATGAGAATATGGAACAATCTAGTGAAAGTTAGAAGGCAATTTAAAGCCAGGTTGGAATTATTACACTGAATACTTTATCAGATATGTAAAGCATAGCAACATGGAAACAGAAACTTAAAAGCATAATAGTGTTCATAAGGTAAAAAAACAAATTTGTTTCCTAGGATCTTGTCACTTCTTTTGAGGAAAAAAAGTTTATTTACTTCGAGAGAATATTGTAAAATAAAATGGAAAAATTATCTTATGTATCAAAATGAATAGTAATTTATATTTGTTTCTTGAAAATAGTAATTCAATGAACAGAAAAGGTAAGAGGTCAATATATGATAGTGAAAAAATAATATATGCAAATTTAAATAATTAGACTAAAAAGGAAGGAATGAAGCAGCTGGCTTGCAAACTATTTCTCTCCTGTGCTAAGGGGAGAGTATGCTCCTGGGAAGGGAAAATGACAGATAACCCAGTCTAATATTCTTATATACATGTTGATAAACAGTTGCTTGGAAAATTGATTATTTTTGTTATTGGAAGAATTCTTATTTAGGGAATGTTTTTAGTCTAACTGCCTATGGACTGATTGTTTATGGTAAGCAAACATGAAATGTATAGATTTATGAAAGGTAATCTCCATGTGAAATGTCAAATAAGCAATGTAACTATCTGAATATAAAATGTATATTTTTTCATAACTAAGTTAGTTTCATCTGTGTAAGTGTTGTAAACCACCCACATCACTTATAAACTGCATCTGATAAAGGGAAGCAGGACCTGGGGAGATGTATGAAGAATCCCGTACTACTCTCTGCTCCATCTGGGGCTGTTAATTTCCTGTATCTTTGAAATTTAGTAAAGCTTAACACTAGACAAGATGTCTGATACATGTAAGTCTGATTTTACAGTTTAGTCCTTTATATAAGTTCAGAGACCATGGAAGTTTTATGGAATTGCAAATAATTTAGATTTTTTGCTTTAAAGAGCTGGTGGGATTTGATCTTGCTTATATAATATGGGGAAAACGTCAGAGAATATGAGAGGAAAAAACACAGGATATAATTGGTTCGGCATATTAGAAGAGAAATTAGAATGCATGAATCTCAAATAAATGGTGTTGCATCATGAGAAGAATTAATTAAAACAAAAGGAGGGAGGGCAGATGCATTTAGTTGTGTCATTATACTCAAATAAAAATGTTTTAAACACTGGCCTACAAAAAATTATTTAAAGAAATGTTGAAAAAAATTATATTCCCATGTGATAGCCACTTCAATCCTTCAAATTCTGATGCTGTTATGTCTATATTTGGGCCAAAGAAACTTGCATTGTAAATAAGCATTTTAAGTGATACTGATGCAGTTAATCAACTAAAAACAATTTTGACCTTACCAGTGGAAAATTACATGAAATATACATGAAAATCAGAAAATTCTGTAGTAATACATAACTACACAATTTTAGTTTATGACTACACAATTTTAGTTTATGGTTTTTCTTGTTGAATAATTTTTGTAACACTTCTGATCTATATACTTAATCCATGTGTTGATAGTCTAGTGTACTTATAAAACTGCTAACAAAGCCTTTATTTACAACATTTGGTCTTTTATTGTATAGATCCATAGAGCTGTTGTTATACTGCAATCATCCTTGTCATCTAAATATGGATTATGGCTCCTAACTACTTACTTCTAAACTTTAAAACAAATTTTGAGTCCAAATAGGAACAGTTCCGGTCTACAGCTCCCACCAAAATTGACACAGAAGACAGGTGACTTCTGCATTTCCAACTGAGGCACCAGGTGCCTCTCATTGGGACTGGTTGGTCAGTGGGTGCAGCCCATGGAGGGAGAACTGAAGCAGGGCATGGCATTGCCTCACCCAGAAAGTACAAGGGGTCAGGAGATTTCCCTTTCCTAACCAAGGGAAGCTGTGAAAGACTATACCTGGAGGAATGGTACACTGTGCCCAAATACTGCACTTTTCCCATGGTCTTCACAACCAGCAGACCAGGACATTCCCTCCCATGGCTGGCTTGGTGGGTCCCATGCACCTGGAGCCTTGCTTACTGCTAGCACAGCAGTCTGAGATTGACCTGGGATCCTGGAGCTTGGCGGGAGGAGAGGTGTCTGCCATTGCTGAGGCTTAAGTAAGCAGATCTATGCTCACAGTGTAAACAAAGCCGTAGGGAAACTCAAACTGGGCGGAGCCCACTGCGGCTCAGCAAGGTCTACTGTCTCTCCAGATTCCACCTCTGGGGGCAGGGCATATCTCAACAAAAGGCAGCAGACAGCTTCTGTAGACTTAAACGTCCCTGCCTGACAGCTCTAAGAGAGCAGTGGTTCTCCCAGCATGGTGTTCGAACTCCGATAATGGTCAGACTGCCTCCTCAAGTGTTTCCCTGACCCCCATGTAGTCTGACTGGGAGACACCTCCCAGTAAGGGCTGACAGACACCTCATACAGGTGGGTGCCCCTCTGGGACAAAGCTTCTAGAAGAAGAATCAGGCAGCAATGTTTGCTGTTCTGCAGCCTCCACTGGTGATACCCAGGCAAACAGGGTCTGGAGTGGACCTCCAGCAAACTCCAACAGACCTGCAGCTGAGGGGCCTGTTAGAAGGAAAACTAACAAACAGAAAGGAATAGCATCAACATCAACAAAAAGGACATCCACACCAAAACCCCATCAGTAGGTCACCAACATCAAAGACCAAAGGTAGACAAAACCATGAAGATGGGGAGAAACCAGAGCAGAAATGCTGAAAATTCCAAAAGTCAGAATGCCTCTTCTCCTCCAAAGGAACACAACTCCTCGCCAGCAAGGGAACAAAACTGGACGGAGAATGAGTTTGATGAGTTGACAGAAGTAGGCTTCAGAAGGTCAGTAATAACTTCTCCAAGCTAAACAAGCATGTTCTAACCCATTGCAAGGAAGCTAAAAACCTTGAAAAAAGGTTAGAAGAATGGCTAAGTAGAATAAACAGTGTAGAGAAGACCTTAAATGACCTAATGGAGCTGAAAACCACAGTACGAGAATTTCGTGAAGCATACACAAGCTTCAATAGCTGATTCGATCAAGCAGAAGAAAGGACATTGGTAATTGATGATTAAATTAAAGATATAAAGTGAGAAGAAAAAATCAGAGAAAAAAGAGTGAAAAGAAATGAACAAAGCCTCCAAGAAATATGGGAGTATGTGAAAAGACCAAATCTACATTTGATTGGTGTACCTGAAAGTGACAGTGAGAATGGAACCAAGTTAGAAGACACTCTTCAAGATATTATGCAGGAGAACTTCCCCAACCTAGCAAGGCAGGCCAACATTCAAATTCAGGAAATACAGAGAGCACCACAGAGATACTCCTCGAGAAGAGAAACCCCCTGACACGTAATCGTCAGATTCACCAAGGTTGAAATGAAGGAAAAAATGTTAAGGGCAGCCAGAGAGAAAGATCTGGTTACCTACAAAGGGAAGCCCATTAGACTAACAGCAGATCTCTTGGCAGAAACAATACAAGCCAGAAGAAAGTAGAGGCCAATATTCAACATTCTTAAAGAAAAATAATTTTCAACTGACAATTTCATATCCAGCCAAAGTAAGCCTCATAAGTGGAGGAGAAATAAAATTCTTTACAGACAAGCAAATGCTGAGAAATATTGTTATCACCAGGCCCACCTTACAAGAGCTCCTGAAGGAAGCACTAATCATGGAAAGGAACAGCCGGTACCAGACACTGCAAAAACATGCCAAATGGTAAAGACCATCAACGCTATGAAGAAACCGCATCAATTAATGGGCGAAGTATCCAGCTACCATCATAATGACAGGATCAAATTCACATATAACAATATTAATCTTAAATGTAAATGGGCTAAATGCCCCCATTAAAAGACACAGACTGGCAAGTTGGATAGAGTCAAGACCCATCAGTGTGCTGTATTCAGGAAACCCATCTCACGTGCAAAGACACACATAGGCTCAAAATAAAGAGATGGAGGAAGAGCTACCAAGCAAATGGAAAGCAAAAAAAAAAAAAAAAACTAAAAACAAACAAACAAAAAAACAAAACAGGGGTTGCAATCCTGGTCTCTGATAAAATAGACTTTATTTTATTTTATTTTATTTTATTTTATTTTATTTTATTTTTGAGATTTCAAATGATCTTTATTTTTATTTTTCTGTATTTTCCAATTACCTATAATAAATGTATCTTACTTTTGTTTTCTTATTTATGGTGGCCAGGTGCAGTGGCTTACGCCTGCAATTCCAGCACCCTGGGAGGCCAGGGCGGGCAGATCACCTGAGGTCAGGAGCCCGAGACCAGCCTGACCAACACAGCAAAACACTGTCTCCACTAAAAATACAAAATTAGCCAGGCATGGTGGCGGGCACCTGTAATCCCAGCCATTCAGGAGGCTGAGGCAGGAGAACCTCATTAAAGATCATAACTATCTTGGTCACAATTGTGTCTTCTCTCTGGGACATAGAAGGTGTAGCAAACATGATAAGTAAATACTTAATAGCTGTGTCATATAAAATGTCCATACATGTTGGTAGATAAAATAGACTTTAAACCAACAAAGATCAAAAGAGAAAAAAAAGGCCAGTACCTAATGGCAAATGAATCATTTCAACAAGAAAAGCTAACTACCCTAAATATATATGCACCCAATACAGGAGCACCCAGATTCATAAAGCAAGTTCTTAGAGACCTACACAGAGACTTAGACTCCCACACAATAGTAATGGGAGACTTTAACACTCCACTGTTAATATTAGACTGATCAATGAGACAGAAAATTAAAAAGGATACCCAGGACTTGAACTCAGTTCAGACCAAGCGGGCCTAATAGACATCTACAAAACTCTCCACCCCAAATCAACAGAATATACATTCTTCTCAAAACCACATTGCACTTATTATAAAATTGACCACATAATTGGAAGCAAAACACTCCTTAGCAAATGTAAAAGAACAGAAATCACAACAAACTGTCTCTCAGACCACAGTGCAATCAAATTAGAACTCAGGATTAAGAAACTCACTCAAAACTGCACAACTACATGGATACTGAACAACCTGCTCCTGAATGACACCTGGGTAAGTAGTGAAATGAAGGCAGAAATAAAGATGTTCTTTGAAAGCAATGAGAACAAAGACACAATGTACCAGAAAATTGGGAAACATTTAGAGCAGTGTGTAGAGGGAAATTTATAGCACTAAACGCCCACAAGAGAAAGCAGGAAAGATCTAAAATTGACATCCTAACATCACAATTAAAAAAACTAGAGAAGCAAGAGCAAACGAATTCAAAAGCTAGCAGAAGACAAGAAATAACTAAGATAAGAGCAGAACTGAAGGAGATAGAGATACAAAAAAGACCCTTCAAAAAATCAATGAATCCAGCTGTTTTGTTTTTTTTTTTTTTTAAAAAAGATCAACAAAATAGTTAGACCACTAGGAAGACTAATAAAGAAAAAAAGAGAGAGGAATCAAATAGACACAATAAAAAAATAATAAAGGAGATATCACCACCGACCCCACAGAAATACAAACTACCATCAGAGAATACTATAAACACCTCTACACAAAAAAACTAGAAAATCTAGAAGAAGTGGATACATTCCTGGACACATACACCCTCTAAACCAGGAAGAAGTTGAATCTCTGAATAGACCAATAATAGGTTCTGAAATTGAGGCAATAATTAATAGCCTATCAACCAAAAAAAGTCCAGGACCAAATGGATTTGTAGATGAATTCTACCAGAGATACAAAGAGGAGCTGGTACCATTCCTTCTGAAACTATTCCAATCAATAAAAAAGAGGGAATCATCCCTAACTCATTTTTTGAGGCCAGCATCATCCTGATACCAAAGCCTGGCAGAGATACAACAACAATAACAAAAAAGAGAATTTTAGGCCAATATCTCTGAAGAACATCAGTGTGAAAATCCTCAATAAAATACTGGCAAACTGAATTCAGCAGCACATCAAAAAGCTGATTCACCATGATCAAGTTGTCTTCATCCCTGGGATACAAGGCTAGTTCAACATGCACAAATCAATAAACGTAATCCATCGCATAAACAGAACCAGTGACAAAAACTACATGATTGTCTCAATAGAAGCAGAAAAGACCTTCGACAAAATCCAACAGCTTATCATGCTAAAAACTCTCAATAAACTAGGTATTGATGGAACACATCTCAAAATAATAAGAAGTATTTATTACAAACCCATAACCAATATCATACTGAATGGGCAAAACCTGGAAGCATTCTCATTGAAAACCGACACAAGACAAGGATGCCCTCTCTCACGACTCCTGTTCAACATAGTATTGTAAGTTCTGGCCAGGGCAATCAGGCAAGATAAAGAAATAAAGGGTATTCAATTAGGAAGAGAAGAATTCAAATTGTCTCTGTTTGCAGATGACATGATTGTATGTTTAGAAAACCCCATCGTCTCAGCCCAAAATCTCCTTAAGCTGATAAGCAACTTCAGCAGCCTCCTGATACAAAAGCAATGTGCAAAAATCACAAGCATTTCTATACACCAATAACAGACAAACAGAGAGCCAAATCATGAGTGAACTCTCATTCACAATTACCACAAAGAGAATAAAATACCTAGAAATCCAACTTTCAAGGGATATGAAGGACCTCCTCAAGGAGAACTACAAACACTGCTCAATGAAATAAAAGAGGACACAAACAAATGGAAGAACATTCCATGCTCATGGATAGGAAAAACAAATATCATGAAAATGGCCATAGTGCCCAAGGTAATTTATAGATTCAATGCTATTCCCATCAATCTATCACTGACTCTTCACAGAATTGGGAAAAAAAAAAAAAAAAAAAAAAAACTACCTTAAATTCTAATGGAACCAAAAAAGAGCTTGCATAGTCAAAACAATCCTAAGCAAAAAGAACAAAGCTGGAGGCATCACGCTACCTGACTTCAAACTATATCACAAGACTATAGTAAACAAAACAGCATGGTACTGGTACCAAAACAGATATAGACCAATAGAACAGAACAGAAGTCTCAGAAAGAACACATCTACAACTATCTAATATTTGACAAACCTGACATAAACAAGCAATGGAGAAAGGATTCCCTATTTAATAAATGGTGCTGGGAAAACTGGCTAGCCATATGTAGAAAGCTAAAACTGGATCCCTTCCATATACCATATACAAAAATTAACTCAAGATGGATTCAACACTTAAATGTAAGACCTAAAACCATAAAAACCCTAGATGAAAACCTAGGCAATACTATTCAGGACATAGGCATGGGCAAAGACTTCATGACTAAAGCACCAAAAGCGATGGCAACAAAAGTCAAAATAGACATATGCGATCTAATTAAATGAAAGAACTTCTGCACAGAAAAAGAAACTGTCATCAGAGTGAACAGGCAACCTACAGAATGGGAGAAAATTTTACCAATCTATCCATCTGACAAAGGCTAATGTACAGAAACTACAAAGAACTTAAAATATTTTTAAAAGAAAAAAACAAACAATGCCATCAAAAAGTGGGCAAAGGATATGAACAGACACTTCTCGAAAGAGGACATTTATGCAGCCAACAGACATATGAAAAAATGCTCATCATCACTGATCATCAGAGAAATACAAATCAAAATCACAGCGAAATACCATCTCACACCAGTTAGAATGGCGATCATTAAAAAGGAAACAACAGATGCTGGAGAGGATGTGGAGAAATAGGAACACTTTCACACTGTTGGCGGGAGTGTAAACTAGTTCAACCATTGTGGAAGATGGTGTGGCAATTCCTCAAGGATCTAGAACTAGAAATACCATTTGACCTACTGATCCCATTACTGGGTATACACCCAAAGGACTATAAATCATGCTACTATAAAGATACATGCACACATATGTTCATTGTGGCACTATTCACAATAGCAAAGACTTTGAACCAACCTAAATGTCCATCAATAATAGACTGGATAAAGAAAATGTGGTACATATACACCATGGAATACTATGCAGTCATAAAAAAGGATGAGTTCATGTCCTTTGCAGGGACATGGATGAAGCTGGAAACCATCATTCTGAGCAAATTATCACAAGGACAGAAAACCAAGCACCACATGTTCTCACTCATAAGTGGGAGTTGAACAACGAGAACACGTGGACACAGGTAGGGGAACATTACACACCAAGGCCTGTTGAGGGGAGGGGGTCTGGGGAAGAGATAGCATTAGGAGAAATATGTAATGTAAATGACGAGTTGATGGGTGCAGCAAACCAACATGGCACATGTATACCTATGTTACAAACCTGCATGTTATGCACATGTATGCTAGAACTTAAAGTATAATAATAATTTAAAGAGAAATAAAAATGATTATTAGAGAAAAAATCAAATATTAGTTGAGTGCATACTGTATGTGCCAGACACTCTTTTAGTCACTCAGGATACACTAATGAATAATTCAAACAAAAACTGTTGCATTTCTGGAGCTTAAAGGTTAACAAGGAGAGGCGTATAATAAAAAGTAAAGATAAGCTAGCATGTTATAAGGTGATTGATAACTCTTGTGGAAGAAAATAAACAAGAGATCAGGGAAAAAGGTTTGTGATTGTGTGGAATGAGATAGTGCAGGGTATAGCATTACCTATTGGGATAAGAATAGAAATTTTTGAGATGGTGACTATTGAGAAACTGTAATTAAAAGTAAAGGACTTCCGTGCATATATATGAGGCTGGAATGTTGCAGATAGTGGAAAACCACTAAAGCTAAATCACAAACGCTGTAGTATATCTGGTGTACTCAAACAGGCAACATGGGCAGTATAGAGAATGTGAGGTTGTGCTATATTAAGGGACTGAGGAGGGGGTTATATCATCTAGAAGATGGCAATGATTTGGGGCTTTATTTAAGTGAAGCGGCAATTGAAATGGCATATTTAAAAATTATTTTCTATGAAAATACAATGTAATAGGAGCAAATACAGCATAAGGAAGAATGTTAAGATGTTATGTTTTTATCCCAAGTAAGAGGTGATGGTGACTGAGCAAGCTGATAGTTTTGAAGGTGGGAAGAAGTAATAGGATCTTGGGTATATGTTTAGTTAAAATCAAGGCATTTTGTGATTCATCTGATGTAAGGTGTAAAAGAAATAAAGAAATTAAGAATAATATCTAGCTACTGGTCAGAGCTACTAAAAAATGAAATTATGCCATCACATAGATAGTAAATGTTTAGAGTATATTTAACTTTTAGACATACTGAGTTTAACCTGTCTAATAGACATACAGCTGAGGATGCAGAGTGGAAAGTTGAAAACAGGAAATTGAAATTCGGGCAAGGGGTCTGGACTGAAGCATATAGATGATATTTCAAAGCTACAGGTCTGATGATCTTTTCTGCACCAGTATTGCTAACCTGGCAGTATCGGCTATTCCTTCATTATGGTTTGAAACAATTACAGCAAGTTTACACTTTATCCTTTGCTTTTCTGAGTTTTTCATATTTGGGCTTTTTATTTATGCATTTTGGAGAGTTAGTGGTAACCACTTCTTAATATAGTATTTCCCTAGAATTATTAACATTTTTCCCCTCTATTCAAGCACTGAAATTTTGCTAACTCCTATGCATTTTAACGTGTTGTTCAAATTATCCCCTCTGATTTTAAAACTCCCCTTTGTTCTACTTCCTTCTATTTCTTAACCCCAAATTTTACCAATTCTCAAATTTTCTATCTAATTTATTAATTTTTAAAACAACATGCCAGAGAAAAAGCTAGAAGTAAATGCTAAGTTTAGAGTAAATTTTAATGCCCCACATAAAAAAAAAAACACAGTTACATAAACATACCACGTGCATATTTGAGATTTATATCTGAAAATAAAATGCAAATCTGTGAACAATACCCCTGTGATTTTTTTGAAAGAGAATAAACTAAATAGGAATGAAAGCACATTTTCACTTGCTATCACTTTGAGTTATTAGAAAGAATGCAATAAAAGGACATAGTTTCCATTGAACAATTTTTTAAATCAGGTAACTTAAAAATTCACTTAAATATGAACTCATATTAAGACATTATATTAAATACGTTCTATCTGTTCACATCTAGAAAAAAACAAATTATGTATAATTAAATTATGTTGGTAGACTTGCAAAACTACTAAGGAAAAGTTGAATAGATATTGAATGCTCTCAAAACAAAAATATGTTTGCTTTACCATCCCTGTTAGAGAAGGAGAAATAGACGTAAGATAAATACTGTGAAAGGAAAATACATCTTGGGGACCAAAAATCACTAAGATAATGGGAAAATCAAGCTGGGAACTGCTTAGGGCAAACCTGCCTCCCATTCTATTCAAAGTTATCCCTCTGTTCACAGAGATAAATGCATATATGATTGTCTCCTTTGGAAAGGCTAATCAGAAACTCAAAAGAATGCAACTGTTTATCTCTCGCCTACCTAGAAGCCTCCTTCCTGCTTCAAATTGACCCACTTTTCTGGGCAGAACCAATGTACATCTTACATATATTGATTGATATCTCATGTCTCCCTAAAATGTATAAAACAAAGCTGGGCCCCAACCACCTTTGGCACGTGTCGTCAGGACCTCCTGAGGCTGTGTCACAGGCATGAGTCTTCAACCTTGGCAACATAATCTTTCTAAGTTAACTGAGATTCATCTCAGATATTTGAGGTTTACATTTTGGTAACCATGAAGGGATTCTGAGAGGAGGTGCTAACTTTTAACAGATCTTCTATAGGTGCTGGTACCAGCTTCAGCTGTCTTTATGGCTCAAACCAATAGGACAGTTTGCTGAGGTCTGGACACAACCCTTCAAGAGAATCCCTGATCTCCCAAAATTTGTTCCAAATCTAAAGTTCATTTTGCTGTACAACTCTGTTTTTTTGGAGTTTTACTTGCTTCCATACAAGGAAGGCAAGGTTTTCCCGCTTTCCTGATGATGGAAGGCAGTTAACTTCTTGAAGGAGTTTGAACTCACTCCCAACAGGAAAGAAGAGTTTGAGGCTTTTTCCTGCTTCTAGGATGGTAGAGAGCAGCCTTCAGCCTGAGACCCATCCCTAGGTAAGTTACTGAATTGGAGTTTGTCTTGGCTAAAGTGAAGATTAATACTCAGCTGGTATTAAGTTCTCCTTACTATTAGAGAGCTCAATAATCCTATAAGTTGTGTGATTATTTGTTTGTTTTGCTTAACTGTTTTTTTGTTGTTGTTGTTGCTGTTTGTTTGCTTCTGTTTTTATTGTACTTTTTGTCTTTTTCTCATTTGACCAACTTTATCTGACTTGAACAATTATGAAGGAAAGTTCCAAATTATGGAAACAAGACCTCTGATGTGGATAAATTGCCTAAAAAATAAAAAATAAAAAAATAAAATAAAATAAAATAAAATAAAACATTTTTTGACTCGTTAAGGGCTTTATTTCACTTACATAACAGGGCTAACTTTCTGCTAGCCAGGCCAGACTGAAAGAGCAATGGCAGTCGCCCCAGGCTGCAGTTCCACAGCTAAGGTTCTGCCTTCATTTTTTCCACCATGACAGCCTGGGTTTAGTTCCTAAGTCAAGCCCTTTGTGGTTTGATACTTGATACTTCTGAAATAGCAGCAATTTTTCCTTGCTTAAATATGGTAATGAAATGTTTAAAGTTTTTTGTTTTTTTTTTTAAAGGAGCTTAATGGTTAAAAGTCAGCTTAATTAAAAGCTAACATCCAAGATATGTGTGTGTGTGTATGTGCACCTGTGTGTGTTTGTGTTTGAAAGGCCTTTATGTTTTTGTTGTCGTTTGTTGTTTTTTGGTCTCCTAGGACCTTGTCTTTTTTTCAGCAAAAGTTTTTTTCTTCCAATTAAATGAATTCTATTTTCTTCATTTACTTCTGCTGTCTCTCCTTTCTCTTGCACCCTCTGCTGCATGAGGGACCTAAAATAGTTTATGACAGCCTGAGGTTCCTTAAAGAAAATGGAGAAGGCACCAGGCTCCCTTTTGGGGAGAAACTTCTATTTTTCCTCATGGAATCCCAATAGTGTAAAGAGACAACCTTGTCTTAGCTCTTAAACTGCTCGCTTTTGTATTGTGTTACCTGAATTTTTGACTAAAATAGCTATTGCAAAAGAGGCTACTCTTGGATTTTTAAGGAAGTGGGTAGTTTAGACACTTACAAATGACTTTGTTTAAAAATAAAAATTTAATTCTCCCTTTTTGAAGATTCAGGATTCAGGGTGATCTCTGCCCAGAGCTCAGAGATCCAGTTAAAAGATTGGTAGTACCTAGCTAAATAGAATTGGTCTCCTTATTCAATCTTATAATAGATTTCTGTAATTTTATGTTTGATTTGGCATCCATCTTTAGTCTCCCTCTAGCACCACCTGACTTTTTCTCTCCATACCTTGAGATACATATTTTGCTACCTGACTTTTCATCTAAGAGTTGTTTCCTTCAACATGCAGATTTAGAGCTATTTAGCTGACAACTGCCAGGGTGATAAAACCAGTTATCAAGAGTTTGTAAGTCTAAGATCGGAAACAAAAAAGAAAAGGAGGTCTTAGAAATCTGTAAAATGTACTTCTATGGGTATGTCTAATACGTCTATGTATTTATGTGTTGTATATACAACTACTAAAAATATATAAAAGAGCTCTAATTTGCTTAAAGAAAAATAAAAGCACTTAAATACTTTATCAGAAAAAAAGGAGACTAGTCAAATGCTTTTTAAGTCTATGTGTCTTAAGTAAAATCTTTATTAAATAAGGTTGCTTTAAAATTATTAGTAAAGTAATATTAGAAGTGTCTTAAGAATTGCCAACATACATTTTACTTTGCATTTATTTATCAAGAAATTTTATACTTATCCCTGCCAAATAGTATAAGGAGTCAAAATTTGGCATAGGGGTCATAAAACTATAAACTCAGCCCCAAACAGAATGATTTTTGCTTGTGTAATTTTAAATATATAAGACAACGATATTGGTTTACTGACAATAGCTACATCTTGAGTTAGTTAGTAAAATTACCATAATTTCTAATCTTGTGGCTTTAGGCAGTCTAGTCTATAGGCAGGAAGGAAGTTTGTTTTGGGAAAGGACTGTTAATCATCTTTGTTTCAGAGGTAAACTAGAAACTAAGTTCCTCCCAAAGTTAGTTGGGCCAACTCCCAGGAATGAAAAAGGGCAGCTTGGAAGTTAGAAACAAGATGGAGTCAGTTAGGTCAGATCTTTTTCACTGTCTCAGTTATGGCAGTTTCATAACTTTAAATTATGATTATCATGGTTTTCATGAATAATCTAGGTAAACAATTAAAATAAAATAAGTAAGTATAATGGGAGAAATACTTGCAGATAAACTTGTCATATTTAGCATCTAAAGTTATATTAAATTAAATAATTGACATTTCATTATTTAGGTATTTTTCAATAAAAATATACTGTAAGAAAATATTCTTTCTAAAAAACATGTCCTTTTAAAAAAGTGATTTTTTTTTCTAATTCAAAGCTTATTTAAAGGTTATGCATAAAACAAGGTAAAAGGAAACAGGAAATAAGAGAGATGTAAAGAAAGTTATACAAATAAAGAGGTATTTTTTGGTAAGAAAGCTTAAAAATAATTAATTTTGTATGAGAAAAATCTTGTATGGTAAATTTTGTCCTAGAATAAAATGACTAGTTATTTAATAAAGAGGGATGTTCAGGACAAACCAGAGAGTCCAGGCATATCAAGAATTGTCTGTGTAAGTCATAATAAGAGGATTTATAAAACAAACAAACAAACAAAAACTTTCATGTGATCAAGTTCTCTATAATTTAAGGGAAATTATAATGGTCTTTCTAGAGATTGAATTTGATATTTAAAAAAACCACTTATACACTAAAGAATTGGTTAGAACAATGAAATTTTCTGAACTAGCCAGCCATTGTATGGCAGTTTGACTACATTTGATCTCCTTCCATGGGGCTGTATTTGGTCCTTATCTAAACTGATACATATTTCAGACATAGTTTTTGTCCTCTGCCTATAGTGCTTCTGTCAGCACCACACTGTCTAAAGGCTAACAGATGGCCTAATAAACCAGTATGATATGCTTCAGTGAGATGTCCGGTTTCATTGCAAAGAAGGTGTGCAATAGGCATATGAACAAACAATCCACTGTTATTTCCATACCATGAATCACTCAGATGCAGCTAGTCTCATAGTATAGTAATAGGGCTTTGGCTAAGTGGCCAACTTATGAATGACAACCTGTGGGTGCTGTCTTCCAAAATGTGGTATATGTGCTAAACCTATAATTGATTTAAACAGGGCTATGCACCCTGTAGTTACAATGCATAGGTTTTGTAGTCAATGATAGAAATAGGATTGGAACCGTCACTATCATCCTTAACCACACCACCAGTGTGTGAAATTAATGCATACTGTCTATGCACTTTTTTACATTGTGATAGTTTAGAGGTTTGAGTTCATTAAGAGAAGCATGCTTCTGCTCAGGGAAGCTGTGAAGACGGTCCCCCTTCCTAATAGCACCCAATTCACAACAGACTCCAACTTCCTATCTCTCCTGAGAATCACTCAGCTCAAGCCCGTATGCCATAACAAGACCATCTTAGCTCCTTGCAGAGGCACCACGCAGTTTCACGGCTAGGTATTCTCTCTTCCTTCAGCAAACAAATAAATCTAACTTTGTTTTATTTCATGTGTGTCCTTAATGGTTTACATCAATGGAAATTATCAGTATATTTTAGATCTTCACTGGAAATTGAAAGCTGTTAAGGAAGAGGGCCATATTGTCTAGACAGTCCTTGGGAATTGTTGAATTACACTATTTAAATGAATAGTATTTTGCCTGTAACAAAAAGTATTCTATTATACCTGGGAGAAGTTTAAATGTAAAAATTGTACTCTGTAATAATTGCATATGAATGTCTTAGTAATACTTTACCTATTATTACATGTTCTAGAAAGATAATGCTTTTGTAACCCAGGTACTTTTAAAATAGAATTTGATGAATAACCAACACATATTACATTTAAACTAAGTCATCATTGCATTTCTTGTTTAAACCAGTTTTTGTGCCATCTGTCTTATTTGTGGCTGCAACATTTGAACAATTCCTCCCCAAAAATAAAATAAAAGCAACAACAGTAATAGAGGTAAAAGGATAAAAATTTCAGCTGTTTTTTAGATTTATCTCCAATTTTTTTCTTGTGGCCTAAAACACCTTGCAACCTGTTTTCAAAGGTGATTCATGTAATTAGAATCATGTTAAAATGTATTTTAATAGACTGTATAATTTTGAAAATTTGAAACATTATTATATTAGAGGCACTCTTGATGAAAGAAAAATAAACAATTCACAATAAACCAAATTTGAGACCTACTTCGTTTAGAAAGTGCCAAGTTTTGTAGTATAGCAGTCCCGGTTATCTACAAGAGATATGTTCTAAGACTCTCAGTGGATGCCTGGAACCATTGATGGTGCTGAGCGATATATATAATATGTTTTCTTTTCTCCTGTACATACACACCTATAATAAAGTTTAAATTATAAATTAGACACATTAAGAGATTAAAAACAATTATTAATAAAATAGAACAATTATAACAATTTACTGTAATAAAAGTTATGTAAATGTGGTCTTTGTCTTCTCTCAAAATATCTTATTGTACTACACTTACCCATTTTCAGACAACAGTTGAATGCAGGTAACTGAAACAGTGGAAAGCAAAACCTCAGATAAGGGGGACTACTGTATAATACTTCAGAGAAATGTAAAAGCCAAGTTGTTGCCTTTCTAAACTTGTACCAAATCATAGATTAAAAGTCATGCCTTGATTAAAAACAACATAACTGTTTACATTGGATTTAATAAGTTCATATTGATTAATAAATAAATTCACATTGATTGATAAATAATTGACACCAAAATGTTAATGTATATTTACCCAGGCTATTTTATTGTTGTTGCCAACTAGGAAGCTTAATCAAGCCAGCAATGGGTAAAGTACATTTTAGGAAGATAGTACAATAATAAGCTATGTAGATATTTGCAGTGAATATGTATTCTCTCTTTCTGTATCTGCACTACAGACACTTCAAATATTGCAATAGGTGAAATTATAATGATAATACCCAAAGACTCATTTAGCATTCCTCTTTTGTCTCAGAAACATCTGTCATAATCAAAATGAAATTCAGACATCATTATTGTTATCTCTCTTGTCAGAAAACTACTCTTGTATATTCTAATATGGCAGTTAAAAATACCCAGGGGAAATTTAATTTTGATCACCTATAGTGATAGTAAAAATAATATATTCTGAGAAAGTTAAATTGTGACTGTTCAGACAACACACTGATTTCATAATGTGTCCTCCCTCCAGGAGTCAAACGTCATGTTCTGGAACTGGCATAAGAACAATGAAATAAGTGGAATGTATAACAATAAAGGCTGACTTGAAAAAATTATTTACATTCTTACATTTTACAGTATTCTGACATCTGGGCATAAATTAAGTACTAAATTATTCTCTCAGACTATATTATAAATATGTAATCCATGTTGTTGATTCATATTCTGATTATGGAAACCATTTTCCTAATGATAAGGACTTAGTTTTTCACTCTGAGCAATAACTCAATGGATTTCAAATAAAAAGAAACATTACATCAAAGAATTATTTCTTCTCCTTATGAAAGTTTGTGGTCAAATTTAATGTTATTGAGGTTCCTTAGAAATGATGTTATGTTATAGTTAATGAAAATGTAAACTCCATGGGAATTTTTTACAGATACATATTTTAATTTTTATTATAAACTCTAATTTATCAATAGGCAATGGCTTAAAGTGCACAGACAAGAAAATCAAGAAATTTTTTGGAGTATAGAGGAAAATCCTCTAAGACCTTTCATAAGCTATGCTAATATTATTTTATAATTCCTGGAGGACAGATTCATCTAGAAATATTTATATAATATATCAATAGTTGTATAAGCAAGGGGAACATATATACTTAGCACTGAGAGCACTTCTGCTAAAACAAAACTGTTAGATACTGATACTGCATTTCTGAAATTTACAAGTAAATGTTTAGTTAATAATTTATTGGGTAACAGTCATATTACATAACTACTATTATAGGTCGCTTTATTAACTTGGCTAAATATTTAACTTCATTATTTAACTCAGTGGAATTTTTTTATTTGATTAAGGTGATTAAAAATAGTACCTTATTTTTAAGCCCTGAAATGATAATTTGGCTCACTTTTGATGGATTCCTTCTTCCAGTTTTCCAATCGTGTGCCCATTTGTGAATTAATCAGTAATTCGTGCTTAATAATCACTAGTCAATACATTTTAACATGTATGTGCTAATACCCTCATCTCATTTTAACACCATCTTTGCAGTGATAGTCCAAACTCAGAATCATATTCAACAGCCAGATAAATGAGACCAGGAGATGAAAAACACAACCAAGAATACATCTGAGTAATTTTTTATCATTAGTTTATTATTGCTTATGAACTTAAGTGACTAATTCCCTGGACAGTGAGTTTCCTTGGAACTAGTATATTTCATCTGACAAACACCTAGAAAAATGATGTAAGAACAGGTTTGTCCTTGTCACTTCACGCTATAATTGTTTTCTTCAAGAGCTTCCAAAAAATTTTTCACCAGTGTTGTAGTTGGAACACTCATTACTCTCACCTGACTACCTGGGCTCTGCATGAGTCTTGGCGCCAGGTAAATTCATGATCGTACTCACCTGTGTAAACATCATCCACTTTCCAAAATGTAAACTCCTCCAGTCAATTCCAGTCAATATTATCACATAATTTTACATATGCTCCTATATTCTCCTACATGCCCCTTTTCTTCATCTGTAGATGACATTTCATTTTTTGTACCTTCTCTAGGTTAATACCTCTACAAATTAATTCTTCACAAAGCAACTTTCATTCTTATATATATTCCTATATATAGTCGATATATATATTCTTTCTTCCCATAACAAACCTGGTTCTCCCAGAAGAACAGCATTTTCTCATAAATATGCTCATGGAGATCTTGTTCACTGACCCCAGTTCCTAGGCTACAGAACCAGTATCTGCACACTCCTTATTTCCCACTATGAGTTTCAAACTCTTTATATTCCTCTAATATAAATATAAAAACTTCTCTTCATTTTATACATATGTTTGTTTATATCTTTGTCTTTTTTTTTTATGTTACCTGTTTGCTTTCTGCCCTCCATGTTTACTAGCATTGAATAGCTTTGGAACCCAGTTGATAGCTTTTCTTTCTAATCCAAATAAAGTTTTTATTTTGGAAAAGTGTAACATTTATGTAAATGACCTACTTGCCCAGTACTCAGTCACAACGTTTATTCACCCTGCAAATCTCCTGTAGACTATCTCTTTTTGTTGCTTCATTCCTCCACTCCCATTAATGTGGTTATTTACTGAATTTATAAAAGTTAATAAACCTTTATATGATTTTTTTTTCTCATTAAACCAGTGCTTCTATCTCCACCCACTAGTCTTCTTATTGCTTTATTTCAGTTTATGTAGTCTAGATTCCATGGTGCAACACTGTTAACATGTTCTTGCCAGCATGCTCAACATTCTAAATCTTTTGTATTTCCACACACTTGCTTTGTGTCAGCAAACTGGAATCAATGCAACAAACATTGATTCCTTCTCTGCTTCATAAGTGGCTGCTTGCTTCTAGATAGTAACATAAAGAATCTCTTCAGCTCTACTTTTAAGTGGTCTTCCAACATTAGTATGCTACCTGTAATTATTGATCAATTGCTTTGAATATTTGGGTTTTTTTTTTCTGTCTTATTTCCTGTCTTTGTGTTGACACTTTCTTTCTTTCTTTCCTTTCTTTCTTTCTTTCTTTCTTTCTTTCTTTCTTTCTTTCTTTCTTTCTTTCTTTCTTTCTTTCTTTCTTTCTTTCTTTCTTTTTATTATTATACTTTAAGTTCTAGGGTACATGTGCATAGCGTGCAGCTTTGTTACATATGTATACTTGTGCTATGTTGGTGTGCTGCACCCATCAACTCGTCAGCACCCATCAACTCGTCATTTACATCAGGTATAACTCCCAATGCAATCCCTCCCCGCTCCCCCTCCCCATGATAGGCCCCTGTGTGTGATGTTCCCCTTCCCGAGTCCAAGTGATCTCATTGTTCAGTTCCCACCTATGAGTGAGAACATGTGGTGCTTGGTTTTCTGTTCTTGTGATAGTTTGCTAAGAATGATGGTTTCCAGCTGCATCCATGTCCCTACAAAGGACACAAACTCATCCTTTTTTATGGCTGCATAGTATTCCATGGTGTATATGTGCCACATTTTCTTAATCCAGTCTGTCACTGATGGACATTTGGGTTGATTCCAAGTCTTTGCCATTGTGAATAGTGCCACAATAAACATACGTGTGCATGTGTCTTTATAGCAGCATGATTTATAATCCTTTGGGTATATCCCCAGTAATGGGATGGCTGGGTCATATGGTACATCTAGTTCTAGATCCTTGAGGAATCGCCATACTGTTTTCCATAATGGTTGAACTAGTTTACAATCCCACCAACAGTGTAAAAGTGTTCCTATTTCTCCACATCCTCTCCAGCACCTGTTGTTTCCTGACTTTTTAATGATTGCCATTCTAACTGGTGTGAGATGGTATCTCATTGTGGTTTTGATTTGCATTTCTCTGATGGCCAGTGATGATGAGCATTTTTTCATGTGTCTGTTGGCTGTATGAATGTCTTTTTTTGAGAAATGTCTGTTCATATCCTTTGCCCACTTTTGGATGGGGTTGTTTGTTTTTCTCTTGTAAATTTGTTTGAGTTCTTTATAGGTTCTGGATATTAGCCCTTTGTCAGATGAGTAGATTGCAAAAATTTTCTCCCATTCTGTAGGTTGCCTGTTCACTCTGATGATAGTTTCTTTTGCTGTGCAGAAGCTCTTTAGTTTAATGAGATCCCATTTGTCAATTTTGGCTTTTGCTGCCATTGCTTTTGGTGTTTTAGACATGAAGTCTTTGCCCATGCCTATGTCCTGAATGGTACTACTTAGGGTTTCCTCTAGGGTTTTTATGGTATTAGGTCTAATATTTAAGTCTCTAATCCATCTTGAATTAATTTTCATATAAGGAGTAAGGAAAGGATCCAGTTTCAGCTTTCTACTTATGGCTAGCCAATTTTCCCAGCACCATTTATTAAATAGGGAATCCTTTCCCCATTTCTTGTTTCTCTCAGGTTTATCAAAGATCAGATGGCTGTAGATGTGTGGTATTATTTCTGAGGACTCTATTCTGTTCCATTGGTCTATATCTCTGTTTTGGTACCAGTACCATGCTGTTTTGGTTACTGTAGCCTTATAGTATAGTTTGAAGTCAGGTAGCGTGATGCCTCCAGCTTTGTTCTTTTGACTTAGGATTGTCTTGGAGATGCGGGCTCTTTTTTGGTTCCATATGAACTTTAAAGCAGTTTTTTCCAATTCTGTGAAGAAACTCATTGGTAGCTTGATGGGGATGGCATTGAATCTATAAATTACCTTGGGCAGTATGGCCATTTTCACGATATTGATTCTTCCTATCCATGAGCATGGTATGTTCTTCCATTTGTTTGTGTCCTCTTTTATTTCACTGAGCAGTGGTTTGTAGTTCTCCTTGAAGAGGTCCTTTACATCCCTTGTAAGTTGGATTCCTAGGTATTTTATTCTCTTTGAAGCAATTGTGAATGGAAGTTCATTCATGATTTGGCTCTCTGTTTGTCTGTTACTGGTGTATAAGAATGCTTGTGATTTTTGCACATTAATTTTGTATTCTGAGACTTTGCTGAAGTTGCTTATAAGCTTAAGGAGATTTTGGGCTGAGACAATGGGGTTTTCTAAATATACAATCATGTCATCTGCAAACAGGGACAATTTGACTTCTTGTTTTCCTAACTGAATCCCCTTGATTTCTTTCTCTTGCCTGATTGCCCTAGCCAGAACTTCCAACACTATGTTGAATAGGAGTGGGGAGAGAGGGCATCCCTGTCTTGTGCCAGTTTTCAAAGGGAATTTTTCCAGTTTTTGCCCATTCAGTATGATATTGGCTGTGGGTTTGTCATAAATAGCTCTTATTATTTTGAGGTACATTCCATCAATACCGAATTTATTGAGCATTTTTAGCATGAAGGGCTGTTGAATTTTGTCAAAAGCCTTTTCTGCATCTATTGAGATAATTATGTGGTTCTTGTCTTTGGTTCTGTTTATATGCTGGATTATGTTTATTGATTTGCGAATGTTGAACCAGCCTTGCATCCCAGGGATGAAGCCCACTTGATTATGGTGGATAAGCTTTTTGATGTGCTGCTGAATCCGGTTTGCCAGTATTTTATTGAGGATTTTTGCATCGATGTTCATCTGGGATATTGGTCTAAACTTCTCTTTTTTTGTTGTGTCCCTGCCAGGCTTTGGTATCAGGATGATGTTGGCCTCATAAAATGAGTTAGGGAGGATTCCCTCTTTTTCTATTGATTGGAATAGTTTCAGAAGGAATGGTACCAGCTCCTCCTTGTACCTCTGGTAGAATTCAGCTGTGAATCCATCTGTTCCTGGACTTTTTTTCGTTGGTAGGCTATTAATTATTGCCTCAATTTCAGAGTCTGCTATTGGTCTATTCAGCGATTCAACTTCTTCCTGGTTTAGTCTTGGAAGAGTGTAAGTGTCCAGGAAATTATCCATTTCTTCTAGATTTTCTAGTTTATTTGCGTAGAGGTGTTTATAGTATTCTCTGATGGTAGTTTGTATTTCTGTGGGGTCGGTGGTGATATCCCCTTTATCATTTTTTCTTGCATCTATTTGATTCTTCTCTCTTTTCTTCTTTATTAGTCTCGCTAGCGGTCTGTCAATTTTGTTGATCTTTTCAAAAAACCAACTCCTGGATTCATTGATTTTTTGGAGGGTTTTTTGTGTCTCTGTCTCCTTCAGTTCTGCTCTGATCTTAGTTATTTCTTGCCTTCTGCTAGCTTTCGAATGTGTTTGCTCTTGCTTCTCTAGTTCTTTTAATTGTGATGTTAGAGTGTCAATTTTAGATCTTTCCTGCTTTCTCTTGTGGGCATTTAGTGCTATAAATTTCCCTCTACACACTGCTTTAAATGTGTCCCAGAGATTCTGGTATGTTGTATCTTTGTTCTCATTGGTTTCAAAGAACATCTTTATTTCTGCCTTCATTTCGTTATGTACCCAGTAGTCATTCAGGAGCAGGTTGTTCAGTTTCCATGTAGTTGAGCAGTTTTGATTGAGTTTCTTAGTTCTGAGTTCTAGTTTGATGACACTGTGGTCTGAGAGACAGTTTGTTATAATTTCTGTTCTTGTACATTTGCTGAGGAGTGCTTTACTTCCAATTATGTGGTCAATTTTGGAATAAGTGTGATGTGGTGCTGGGAAGAATGTATATTCTGTTAGTTTGGGGTGGAGAGTTCTATAGATGTCTATTAGGTCTGCTTGCTGCAGAGATGAGTTCAATTCCTGGATATCCTTGTTAACTTTCTGTCTTGTTGATCTGTCTAATGTTGACAGTGGAGTGTTGAAGTCTCCCATTATTATTGTATGGGAGTCTAAGTCTCTTTGTAAGTCTCTAAGGACTTGCTTTATGAATCTGGGTGCTCCTGTATTGGGTGCATATATATTTAGGATAGTTAGCTCTTCCTGTTGAATTGATCCCTTTACCATTATGTAATGGCCTTCTTTGTCTCTTTTGATCTTTGATGGTTTAAAGTCTGTTTTATCAGAGACTAGTATTGCAACCCCCGCTTTTTTGTGTTCTCCATTTGCTTGGTAGATCTTCCTCCATCCCTTTATTTTGAGCCTACGTATGTCTCTGCATGTGAGATGGGTCTCCTGAATACAGCAGACTGATGGGTCTTGACTCTTTATCCAGTTTGCCAGTCTGTGTCTTTTAATTGGAGCATTTAGTCCATTTACATTTAAGGTTAATATTGTTATGTGTGAACTTGATCCTGCCATTATGATATTAACTGGTTATTTTGCTTGTTAGTTGATGCAGTTTCTTCCTAGCCTCGATGGTCTTTACATTTTGGCATGTTTTTGCAATGGCTGATACTGGTTGTTCCTTTCCATGTTTAATGCTTCCTTCAGGGTTTCTTGTAAGGCAGGCCTGGTGGTGACAAAATCTCTAAGCATTTGCTTATCTGTAAAGGATTTTATTTCTCCTTCACTTATGAAACTTAGTTTGGCTGGATATGAAATTCTGGGTTGAAAATTCTTTTCTTTAAGGATGTTGAATATTGGCCCCCACTCTCTTCTGGCTTGGAGAGTTTCTGCTGAGAGATCTGCTGTTAGTCTGATGGGCTTCCCTTTGTGGGTAACCCGACCTTTCTCTCTGGCTGCCCTTAAGATTTTTTCCTTCATTTCAACTTTGGTGAATCTGGCAATTATGTGTCTTGGAGTTGCTCTTCTTGAGGAGTATCTTTGTGGCGTTCTCTGTATTTCCTGGATTTGAATGTTGTCCTGCCCTACTAGGTTGGGGAAGTTCTCCTGGATGATATCCTGAAGAGTGTTTTCCAACTTGGTTCCATTTTCCCCCTCACTTTCAGGCACCCCAATCAGACGTAGATTTGGTCTTTTTACATAATCCCATACTTCTTGCAGGCTTTGTTCATTTCTTTTTCTTCTTTCTCCTTTTGGTTTCTCTTCTCACTTCATTTCATTCATTTGATCTTCAATCACTGATACGCTTTCCTCCAGTTGATCGAGTCGGTTACTGAAACTTGTGCATTTGTCACGTATTTCTCGTGTCATGGTTTTCATCTCTTTCATTTCGTTTATGACCTTCTCTGCATTAATTACTCTAGCCATCAATTCTTCCACTTGTTTTTTCAAGATTTTTAGTTTCTTTGCACTGGGTACGTAATTCCTCCTTTAGCTCTGAGAAGTTTGATGGACTGAAGCCTTCTTCTCTCAACTTGTCAAAGTCATTCTCTGTCCAGCTTTGATCCGTTGCTGGTGATGAGCTGCACTCCTTTGCTGGGGGAGATGCGCTCTTATTTTTTGAATTTCCAGCTTTTCTGCCCTGCTTTTTCCCTATCTTTGTGGTTTTATCTGCCTCTGGTCTTTGATGATGGTGACGTACTGATGGGGTTTTGGTGTAGGTGTCCTTCCTGTTTGATAGTTTTCCTTCTAACAGTCACGACCCTCAGCTGTAGGTCTGTTGGAGATTGCTTGAGGTCCACTCCAGACCCTGTTTGCCTGGGTATCAGCAGCAGAGGCTGCAGAAGATAGAATATTTCTGAACAGCGAGTGTACCTGTCTGATTCTTGCTTTGGAAGCTTCCTCTCAGGGGTGAACTCCACCCTGTGAGGTGTGGGGTGTCAGACTGCCCCTAGTGGGGGATGTCTCCCAGTTAGGCTACTCAGGGGTCAGGGACCCACTTGAACAGGCAGTCTGTCCCTTCTCAGATCTTAACCTCCATGTTGGGAGATCCACTGCTCTCTTCAAAGCTGTCAGATAGAGTCGCTTGCGTCTGCAGAGGTTTCTGCTGCTTTTGTTTATCTGTGCCCTGTCCCCAGAGGTGGAGTCTACAGAGACAGGCAGGTTTCCTTGAGCTGCTGTGAGCTCCACCCAGTTCTAGCTTCCCAGCGACTTTGTTTACCTACTTAAGCCTCAGCAATGGCGGGCACCCCTCCCCCAGCCTCGCTTCTGCCTTGCGGTTAGATCACAGACTGCTGTGCTAGCAATGCGGCAGGCTCCGTGGGCGTGGGACCTTCCCGGCCAGGTGTGGGATATAATCTCCTGATGTGCCCGTTTGCTTAAAGCACAGTATTGGGGTGGGAGTTACCCGATTTTCCAGGTGTTATGTGTCTCAGTTCCCCTGGCTAGGAAAAGGGATTCCCTTCCCCCTTGTGCTTTCCAGATGAGGATATGCCTCGCCCTGCTTCAGCTCTCGTTGGTCGGGCTGCAGCAGGTGACCAGCACCGATTGTCCAGCACTCCCTAGTGAGATGAACCCAGTACCTCAGTTGAAAATGCAGAAATCACCAGTCTTCTGTGTCACTCGCGCTGGGAGTTGGAGACTGGAGCTGTTCCTATTCTGCCATCTTGCCGACCCTCTGACGCTTTTTCAGATATTTTATTTGATTCTTAATCTATCGTCTTCCATGGGCTTTCTACTTAACACACTTTGCCAACTATTATGCTGCTAAGTACAGTACTGTAGACTGGCTCAAATTTGCCTGTAAATTCAGTAGTAGTCCTACAACAAATTCAGTTAGGTGAAAAGCTCTGTACATCCCAGTTGTTAATAATGATTGTATTTTTTGCTATCACATCATAGCAATTTTTAAAATGTCAGTATTACTTAAGAACATTCTAGATAAAGCAATAAAAGTAATTGATTTTATTAAATACTGATCCTTGATTACAGATATTTCTAATAGTCTAAAAGACAAAGTGAAAGATATGAATGAAGCCAGTTTCTTCATATAGAACTATGGTAATTGTCTCTAGGAGAAGAATGTATTTGATTGTTGAGTTGTGAGCTAAACAAGTTTTTTGTTTTATGGACACGATTTTTATTTGGAAAGCCATGGTTATTTAGATCTCAAACACACATGAAGTGAGACAGCCATTTTTAAAATGAAGCTGTTTTGCCAATGATAAAATGTAAGCTTTTAAGCTAAAATTAAAATTTTGGAAAATATGTTCATTACTATGGCATTCACAGTTTCCCAGTACTTAAAGAGACTTTACTGAAGGGAATAATAGTGATATGAATGAAAGTAATGTTTTATCTTATGTAATAAAATATGTTGATAATTGGAAAATTTTTATTATTCAGTGAACCAATATTTCCCGTGTCCAAAGCATAATGTTTCAAAACCATGCATGAGAAAAAGGGCCATTCAAATTGCAAGACAAATCAATGGATTTTAATGTAGTATTAATATGGATGCGGATATCTCATTTAAAATGTGTCTCAAAGAAGTCACTGCTTGTTAATTTTGAAGTAGTATCAAAGAATTATATCCACATAATCTGAAAAGTCTATTGAAATACTCGTCTTTAACCTGCTATTTATCTGTTAAAGGCTGTTTTTCTTGATATATTTTAAATGAAATGATGCATTTGCAAAAGATTGAATGCACAGCAGATAGAAATTCCAGCTTTCTTTCACAACTCCAGATATTCAAAAAGTTTTCAAAAAAATTAAAAAGCCCCTCTTTATTTTTCACATGGTATTTTCATGAAAATGTTATTTATATACACATATGGTTCAAGACTAAGTCTAGTTTTTGAATGAACTATTAGTAAATACTTTTAAACTGTTTAATATGTATTTCCAATGCATTACATATTAGTAAATATAGGTCACACAGATTAAATACTTTTTTACTTTTATTTTAAGTGCAGGGGTACAAATGCAGGCTTGTTACATAGGTAAATTTGTGTCATGGGGTTTCTTGTACAGATTACTTCATCACCTCGGTATTAAGCCCAGTACCCATTAATTGTTTCTCTCCTCACACCCTGAAATACTTTTACAGTCCTCAGTAATATTTATGAAAATAGAAGGATCTTTTAAAGAAAAAGTTTGAGAATTGAGGAGTTTCATTGAAAATATCTCAGGGTTTAAAAGAGATATTTAGGAGTTATTAATCTAAAATATACAAATTGTCTAAAAGGAAAAAATCCATGTGAATATCAATATGAGAAAAAAAGGATTAAGCTAGCTCACTTTTATATTTCTGCATACATAAATTTACATATACTGTAAATTTTTATACACATACAAAAATTAACATATTAAATTAAATATTTCAAACAATATCTCCAAGATAGTTATTTTCATCTCTTTTGATAAGTAAATAGAATCCTATGACATTTATATGACTTGTGAAAATTTATACCATAGGTAAGTACACCCAGACATTTACCCATTTATTTTCACACAAAGGATTGTTAATCACTTTACCTAATATTAAATATAATAAAATGTGGAATTCATTTTCCAAAGGACTTAGAAGCATTAAAAGAAGAATTCTTTCAGCTGTAAACAGTAAGGTGATCAAGAAAAGCAAGGTTTTTGCCCTCATAGAATTCCAAGAGTTGAGGAAAAAGGGAGTTGGGGAAGAAGTTTGTAACATAACATATTGATATACAGCAATTATTTTGAGGGATCCATATATACTCTGGAATGTCTTTCTAAAGATAGTAATATACACACTGAGATCTAAAAAATAGGTAGGAAACGTATGGAGAGAGGACAGTTTAGAGATAGACCACAGGTAAACACCACCATGAGGAAAACAGAGAATTATAAATAATCATTAAGATTAGAGTATACAGAGCAAGGTAGGATGGCCAATAAAAAGGTTGGAGAAGTGATTACAGCCCAGATCTTAACATTTTGTGTAAATCAGATTTGGAAGGGAGGGAGAAACCATGAATATACTTTAAGGAAGATTTTGAAGAGAAATGCACTGTATTAGTCAGGATTCTCTGGAGTTATAATCAGTAGAATATATACAGTCATGCACTGCATAATGACATTTTGTTTAACAAAATACTGCATATATGGTGGTGGTCCCATAAGATTATAATAAAGCTAAAAAACTATCTTCTGGTGACATGGTAGTTCAATGTCATAGCTCAATGCATTACTAATGTGTTTGTGGTGATGCCAGTGTAAATAAATCTACTGTACTGCCAGTTATATGAAAATATAAGCATATATAATTATGTAAAATACATAATGCTTGATAATGATAAGGATAATAAATGGCTATGTTACTGGTTTACATATTTACTATACTATACTTTTTATTGTTATTTTAGAGTATACTCCTTTTACTTATTAAAACAAGCTCACTGAGAAACAGTATGCCATGTTACACTGGCAGTGGCTTCATACATATCTTGTTTTCTGTGTCTCTTGGTTGCATCATTTCCTCTTGTGCTTGATTTGATCTCATGTAGTTTTGTTTATCATGGCCTCCCAGCATACAAAACTCACTGCTAATGTTGCCAGTAAGAGGCCCAATTGAGTGGTTGACCTGAAAATAAAAAGTGATTAAGAACTACAAAGGTGAAAAAATCAGTGCTGATTATTACAAGTCAGGCACATCCCTTTCCACCATGGCTATAATCTTGAAGAACAAGAATAAAATGATAGAAGTTGTTAAAGAATCTGTTTTACTGAAGACAAGGGGAGTGACAACAATTTGAGAAGGGCCTATATCAGATATGGAGAAACTTCTAATCACCGGGATTGAAGACTAGACCCAGATATGTATCTCTCTCAGAACGTTTATAATCACAGCCAAAGCAAAAAGATTCTTTGTGATGTTGAAAGAAAAAGCTGAACCCACCTATGATATTGAATTTATTCTTAGCTCTGGGTGGTTTAAACAATTCAAGAATTGTTATTAATTACATAATTTGAAAGTGAATGTTGAGTCTTTAAGTTCAAATGTGAAGGCAGGTAAGGAATGTTTGGAAACTAGATAAACTTATTGTGGAGGAAAATTACCTGCCAGATCTTCAATATGAATGAAAATTATCTGTTCCGGAAGTGGATGACTAAAAAGACTTCCATTTATAAGAAGGCCAAATCAATGCCAGGTTTCAGGGCTTTTAAGGACAGAATAGCAGTCTTATTTGGGGAGCAATGATGCTGGCTGTAAATTGAAGTCCTTTATGATTTGGCACAGTTAAAAAAACAAAACAAAACAAAAACAGACCTTCCAGCTTATCAGTAGGCACTCACTGACGGTTTACCACAGGAGCAATATGAAGACATAGGTGAATCAGCTCCTCTTCTAAGATGCCCTCCTGAATTGCTATGCCAGCAAAATGGAAAAGTATTCTTTGGAGAATAACATAGCTTTCAATATTTTGCTTATTGTTTTTAATGCTCCTGAACATCCTCCTTGTATTGGTAATCTTCATCCAAACATCAAAATGATGTTTGGAGGGAGAAATCACTTTGATCCAACCAAAGAATTAATAAGCTATAGCAGCTTTTAAAGATCACTACCTGAGGAAGATTTCCAACCAGACTATTGCTGTAACTAAGGAAGACACTGAGAAGACACTAATGCAGTTGTGGAAGGACTTCTATAACGGAGAACCTTGCTTGGGTTTAGGATGATGTCACCAAAGATTGTATTAATGGCATGTGGAGGAAGACACACAAGAAGTTTGTTCATGACTTCAAAGGATTTGTCAAGGATGATGAGGTTGCAAAAAGAAATAAGGCTGTGGTTGAGATGGCAAACAAACTTAACCCGGGTGTGTATGAGGATGAATTGAGGAGCTCCTAGAGGTGGTTCTTGAGAAATCGACTAATGAGGAGTTGTTGGAACTGGAACAGGAATGGATAGTTGAAGAAGAGACAAAAGAAAAGAAAACTGCAAGAGAAGAAAAAGAAAAAGAGCAGTCCCCCCAAATTCATAGCGAATGGTTTAGCAAAAACTTTCTTAGACCTCAGCAAGCTCCTTGAAAAGTTTAAAAACATGGACTTCAACAGCAAAAGGTTGTTATTAATAGAGAAAAATGGTGCATTATGTGCCAAGAAGCTAATATATGATGAAACAAAGAAACAAACCAAGCAAACCACCATGGACGTGTTTTTGAAAAGTGTGACACCTCCTTAAGAAGAGCCTTAGGCAGGTTCTTCAGGAAGAAGAACCTTACAGAAGGCGTTATCATAGGAGATAACAGTGCCATACATGGTTTTGCTGCTACAAACCTTCAGTAGGACAAGATGTGGAGATGGAAGGCAGTAACGTTAATAACCCTGATCCTGTGTAGGTCCAGGCTAATGTGTATGTTTGTGTCTTAGTTTTCAACAAAAAATTTTACAAAGAATAAAATAACAAAAATCAAAAAAGCATATAGAATAACAACATAAAATATTTTCTACAACTACACAATGTATTTGTGTTTTAAGCTACGTGTTATTACCAAATAGTCAAAAAAGTTAAATAAAGAGTTTTTAATGTAAAAACATGACAGTAAGCTAAAGTTAACTTATTATAGATGAAAGAAAATACTTTAAAATAAATTTAGTGTAGCCTAAGTATACAATGTTTATAAAGTCTATGGTAGTGTCAATAACGTACAGTATGTACTAGGCCTTCACATTCATTTCACCACTCACTGCCTTACTCAGAAGCAGCCCTGCAAGATCCCTGCATGGTAAGTGTCCTATACAAGTGTACCATTTTAACTTTTATATTGTATTTTTATTGTACCTTTTCTATGTTTGTATCTGTTTAGATACACAAATACCTTTGTGTTACAATTGCTTACAATATTCAGTACAGTAACATGCTGTGTGGATTTGTAGCCTGGGAGCAATGGGCTGTATCTATTGCTGTGTAGTATGCTATACCACCTAGGTTTATGTAAGCACATTTGGTAATGTTTCCACAATGATGAAATTCCCTAACAATGTATCCTTGCTGTTAAGCAATTCATGACTGTATTGGCTCATGTGATTGTGGAAGCTTGAGAATCCCCATGATATGCCATCTGCAAGCTGGAGACCCAGGAAACCTAATGGTATAATTCAGTCTAAGTCTGAAGGTCTGAGAATCACAGGAATCAGTGGCATAACTCCCAGTCTAAGGCTGAACTCCTGATAATCAAGAACGGTCCATGGGTGAGGGCAAGAGAAGATAAATGTTCCAGCTTAAGAAGAGACAATGAATTTGCTACAGGACAGGCAAGTCCGCAAATTGCAGCTAAGCCCAGAAGGATTCTTGCTTTAACCCAGGAAAGAATTCAAGGGCAAGCCAGTGGTATTAAAAAGCAACTTTTATTGAAGCAGCAGTGTACTGAAGCAGCAGTGTACAGCAGCAGCAGCACAAGTACTGCTCCCTGTGGAGCAGGCATACCCCATAGGCAGTGTGCCCAGAGTAGCAGCTCAGAGGCAGTTCTGCAGTCATATTTATATCCAATTTTAATTATATGCAAATTAGGGGGCAGTTTATACAGAAATTTCTGGGAAAAGGGTGGTAACTTCCAGATTGTTGTCATTGTCATGGAAAGGGGTGGTAACTTCTGGGTGTTGCCACGGCAATGGTAAACTGACATGGCATACTGGTAGGCATGTGTTTAGGAAAGCTGCTTCCACTCCTGACCTGTTTCAGCTAGTCTTCAATTTGGTCCCGTGTTCAAGCCCCACCTTTGGAGTTGAGTCCCATCTCCTACTTCAAATTCACACTTCCTCCAAATTTTGTTTCCTGTTTGAGTCTTCAACAGATTGGATGATGCCTACATATATTAGTGAGGAAAGATATTCTGTACTCAGTCTCCTGATTCAAACATTAATCTTTTCCAGAAATATCTTCACAGACACACCCAGAAATAATGATTTACCAGTTCTTTCAGTATCCCTTAACCTGGTAAAGTTGACAAAAAAAAAAAAAAAAAAAAAAAAAAAAAAAAAAATAGCTATCACACTCATTTTCACTGCATTGCAGAGGGGTCAAATCTTGAGTTTAGGGAGATCTTTTAGGGATTAATAAATCAGAAAATAATGGACATGGGATGAACCAGGTGGCTACAATGGGTTATGATGGAGATGGAAAACAGTGAAATATCTGAAATTTAAGAAAAAGCAATTGAAAGAACTTATGATTGATTGGGTATAAGACTAAAGAAGAAAAATGAATGAAGATTTGTTTAATTCCAGTGTGCAAAGAATGCCACAAATATATTGACTGTGTTTAAGCAGAGTTAAGTATATTAATTATCTATACCAAGAGGAATTACATACAGAGGAGCATCTTGGTAAGAAAAAAATTACAATGTGTTAATTAGGTGATTGGAAGAGAGTTCAAGGATTTAGTGCTGACAGAAAGTAAGGGCAATTTGATGACTGGATCTCCAAATAATTTATATCTAAGAGATGGGTGTAAGTACTTACAGCTAGATTTCTCATTGGTAATGAAAAAGCAGTAATTTATTTCAGCCAGAAGAAGAAATGGTTTGATCATTTTATGATGGTATAGAGTCCTTCTTTTCTATAATATTTGGGCATGATTACAAAATGGTCTTTCATTTATATTGTTCCACCACAGTCACAAAATGACCTTGTCTAATTTTCTTGACCATTTTTCAGTAGGGAACACTATAACCTAGTTAATAACTGCTCCCGGAGACATTTATTTTAATTAATATTTTCTCTTTTGCACTCAGCCCCATTTTATGGAAGGGCAGAGTATATCAATCTGGTGCTTCAGGTTTGTGTTATTGCCGAATTCTATTGATCAGAAAATGGAAAATGTTAATTGTGATTAGATTAGAGTTGTTCCCTCCTGTTCCTTTTGAAAAATGTTGACTATGATTAGATTAGAGTTGTTCCCTCCTGTTCCTTTTGACATAGGATAAATTGTTGGATCAATATGTGATAATGGGTGTAAGGTAGGATTTAAGATTCTTATAAAAACCCATCACCCAGTTGTATTTAGGAAATTACCTGAAACAAAATGATTGTCAGTCACTGTAATAAGGTTTCAGTATTGAGGACCTAACACAGGCCACAAAGTTGTTGTTTCCAAAATCTATCTAGGTCTCTTCTAGAAAGCCACATGGCCTTTTCCTTTAGCCTAAGATAAAGTATGAGAGTACTTGACATGACTAAGAAACTGATACAATTCATTACATTTTGAACATAAAATGAAAGAGGTTAGTAGACCAGGCCAGAATGTTTTGCCTGTGGGTCTTACATCCTAGACTAGAAAATTTTGATCTTTTGTCTATATGCAGCAGGAAATTTCAGATAAATTTTTTCTTGGAATATGACTTTGGTTTTGCATTTTAGAAAAAGAAAACACTCTTGTCCTAATGTGAAAAGTGAAAAAGAGATAAAAGTTGAAAAACAAGAGCTGGAGATAATCTGTGTTTAAAAAGTGTATCACTAAAGATAAATTATTGCAAACAAAGTCAAAAAGAAAACAATGTCAGTAGCAGTGGCTCACTCCTGTAATCCCAGAACTTTGGGAGACTGAGGTGGGTGGATCACTTGAGGTCAGGAGTTCAAGACTAGCCTGGCCATCTTGGTGAAATCCTGTCTCTACTAAAAATACAAAAATAGCTGAGTATGGTGATGTGCACCTCTAATCCCAATTACTCGAAAGGCTGAGGCAGGAGAACAGCTTGAACCCAGGAGGCGGAGGTTGCAGTGAGCCAAGATTGCGCCACCGTACTCTAGTCTAGATGACACAGCTAGAATCCGTCTCAAAAAATAAAAAATAAAATAAAAAAATTAAAAAAAAGGAAAAAAGAAATTGCATTAAGATTTGAAGGAGGACATTAGGAAAATGGATTCATATAATTTGATTCGCAGATGTTTGACATCACTAGTTAGGAAAGAATATTGCCATGATATTGTGAATACTAAGTAAAAACATATTTGAGAGAGAACAATTTGATGAATATTATATAAATAATAATTGTGATGTCTAATTTTTTGTATCAACGTGACTGGGCTAAGGGATGCCAGACAGCTGGAAAAACATTTCTGGGTGTGTCTGAGTGTGGTTTTGGAATAAACTAGTATTTGAATCAGTACACTGAGTAAAGAAGATCTGCTGTCACCAATGTTGGTGGGCATCACCCAATCCATTAAGAATTTGTGTAGAACAAAAGGAGAAAGTGCTAGTGCTTTCTCTCTTTTCTTGAGCTGGGACATCCATCTTCTGCTCTTAGACATCAGAGCACCTGGTCCTTCAGCCTTCAGTCTCTGGGACAGCAGTGCCTGCTCCCACTTTCTGGCTCTCAGGCCTTTGGCTTTAAACTGGGAGTGGCATCATTGGCTTCCCTGGTTCTCAGGCTTTTGGACTCAGACTGAATTATACCATCAAGTTTCCTGAGTCTCCAGCTTGCAGAGAGCATGTTATGGGACTTCTCAGCCCCCATAATTGCATGACTCAATTCTCATAATAAATCTTCTCTTATCTACATTAAATTCTCATTTAATATCATTAATAAATTCTTGGAAAATATGAGCTTAAGCAAAAATATGTGTAACAAAGCCAATGTTTTTCTTCTCATTGATGTTATAATGAAACAACTTTATTTGAAGACCTGCTGTACATTGTTTTGCTTAAAGTTGAAGTTTCCAAGAACCTATCAACAAAGTTAAGTGAGGGCTTATTGTATAACTATATTTATCCTATTGGTTTGGCTTCTCTGGAAAATGGCTTCAGTAAGTTTGAAGTTCCTATTGAAACCACAAGTGGTGATAATCTAGTTAGGAATAGAAGGAGACATATTTTTGACTAAATTCCATGTCTTTACAATCCAAACTAAATGTATATTGTGTTTTCATAAGAGCAAAAATGATCAAACATCATATAGAAATTCTATTCACTATAAAAAATACTCAGTATAATTATAGATGTCGTTCAAATTTACAAGTTGAAAATATTAGTGAATAATGTTAATATTTTTTATATTGCAAAGTATTTTTCTCAAATTTCTCTGCTTAGATAGAGGTAGTGGAATTCACATCAAAGAAGTTTTTGGAACCTGTAGTTTAAGACAGAAAAGCATCTTATATTACTTATTGCCAACTGGACAATTTCAAAAGTTTTAATATTGACTTCTCCATTAGATTAAATAAATAAATGGAAATTTAAAAGTAATTAACCATATAAGTGATCACCTCTTTATCATTCCTGGTAATTTTCTTTCAGGAAGAATCAGATAGGAGAAATCAGGGTACTGTAAGTCCTGATTACTCAGAGACGTTAATCCCATATCATGTGAACCCCAATCATGTCCTAATTTGTCCTCCAAAAGAAGGAACAGGTAAGGATTATGCCAGCTGATAATACCTGGTGATATTTTAGAAATATAATTTCCAGACTCTATATGATCACTTTCTATATTAAATTAGGACTTAGAAATATTAATATCAATAGTAATTGTTTGTTTTATTTTATGTAAATAAAATAGCCCCTGATCTCCTTTCAGGAACCAATATATAAATTTACAAATATTAATACAAAGTGCATTCTAAGACAGGTTTATAAATGTCATTTTCCTTGTAGTTAATATTTCTTTGTTAGCACTATTTAACCTTTAGCAAATTTGGTTTTTGTAGTGTACTCTGAAAAATCACCACTTTTTGTCACTCTCTAGATATTTGATGTTGAAATCCACATAACATAAACAGAACACTACTGTCACCAGTTAGGGTATTTTACTATTCATTCACTATTGGGAAGATAAAACATAAAATGCAACAAAAATAAACATATAAAAATCTCACTTGAAGATGGCAGTTTTAATGGTATTGTCATTTTTAATTACCACTGGAATATAATATTTTATGCTGTTTTATTAACATATTAAACTTGTTAGTATTTAAGAACAAATTCAATGTTTCACTTTTTCCTTAAAGTCATTATCTAGTTTATTCCTCAAAATGACACTTAAGCAATCAGAAAAAAAAAAAAACTGCTGACAAAACTATTCCTTAGAAAATAGAACAATTTTCTCTCTATTAATTTGGTCCAAAAACAATTAGTAATTCCCAGAATCTAGAATTGCATGAATTTATAAAAAATGAAAGTATATTTTAATATAAAATTAGTACCAAGTTTAGAAAAATAATGTGCTCATTTAAATTTTATTCCACTCAGGAATCAGTAAAATATATTAACTTAAATAATGACACAAATAGAAAAATACCTATTAGTCAAGTGATTAGGAGCAGAAACAATGAAGTAAGACTGTCTGAGTTGAGCTGTAAGTTCTAACACTTCCAAGTTCTGTAATATTGGGCAAGATTTTAAAAGCTCTTTGTGCCTCAGGTTTTGCATCTATAAAAGAAAAATACTTAATATAAGAATATTGAGAGAATTAAATAACAATACATCTTAAGGACTTGAACAGTGTATCATGTGTAATAAGTACAATATAAATGTTAGGTGATAGTGATGAAGTTGATGATTATTTTCTTTAATAATTTGTTTTAATGTGCATTGTGGTCAGTTTCTATGACAGTGTCCTTATATATAACAATAATATATTCATTTTTTCTCAATAATTGCAAACTATTGTAAGAAAAAATGTTTTAAAAAAAGTTGAAATAATACTTTTTTCATTCTGTCACATGAGTTAACATATGAAGTATAATCATATAGTCACATGAATTAAAAGTATTTAGACAAATACTTAACTAGAACAAGATTCAGTATTCTGTGAAAAATAAAGAATATGTACTTATATGACAGTGACATCTAATAATAGATTATCTGCTTCTTAATGTGGAAGGAAATATAAGTCCTCTACATTTAACTTCATAGCAAAATTGAAAGAAAATATAATTATGACAACAACTGTCAATCTTCTTTAATGCATGTTTTTAAAATTGACCAACTAAAACATGAAAGGAGAGAAAAAGAAGAAAATTGATAATTATTTAGTGTCGATCATGTGGTAGGCGCTGTTCTAGTTGCTATGAGCATTTAAAGTTACTTAATACACTGACACACTGATAGTATTCTATGACATTTAAATTAATATCTTCATTATTCTTATATGTCACACAATTTTAACAGTTTTTTTGAGGTATTATTGACATACAAAGAACTGCTCACATTTAATGTGTCCAGCTTCATGAACCTGCACATACATGAACATCCATGGTACCATCACCACAAACAAGATAATAGACATGTCCAATATCTCCTAAAGTTTCCTTGTGTCCATTTTTTTGTAGACAGCATATGGACACAACACAAGATATCCTTTTTAAACAAGTTTTGAAGTGCACAATACCATATTAAATATAGGTACTATATTGTACAGAAGATCTATTATTCATCTATCATAACTGGCAATTTCCCATATCCCCTATTTCCCAGCCCATGGCAATCAATATTCTCTGCTTCTATGAGTTCGACCATTATGACTATCTCATATAAGTGGAACTATGAAGTATTTGTCCATTTATGATGAGTTTCTTTTACTTAGCATAATGTCCTCCAACTTCATCCATGTTACAAATAGCAGGATCCTTCTCTTTTTCTAAGGCAAAAAGATCTGTTGTATCTATTTGTCACATTTTTATCTATTTATCTATTTTGATCTGATTTCTGACAAGAGTGGAAAGAATACACAACGTGGAAAGGAAATTGTCTTCAACAAATGCTATTGAGGTCACTGGGTATCCCCAAGTAAAAGATTGAAGTTGGACTCCTTCCTTATACTATTTACAAAAATTAACTAAATTAAATAACCTAAATGTAAGAGCTAATACTATAAAGCTTTTAGAAGAAAATGATTACAACTTTATTACCTTGAGTTTGGCAATTGATTCTTAGATATGACACCAAAAATGCAAGTATCAAAATCTAAAACAAGCAGATAAATTAAACCCCATTAAACTGAAATACTTTTCTGCTTCAAAGGCATTATCAAGAAAATTAAAATACAACCTATAAAATGGAAGTGGATATTTGAAAATCACATGTAAGATAAAGGTGTTATATGCAGAATATATAAATAATTCTCACCACTCAGCAACAAAAAGTGAAATAATCCATTTTAAGTATGAGCAAAAGATATACAAATGCCCACGAAGCACATGAAAAGTTGCTCAATATTGTTAGTCACCGTAGTGACTAATGCAAATCGAAACCACAATAAGATACCATCTTATATCCATTAGAATGGCTATAACTACACACAAAGCAAAAATAAACAAAAAACAGAAAATAACAAATGCTAGTGAAGATATAGAGAAAGAGACACTCTTAAACCTTGCTAAAAGGAATGTAAATTTATTCAGCCACGTGGGAAAAAGTTTGTCAGTACCTCAAAAAATTAAATTTGAAAGTATTATATAACCCAGGATTCTACTCCTAGGTATTTACCAAAAAAAGTAAAAACAGATACTCAAGCAAAAACTTGTACATGGATGTTAACAGCAGCACTATTCACAATAGCCAAAAGATGGAAACAACCCAGGTTCATCAACCGACAAATGGGCAAACAAAATGTGGTATATCCATATGATATAATAATAATCAGCCATAAAATAATGAAGGTCTGAGGCTTGCTATAATATAGATAAACCTCAAAAACATGCTTTGTAAAATAAACTAAACATAAAATGTCATTTTTATGGTTATATGATTATTACCATTATGTGATTCCATTTATAGAAAGTATTTAAAATAAATGCATACAGAGAGAATGCAGTTTGTTTCCAGGGGCTGAAGGGACCGTGGGGTAGTGGAGGATGGGGAATGAATATTTGTATTATGAATTTGGGGGATTTGTGATAAAAACATTTTGGAACTAGACAGATATGGTGATTGTACAATATTGTAAATATACTAAACACCACCAAATTGTTTATATTAACATGATTAATTTTATGTTATGTGAATTGTACCTCAATAAAAAACAAATATACAACTTCTAAGGAAGGTGGGGTAGAATTCAAAAGTCATCTTATGGAGTAACAAGCGTATAAAAGAGTTAGAAGATGGAAGCAAAAATGTTAAGCGAGGTAATTAGATTTGGACAGAACCGATGTTTATGCCTCAGAGAGAGGAGAAAAATAGATAAGATGGATGTTTCATCAACTGTAAGACAAATAATATTTAAGACATTTATTTTATCTTTCACTTCTTTTTTCAATAGTGTTCAGACATGAAACCCATTTAGGGGAGGGATACATTTAAGGCTTTCAGAAAATTAAAATATTTTGATTAATTAGTATAGGGTCTCAATCTATTGCTCTAATATAAATAGTAAGATTTACAGAAAGAATACAAAGTTGTGAACAATAACCAAAGAAATAAAAATCTCTGGAATCGAAGGAAATTGATCTACAGGGTGATATTTTATGCCAACTTTAATGTCTATCATAAGACATGTTTTTGCACAATTATAGAATTCAAAGGTCCAAGAATCATGATGATATTGGATTTATCAAGAGCATCAACTGGAAAAAATAAATCAATGAAAAACGTATTCAATATTTTGGTTAAATTAATTTCATAGAATTTAATATCAACATCAACTACCAATAAAAACTGATGGTAGAATAAAATTGTTTTCAGATATACAAAAATTTCAAAAAATTGTCTGCTGTAAACATTTAAGTTGTCTACCAACATTAGATTCTCTTGTTTTTACTGGGAACCTAGATGGACTATTGTTTTTACTTCCTTGCAGTTGCATAGATGCCATACAAATTGTGAACCTAGTTTTCTGAGCTGTGAGTGGAAATAACATGGACCACTTTGTGGACTAAGAATGGAAGAGTTGATGGGGAATTTCTGCACTTTCCACTTTACCTCCAAAGTGACAAGGGAGGCCACAGTCACAAAAATAAATTAGCCCAATTCACTAAGTCACTGCTGCCCTGATGAGTCACCTAATCCACACCAGAATTAATATGAGTGAAAAGTAAACCTGTGTTGTGTTTTCTGCTGAAAATGTTTGCAGCCTAACTGAACTAACAGTGAATAATGAATGATATACTCTAATAAAACAGTGGGGTTACCTAAGAAAAGAAATACAGGTGGTAGAGGAAATGAGAAATCCAATAGAAAGGAAAGAAGCAAGTAAATCCAATAGAGAAGATAGAAAAAAAAATCAATGGCAATAGTGTTTGCTCTCAGAATGAAAACTTTGCTGCTAGTCTTGTTGACAACTAGTGTTGATTTGAATAAGCTTTTAGAAGATTCTAGACAAGATATCCTTAAGGAAAAGGAAGAACCAATGGAAATAAAAGGCTTTTAGTTGTTATTATGTTCATTCTTCTGTCCCTATTAAGTAATGTCATTACTGAAAGAAATGGAAATAGCATTAAAAACTGTACAGATTATTCTATGCTGAGGGCAGAAACTAGCACTTGATTAAACACTTTAATAGATTGGCTCAATTTTGAGATCTTTTCATCTCCCTAATTACCAGTTTTTCATAAAATTACAAAACTATCTTATTTTCACTTTAATCATGAATTTCATTCTTTTTTGTTCTAATGTATATATTTTATATGTAGTTTAACTCTATAAATTTTCTTATAAACAGCATTTGTATATGTTGTATTGCTTTTCCCATTCACTTAAAAATATTTTCTAATTTTTATTTATATATGGGTTATTTATAAGTGTATTTTCTTAAATTCCAAACAGTGGGGCTTTTCTAGTTATATTTATATTATTATTTTTTGTAATTGTGCTATACCTGATTTAAATACTTTGAAAGTTGTGCAGAATTGTTTTGTGTTCTAGTATTCCATCGATGAAGTAAAATTACCATGTGTTTTAAATGAATATGTACTTCTTAGTCCCCTGTTTATATATGCAATTTAAGTCAAGTTTGTTAATATTTTTCAGGTATTCTAAATAGTTACTGTGAAAGGAAAATATCTTGGGCCCCCAAAATCACTGAGCTAAAGAGAAAATTCAAGCTGGGAACTGCTCAGGGAAAATCTGCTTTCCATCCTATTAAGTCATCCCTCTGCTCACTGACATAGTTGCATATTCTGATTGTCTCATTTAGAATGGTTTACCAGACACTCAAAAGAATGCAACTGTTTGTCTGTCACCTACCTGTGTCCTGGAAGCCCCTTCTGTGCTTCAAGTTGTCCTTGACTTTCTGAATGGAACCAATGTACTTCTTCCATATATTGATTGATGTCTCGTGTCTCCTTAAAATGTATAAAACCAACCTGTGCCCCGACCACCTTGGGCACATGTCCTCAGAACTTCCTGAGGCTGCATCACAGGTGCATCCTCAACCCTGGCAAAATAAACTTTCTAAATTAACTGAGACTTGTCTCAAATTTTCAAGGTTCACATTACTGAATTTTTTGTCTGGCTGTTTGATGAGTTACTCCCACAATAATTGTAAAGTTGTCTATTCTCTATTCTATATTTTCATTGTTTTTAAATATATTGTTATATCTACTTTATGAGTTGACCTTTTGACTTTATCTGTTCCTCTTTATCTCTAGTAACAATCCTTGAATTTAGATACAATTAATCATATATTAGTATGACTTCCTTTGGCTTTTTAAAAAATTATGTATTATATAGAGAATGTTTCCTATTCTTTCTTCTTCAACCCTCTGTGTCCTTGTATTGGATGGATGTCCTTTGTATGCAGAATAGAAATGTGTTTTCTTTTTATTCATCATAAAATTGCCCTAGACCAAATTGCCCTAGAAATTGCCATATCCCTGGGCAACATGATGAAAATCCGACGAAAATCTCTCCTACATGAGTAGCTTTGCTGGTAAAGGATGGAGAAAAATAACTATTCCCTTCCTGCCCAAAAGAGAGAGTGAATGAAAAGGACAAGAAAGGAACTCATTTTTGTTTTTGTTTTTGTTTTGTTTTGATATGGGATGGAAAGGATCATGAGTTATTAGCCTAATGTTAGGAATCCAAATGAGTCTTTACAAAGGGCAAGTAGATCCAATGGTTCTGGCTTTTTGACCTAGAGCCACCTCCAAGGTGTAGATTCCATACATTTTGAATTGAAAATATCTAGGATGCCAGTGATCTACTTAAATTATCGTCTAGGGATTAAGCTAGGGACCTATTCTGGGCTATAACTGTTTGGTCTTCTTGAATGACAATAATTAAGTACACAAATAGCTAAATGCTATAGATCTAACTCTGAAGGTATGTGAAAAGTAGTCTAGAAGAAATGAAAGCAAACATCTAATATTTATATTGTGAATATTCCTTGTCTTCGGAGCCCAGGACTTTATACAGGAACACTGAGAAATCAAGAGTAGTTTTATTTTCTCACACTCATTTTTAAATCAGTATACTGTTTATTTATACGTAAAAAATGTAATGCTGTAGTGGGGTTTGTACCTACTATTTTTCTATTTGTTTTCCACTTGATACAACAGTTGTGTGTTCTTGTTTTCTTTTCTCTTTTAATCTTCTTTTTATTAATTAGTGTTTTTCAGTATTCTGTTTTGTCATTCTACTAGCTAGAGAGATACACATTTCATTACTGCTAGAAATTACAAGCACAGTTGAATCATTAGAGGGGTTAATATAACTGATTACTTTGCTTCCCAGGATAATAATACATTAGAACTCATTAAATCAATTTCTCTCTCCTATTTTCTGTTTTGTTTTCATGCATTTATGGTTCTACATTTTAAAAACCCATATGTATCAATGATATTGTTTACACAATAGATATTTATTAACATTTACTCACAAAATCACCCCTTTTGCCATTCTTCACTTCTTTTTTTTTTTTTTTTTGAGGCGGAGTTTCACTCTTGTTGCCCAGGCTGGAGTGCAATGGCACGATCTCAGCTCACCACAACCTCCGCCTCCCAGGCTCAAGCAATTCTCCTGCCTCAGCCTCCCTAGTAGCTGGAATTATAGGCATGCGCCACCACGCCCAGCTAATTTTGTATTTTTAGTAGAGACGAGGTTTCTCCATGTTGGTCAGGCTGGTCTCGAACTCTTGACCTCAGGTGATCCACCCGCCTCGGCCTCCCAAAGTGCTGGGATTACAGGCGTGAGCCACTGCGCCCGGCCCATTCTTCACTTCTTATTGCATATTGTTACTTTTGTCTGAGATTGTGTTTTCTCTGTCAGAAGAACTTTTGTAAAATAATTATTTTCACAAAATCTTCTGGAAACAATTTTGGTTTGTTTGTATTTGTATGGAAATGCTTTTACTTTTAAATGATATTTTTGATGGAAGTATAATTTCTAGGTTTGCTAGTTATTTTCTTCATCACTTTAAAGGTATCATTTATTTTCTTCTCTTTTATGGAATTATTTGAGAAATAAACTGTCAATTTTATTATTTCATCTTTCAAAATGACATACAGTTGGTCTTCTGTAGCTGTATCTGTGGGTTCTATATCCATGAATTCAATCAACTGCAAATGGAAAAACTACAAAAAATCTGCATCTGTACTGAACACCTACAGACTATTTTTTATTATTCCTTAAATGAATTAGTATAACAACTATTTACATAGCATTGGCATTGTATTAGGTATTATAAGCAATGTAGAGGTGATTTAAAGTATACAGGAGGATGTGCAAAGGTGATATGTAAATACTACTTCATTTTATATTAGGAATTTGAGCATCCATAGATGTTGGTATATTTGGGAGGTCCTGGAACCAATCCCCCATGAATACCAGAGAGCAACTGTATCTCTTTTATTTGGTTACTTTTAAAATTCACTATATACCTTTTGATTTTCAGAAGCTTTTTGTACATTTTGACTAGTTGTGTCTTTCTGTATGTTTATCTTGCTTGATTTTCATGAGATTTTATTTTGATGTTTGTCTTTATATTTAGAAGATTCTTATCCTTTCCTTCTTTAGAAGGTTGCTTCTCTATTCCATTCTCTTCCTCTTCTGGGACCCTAGTAATATATATATTTAGTATTTAAATCAAGTCCCATGTGTTTAATATCCTCTGTATTTTCCTTTCTAAAAATCTTTGTTTCTTGGGTGAATCATTTTCTAGTGTTCTATTTAGTTAATCTGTCTTCTGCTATGTCCAATCTGTTATTGAATACATTCATTCTAAATTTTCCATTCTTTAAAAAAATGTCAGAATCTCCATTCAATTCTTGTAGTCTTTAGTTCCCTGGTAAAATTCTATATACTGCTTACTATTGTCTTCGTTGTTTTAATCACAGTTTTAAAAAATTTATTACCAGTTAGTTCAAAATATGTGTCACCTCTGAGTTTGTTTCTATAAGCTAGTTTCCTTTTTTTGTTTTTGCTGTTTTTGTTAATATGAATGACAGTTTTAACAATATTTTAACATTGTCCATGTCAAACTTTAGAGACTATGACTTATTTGATTTATTGTCAGAAAACATTTACTTTGTCCTTCATCAAAGAGCTATACAAGGGAGATTATCCCAAATTACAGTCTAAGCTGACTCTAGTGGGAATTGACTTTGGAAACATGACATTATCTCTTGTTAACAATAATTCCTATGGCATAAGCCTCCAATCATTTTGGCTGCAAACTTGGAGTGTTTATTGGCACCTTTATTTCTTGGTGAATTCTAAACTACAGTTTTCTTTCTTAATATTATAAGAGTGCAAAAATTGTTCTGTATTTTTGTTTTGTTTTGTTTTTTTCTTGATTTATTTGTGTCTTGCCCTGCTTGATTAGAATTCAGCAAAACCATCAAGGGGAAAACTGCTGCATACAGCCTTACCTCTAATTACCTCCATTCTTTTTCAGATTGGGATCTTTTCTGGGTAGGGGGATATGTGAAGATCTTGATCTTTTATGTCATGGTTACCTTGACCTCAACCTTCACTTGGTTGCTCAGCCCACCTTTCCAACCAGAGAAATATTTAAAAATATTTCTTTTAGTGCAATCTGCTGGCAACGAATTCCTGAAGAAAAACTGTACCAAAAAAAAAAAAAAAAAAAAAAAAAAAAAAAAAAAAAAAAAAAAGGATTCATCTCAAAGGAATTTCTTTCTTCCAAGATTTGGACCTTCAAGCCTTAGATGTCTTAGCAATTCTCTGATTTCTTTAAATTGACTTAAAAATGTATGTATTACTGTTGCATTTTGTCTGACCATTGGTCTATTGTATTGGTCTGCTCCGACTGCTATAGCAAAATACTCCTGACTGAGTGGCTTTAAAAAAAAGACATTTATTTCTCACAGTTCTTGAGTCTGGGAAGTCCAAGACCAAGGTGCATGTCAATTTAGCTCCTGATGAGGACCTACTTCCTACAAAGAGTTAGACAGCCACATTTTCACTGTCTTGCCATATGGTGAAGAGAGAGAGTTTCTTTTTATAAAGCTGCTAATCTTATCAAGAGAACCCTATTCCCATGATTTTACCTAACCCTGATTACCCCACCCCCCCCAAAGGCCCCATCTCCCAATACAGTCACAATGGGGGCTTAGGACTACAATATATTACAGTTAATCCATAAATTTTCAGTCTAAATGATTGTGTCAAGTGCCATGGTCTTAGCTTTCCTACTGCTTCCCAAGGTATCTTCATTTGAGGTAAATGTCTGAAAAAAGTGTAAAGATTGTTGTTGTTCCTTTATCTCTTCCACAACCCACATCTTCTGACATATTAGAATGGCCCTAACACTTAATCGAGGTGTTACTTTGCAACTTTTGTCTGTAGGTATTGCAAATTGTTTGACTCAGTTGAAGCAAGTATTAAATGTGATTATTTCCCCTTATTTTGAAAAATATGTTCTGGACTTGACACTTTTTGTGCTTATTTTGGCATTTCATGCCCAACCACCTTAAAATAAATAAATATTGGAAGCTGGTATTCTGCCCCTGTGTTTGTTCTTTATCACACAAAACACCTCTGTAATACTTAAAGTACCTCATAATCTTAACTGCACTGAAACTCCAAACTTTAAGTCTTTATCAAGTTAGTGTCTTATTTCCTTTCTGCTTAACTGGCCAGGGATATTGAGAAGGTACATGTATACATACTTACAGGTAGTTCTGCTCTACAAGGTCACCTAAATACCCAAGTTAGTTCTACCTTCTGCTGGGTTATGTATCTGTTACATCATTTTCATAGTCAGTTTAGAATCTATGTCAATAGTATATTCTATAATATTGCAGCTTTGGGAAGGTGAAAAGAGAGAGGGATTACCCTTTCAATTACTTAATGGTTAACACTTAGTCATTATATACATTGCTTGTGCTCCACTGGTAATAAATTAATTATATAATCAAATGGATTTGCAAGGGGGCTGGGAGATACAATCTTTAAGTCATGGGCTTGGCTAAAACTTGGAGAGTTCTATTGCTAAATATTAGAGGAAAAGATTTTATATTAGAAGGTAATTTTCAGTCTTTAACCCTGGGTTTGTCGGCTACTCACTATTTTCCTATGTTATTTTGGTGGTATAAAGACTTTAAAGCACTGCCAGAATTTCTGCTTGATCTCTGCAACCTCGAAGTTACTCTATTATAGCTTTTCCGTCTCAAAGCAGTTTGGGATTTTTATTTTCATATTTTCAGTCATTTTAGATTCTTACTTGGTAGTAATAGAACAGGCTTAGAATTGTGGTTTTGTGGTAAATTATAAGATTTCTTTCTTATGTAAGTCCAAGACAAGCCTGATTAAACCAATACTTAGACACCTATGTGAGGTCCTATTGCTGGGTCATGAAACAGAAAAAAATGGAAGAGGCTTAAACTATATGAATTATTGAAAGAGTGACATAGGAAGTTAGATTCTGCTGAGACCAGATTCAAATGCACAGATTTATTTGGCTACTACTCTGTGAACACTGGGTAGTGAATAAAATGATAGGTTAAAAGACACATGTGCATTTACTCAAGAGTTTATTAGAGGAGTAAATATTAATTAAATTACCAATACTGGATTTTGCTATGGCTTGAATGTTTGTCCCCTCTGAAACTCATGTTAAAACTTAATCCCTATGTTAATAGTATTGAAAGAGGAGGAAATCCAACCATGGTATTTGAGAGCTTGGATCTTTGGGAGGTAACTAGGATTAGATGAGGTCATAGGGTAGGGCATTGGTGACTTTATAAGAGGAGAGAGACCTGAGCCAGTCTGCTCAGCCCCCTTGTCTTGTGATGCCTTGTGCCACCTCAGGAATCTGCGGAGAATCTCACTAGCCCTTACCAGATGCAGCCCCTCAACCTTGGACTTAGTATGTGAATTTAGTATGCAAAATCATCTTAATTGCTTGTGACTTTGGTTCAACATCTTAAGTTTCAACTGGTTTTCATCTTACACGTGATATTTCTGTATTTATAGTGATTTCCCCAGTAATTCTTGTGAGAATTCATTCTACCCATTTCCTGATGCCTTGGGCTCTCCCAAAACACTTATCAATTATTTAATTAAGATACATTTTCATAAGAAACAGCAGAAAATTAAGGGTTCATGGAAATGTCATTTAAATGCCAAAATATGACCTCCTGTGTTTTCCTAAATTTTATCAAAATAATCATGTATAAGTCTAAATATAGTAAAATGCATAATAATTTGAATAAAAAATAGGATAAAATATAATAATAATAAAATACATTTTTTTAGGGTCAACTAAACACATTTATTGTTTTGAATGGAAATAATAAAGGTATTCTGAACCAATTCCACTTTATGGAACATTTTCATAGGCCATTTCTTGCTCAAAATTGTCAAGAATCAGACTTTGCCTCCTCAGTGTTGTTCATTTTATTTCTGCTTCTCTGATGACAACAGGGTTTTTATGGCAACACTTTCAGATGCTCCTTTTCCACATGGTCAAAGATGGCCTGCTTTTGTATTTATATTTACTTATTTTATCATATTGAAGCCTCGAAAATCCTAATCAAAGCGAGGGCAAAATCCATGCTTTATTTTTTTATTTTTTTATTTTTATTTTATTTTTTCCTGAGACGGAATCTTGCTCTGTCTCCCAGGCTGGAGTGCAGTGGCGCAGTCTTGGCTCACTACAACCTCCACCTCCCAGGTTCAAGTGATTCTCCTGCCTCAACCTCTCGAGTAGCTGAGATTATAGGCATCTGCCACCATGCCCAGCTAATTATTTTGTATTCTTACTAGAGATGGGGTTTCACCATGTTGGCCAGGCTGGTCTCAAACTCTCAACCTCGTGATCTGCCCGCCTCGACCTCCAAAAGTGCTGAGAGTACAGGCGTGAGCCACCACACCAGTCCATGCTTAATTTTTTTAATGGAACATTCTTGATTTTAGATCTGCCTCAGTAGCACTCTGGCTTAGATTCAGTAAATTTCATCACCTTTCTGTCCTCTGTTCATGTTTTTCATTGATCATATTCTTAACATCAGTATAACTCTAACCAAAGATCTAATGCAGGCTACTTACCTATTTATGAAATCATTAGTCTTTTCATTTCTCACTTTGCTGTAGCATTTTCCAGTCTGGCTGATGTTCATTGATTAAACCAAAGACATTCCCACCTCAGAACCTTCCCACTTTTTCTGTTCCCTCTGTCTAGAATGCATTTTTTTGTTGCTGTTTTTTGTTCGTTTGTTTTTTCCACCTCTGTCACTTTAGGTGTGTGCTCAAATATTTTCCTATTAAAGATGCTTTTCCTAACTACGTTAACTAAAAGATTTGTTTCTTCATTGCCACCTGAGCATGATATCTCTGTCTCCTGTATATTTTTCAGCAAAGTATTCATTACAGCTGATAGTACATTATATATTTGTTGTTCATTTTTTGTCTCCTCCCCTTAAGAGAGTGTAAGCTTCAAGAGAATAGGTACATTATCTGCCCCACACACACACTATTTAATTTCTAGTGGGTATGACAGTTCTTGTTACATAGTAAATGCTTAATAAAAATGTATTGAGTGAATGAATGAATGACCTTGGTTGTTTCATGACATAAGAAATTGCTGAAAAGTTTAGAGGATGCCATCCTAACATGACTCAAGGAAAACATTAAAACTGAAATAAAATAAAAACATGAATAAGACACAATGAAATGGTAAATGGGTAGAAATATGAAAACAATTGAATCCTCTTAGGAGAGATATAGTCTCTAAAACTAAATAGTATTCTACTTAAATATATCACAAAATCAATTTATTGAAATGTGCAGCCAATGAAAATACTTGGGCCGTAGCACTTGAAAATTTCCATATGTTTCCTCAAACTAAGGCTTGTGTATGTAAAACTGTTTTAAATAGAATGTGCACATTACTAAAAACAAACCAGAAATGATAAGGAAAGTATTAATAAAAGAATGAAAGAGGAGGAAAGAAATAGAGAGATGATTTTATTATTCTAAGTATACTACTCAACAAGTGGTCTTTGTGAAGCTATTTTTTTTTCTTTGAACTGTACTTGATCACTGCAACAGATCCAAAGTCCAAGGTCTATAATCTAGCTGTGTGGGTTACCTCTCAGTCTAACACAGACTGGAGAAATTGCCTCATTGTGCCACAGCACCCATGACCTTGAAATGTAAGACAACCTATTTAGAATCTTGTCAAGATAAATGATTACCCTTTTCTTTGACTAGGTCTAAATAATTTATTGCTTCTTTTATAAGTAGGGAAGACTTAAGAACACCAAGTGGTGTTAACATACACACAAAAGGTTTTCTTTAGTCCCTTGATTCCTACACAAATTAGTTTTGAGTAAGAATCAGATGTAACCAGCACCAGTTTTCAAAACACTTTAAATATTTCATAATTTTTTTTCAAATAACGTTAGGATACAAAGCAAAAAATCGTCACAAGTAAAGGAAGAATAATTCTGCAGCAAACTTCCAAAATACCTCACAGGTTTAAAATAGGATTCTCGGTTCTTTTAAATACCACCAGCAAATGGAAAAACTGCAAAATATCCACAAGTAGGGTCATCTTTTGTAGGTGGAGAAAAACTTTCCTCAGTGTTCTTAATGTGTTTTGTTTGTTCATTTAATGACAACATTCTCTGAGCCTGTAGATCCCCAGATGACTTTGAAAGTGCTCAACTTTCAATATTATACAAAGCAGCTCACCTCTCCTCTTTTTACAAGCAATTGGTATACACATTTTGTGCTGTAGCTGTTGTGTGTAAACAGCATTTGGCTTGTCATCCTGAGACTTGCATTCAAATGGCAACTGTCCACATTACTGCTAGCTGTATGACCTTGGTCAAACCATATTATGACTGTATCTCTGAGTTTCATTTTCTTCTTAGAGAAAATGGGCTAAGATTTCATAGAGTTAATGGGAAACCTGAAGGTGATAAAGTATTTGGAAGCATAAAATACATTTTCTGTCTCACTGAAGATACTCAATAATAGTTAGTTGAATTATTTAGCTGCCTTTTGTCAACATTAAAATGCTAGTTTACATTCTAAAATTCTTCATCTTTTTAAATTAAAGATTTCAGTGTAGTAATGAAATCTCTCTTCAACACAAACATCTTTTATTTCCTCAAAAGTGTTTCTCCTAAGTTTATTCAAGGTCAACTCAGCATATAAACAATTTTAATATATCAAAATAAAAAGAAGTCTAGACTTACATAAGCTGAGACACCACATAAAAGACTATTACAAAGGGAGAATGCTGTAACCATAATATCCCAAAGTGTTTCCAAGTAAAGGAGAAAAGGATTTACCTCTTTTATAGAGATAAGTAGTAACAAGACAGGAAAGAACCACACATGGAGGAGTGGGGTAGCAGGTGGCATGATAAAGGAACTGAAGAGAAAATTTTTTTTCCAGTCAGCTGATTCTCAGCAGAAGCTGTGAATAGGGCATTGTTCTAACTTTCAGTGCTCAAGCTCAAGGATGGGACAAAGTTCAGGGGTCTAGGAAAAGGAGAGAATCCTCATTAAGGTTCTGTCAAGTTATGTTAGCAGGTACTTGGTGGGCATTCGGCCAAACATAAAAGAAACAAGCATAACAATAATATTCTTTTTTGTAATACTGAATATCTAGAATATCATTGAACACGCAGTGTTTTCCTTGTGAAATAATAATGCATACAATGAAGCATAAACAAAGGAACAATTATGAATAACCTAATTTCAATATATGCTAATAACAAACGCAGTCATGTAGATGTTGTAGTAAAAGTTAGATCTTTCAAAAGGTATAAGGATTCTAGAAACTGGCAATCTAAGTATGTCCTACCTGCACTTCCTCCCCCAAATTCTCTTTCAGCCATCCTCCACTCTTGTCTCCAGTAGTCAGGTCAAATCTGGGGAATGTAACCAAGAGAGCTGCTGCAGGATATTTTCACCTCTGATCCTGATGAGAGACTGGAGAGCAGGGTAGAAGATTAACAGGACTAGGATAAGAAAGTACTAAATCCTCCTAGGACCAGAGATGTCTTGCACACTTTAAGAAAGGTCAGCTGTGGCTTCTTTAGATGTACTCATTCTCCCTGATTCCCAAAAGCTTGGGTATTTGCCAAAAAATGTGATGGGTTATCTCACTTCCTGCAGCTGGAAAGGTGGGAGGAGAGTATGCAGTAAAAAAGTCTCTTGGTGATTGAGTAGGCACTGAGGAATTCCCCACAGCTATAATGCTATCTGCTATCCCAGGAGCAGAGTCCACTGAGCCTCAAATCACTCTGTGAACTTCTGCACCTTAAGAACAGTAGCCACTAAAATTAAACCCCAATGAGCAGATACAGAAAAGGCACTGAGTAGTGACCTAGAGAATACTGAACACACCTATCAGAAAAGGTCTCTAATTAAATAGATATATTGGGAGCTGCTATTTTGGAAAAATAGCAAGAGTCCTTAAGGAGATTAATATACACAACTAGCCTAACAAAAACACCAAATCAACACATTGTTTTAGAAAACTTCAAAAATTTTATAACTTTTCAAAATTTTAGAAGATGATCTAAAGAAAAGAAGAGTTATTACTGAGACATGAATAAATGTTGTGGAGGCCAAATGGAATGAAATTCCCCGAATTGCTCATTGACAATGCAACTACATACTGTTATACAAAAACAAACTTTGTGAACAAGGCCTCAAACAGAAATAACTTTAGCCATTAAAAGAGAAAAAAAAAAAAAAAAAAAGCATTGAGTTTGTCATCCTGCCACACTAGAAAACGGAACACAGTAGAATGACATGTAGAGATTACCCAGAGAATAAAACATCAATTTGAGGATTATTAACCGATATACATCATTATTCACTGGTTATAATGGAAGACATTTGCTTAAAGGGTTTCAGTAAATCTATTGCCCATTTACAACAACCAAAAAGGCTACTCTAAGAAAAGGTTTAACCAAACAACAAAAGACAAAGGCCTTTAAGATGAGAAATTGAATTGAAAGAAGTATTGAGCAGTGAACCTTGCAGATACAAATGTGTATATGTAACTAAACAAATTCTGCGAAAGTTGAAGGCTAAGTATTCTTGAAATAAAAGGGATTCTTAAACAAAAAGATATTTTAAAGGATTAAGCCATTTCATCAAAAGTGAAGTAAGAGTAAGTGGATAATTAAAGTCAAAGTTTACCCCCAGAGTCAGGGTAAGAGATAGCAGAAGTAAAAATATCATGAAGATCTCACAGAAGGAATATATAAGATGTTATGGATCAAACTGCATACCCCAAAGCACATAACTTAAAGCCATTATATGACTTTATTTGGAGATAGAAACTTTGAGGTAGTAATTAGGATTAAATGAGGTGGTAAGGGTGGGGGTCCTAATCCAATAGGCCTGATGTCCTAAAAAGAAAAAGAGACACCAGGAATGCACTTATACAGGGAAAAGGCTACAGGAGGACATGAAAAAGCAGCCCTCTTCAAGCCAAGGAGAAAGGCCTAAAGAGGAATCAACCGTGTTGACACCTCGATCATGGACTTCCAGCCTCCAGAAATGCGGGAAAATGAATTTATATTGTTTAAGCCACCCAGTCTATGTAATTTTGTGTTAATATCTCTAGCAAACTAGTACAGGGAGATAGGTCTGTCCGGAATTGGTGGGTTCTTGGTCTCGCTGACTTAAAAAATGAAGCTTCAGACCTTCCCAGTGAGTGTTACAGTTCCTAAAGATGGTGTGTCCAGAGTTTGTTCCTTCAGATGTTCAGATGTGTCTGGAGTTTCTTCCTTCTGGTGTGTTCGTGGTATCACTGACTTCAGGAGTGAAGCTGCAGACTTTCATAGTGAATGTTACAGCTCATAAAGGTGGCACAGACCTAAATAGTGCAGCAACAAGATTTATTGTGTAGAGCAAAAGAACAAAGCTTCCACAACCTGCAAGGGAACCTGAGCGGGTTGCCACTGCTGTCTTCCCTTATCTGACCCCACCCGCATCCTGCTGATTGGTCCATTTTACAGAGAGCTGATTGTTTTGACAGGGTGCTGATTAGTGCATTTACAAACCTTTAGCTAGACACAGAGTGTTGATTGGTGTGTTTACAATCCTTTTAGCTAGACAGAAAAGTTCTCCAAGTCCCCACCAGATTAGCTAGATACAGAGTGCTGATTGGTGCATCCACAAACCCCCGAGCTAGACACAGAGTGCTGATTGGTTCATATACAATCCTCCAGCTAGACATAAAAGTTCTCCAAGTCCCCACCTAACTCAGGAGCCCAGCTGGCTTTGCCTTGTGGATCACGTGCTGGGGTACCAGCCAGAGCTGCCCAGTCACTCCAGTGCCCGCACTCCTCAGTCCTTGGGTGGTTGATGGGACCGGGTACATCGGAGCAGGGGACCCCGCCTGTAGGGGAGGCTCTGGCCACATAGGAGCCCACGGGCTGGGGGAGGCGGCTTGGGCACGGGGGGCTAGAGATTCCCAGCCCTGCCCCATGGGGAGGCGGCTGAGGCTGGGCGAGAATTCGAGCATGGTGTCTGGGCTGGCAGTGCTGGGGGACCCGGCACACACTCCGCAGCCCCTGGCCCAGGTGCTAAACCCGTCACTGCCTGGGAGGCCAGCCTCGCTGGCCAGCCTGCTGCTCTGAGTGCCGGTCGACCAAATCTGCACCCACCTGGAGCTTGCACTGGCCCATAAGCGTGCGTGCAGCCCCACTTCCCATCTGCGCCTCTCCCTCCATACCTCCTGGCAAGCAGAGGGAGCTGGCTCGGGCCTCAGCCAGCCCAGAGAGGGGCTCCCACAGTGCAGCGGCGGGCTGAAGGACTCCTCAAGCCCGGCCAGAGTGGATCCCTGAGGCCGCAGAGGGGCCGAGAGTGAGCGAGGGCTGCCAGCACGTTGTCACCTCTCATAGGGATTGAAAAAATATGAAGGAAGAGAAATGTATTAGATTATCAGCACTAGGAAAGGGAAAGACATTGGAAATAAAATTAAAATACATGAAACAGAAGTTCATTTTAACAAGAGAAAAAGTTAATTAGCCCCTTGATTAACATAGGAAAATAAAGATGAGAAAAAGGAACAATTAACTAAAATTTAAAAAATGTATGAAGAATTAAGAAGGGATTATAATAAGGTATGTAAGTTAATGTATGTGAATAGACAATGTGCCAAATAAAAATGGGTACCAAATTTGGCTGTATATATACACACATAGTCTATGTAGAGACTATGTATATATATTTTATTGTTTTCTGTCATACATGGACCACTATTATAAATTTGCTGTTTGTCTTCTTTTTTTGTGTGTTCTTAGAGAGACCTTACCTACTTACTTAGTTTCAAGAGCTGTTACAAACGTTTCTATTGGTCTATTCGGCTATATATATACACACAGCTTCTCAGAGCTTCTGTAATCTCCACATCTTCATCATCCATAATTATGCTCAAGAGTAAAGAGGTATAATAATGAATCAAGAATGTTATGCTTATATTGTCAATAATGTTCCTAATTTATTTTTCACATATATAAATGCCCTCTTTTTTCATTAATTGTTATGATTAGAGTCTTTATTACCTTTTTCATGCTTCAGTTATAGGTAAGATATTTTTAAATCCTAAAAACTGTGACAATAGAAATTGTATGCAGGAATAAAATTATTCCTTTTATTCAAGATAAAGGGGATTGTGTGTGTGCACTTGTCTTGTGAAAGCTGTAGATCTACATGGAGTTCTTTAAAAAAATTATACTAGGCTGGTCGCAGTGGCTCAGGCCTGTAATCCCAGCCCTCTGGGAGGACAAGGTGAGCGGACCACCTGAGGTCAGGTGTTCAAGACCAGCCTGACCAACATGGTGAAACCCTGTCTCCACTAAAAATACAAAAATTAGCCAGGCATTGTGGCATATGCCTGTAGTCCCAGCTACTCGGGAGGGTAAGGCTGGAGAATCACTTTAACCCCAAGAGGTGGAGGTTGCAGTGAGCAAAGATGATGCCACTGCACTCCAGCCTGGGTGATAAATTGAGATTCAGTCTCAAATAATAATTATTAATAATAATAATGTGCTTAACCTAAGATATTATCCAAGCTCTGTTTTATTTTAACCTGAGTTTAAAACATACAAACAAAAACCCTTTCCATTGTGAACAGTACTTATCTCTAGGATGAATCTATATAACAGTTGGTCAGCGTTACATGATATTGAAACTGTTTATGCTGAAGTCAGCAATAACTATACCTGCCACATTGCCAGAGGCAACATCCTGTTTTCCCTCTTGCCCTTCATCTCTCTAGCAGTTGACACTGTTTACTCAGTCTTCTTCCCTGAAAGTTTTTCTTTTTCTTTGGCTCTGTGAAGCTCACCAATCTTTATAAGCTCATTTTTATCCTTTTCTGTCATACATGGACCACTCTTATAAATTTGCTGTTTGCATATATATATATAGCTTATGTAGCTTCAAGAGCTATCATCGAAGTTTCTATTAGTGAGAAAGAGCTTGTGCTTAGGAGAATGTGATGGTGTAATGTCCTACCTGAAGACACACACACACAAACACACTAAACTAGCTAGTTGGATTTCTCTTTTTCTTTCTTTCTTTCTTTCTTTCTTTCTTTCTTTCTTTCTTTCTTTCTTTCTTTCTTTCTTTCTTTCTCTCTCTCTCTCTCTCTCTCTCTCTCTCTCTCTCTCTCTCTCTTTCTTTCTTTCTTTCTTTCTTTTCTTTTTCAGAAATAGGGTCCTGCTCTGTCACCCAGGCTAGCGTGCAGTGGCAGGATATCAGCTCCTCACACCAGCCTTGAGTTCCTGGGCTCAAGGCATCCTCCCACTTCAGCTTCTTGAGCAGCTGGGACTACAGGCATGCACAACTTTGTCTGGCTAATATTTTTAAATTAATCTTGTAAAGATGAGGTCTCCCTATGTTGCCCAGGCCGCTCTCTAACTCCTGGGCTCAAGTGATCCTTCCACCTTGGCCTGCTCATGAGATTTCAAATTGGCAGGACAAACAGGAAAAAAGGGATGCTGGGGAAAAATTAAGGAAAGAAGAGAGGGGAAAAAAGACAGAGTGGGGTATAGTAAGGACACAGTGAGCAGTGGTTGAAGAATCTTTAAGACCAAAAATGTGTAATACTTGATTAACATTGCTCATTTTGTTTTGAGTTAACTCTTCTCTTTAGTTAGTTATAATGTTACACATTCAGGATTAGGATGGCAGTTTTATTTTATTGTGTGTAGTTATATAAAGAAAAAAGCTGAGTTTTGTTTTTTTGTTACTGAAAAAAAATATGTTGTCAAAGTGCTGAACAAAGAAATAGTCATGGCATTGGAGCCAGAGATGACCATCTTGGAGTAGACTTTTTCCCTGGACGTTGGCAGAAATCTGCAGAAAGAATTAGACTGTTCTTCCACAGCCTTCCCTGAATACCTTTACTTTCATAGTAATCACAGTCTCCAGAAGTTCTTCAACTATATGTTGCCCCTCTAGACTCCAAACTACTTTAGCACAGAAACCATGCCCTTTGATGCTAAAATAACACCCTGCTTATAGAAGCAGCTCAAAAATCAGCGACTACAGTACAGTAAAGTAGATTTTAATGTTGGCTGACATAGGCCTTCTAGGTTTAAAGGAGGAGAGGCACAAGTAGGGCCAACAGTATTAACCTAGTTAAGAACTGGACCCAGGAGGTAAGCCACACTACAAATAATCACATTCAAAAAATTGTGAAAAGCCCAGTTTCCTAGCAGGCAGTGTGATAAAGAGGCAAGAATACATATTTTGGAGTTATTCAGATTTATGTTTAAGCACTGAGTCTACCATTTACTGACTGTGCAATAGGTTACCACATACTTTTCTGAATTAAAATTTCTGGTTTAGCTAATCATATTTCATAAAGTTATGGAGAGAATTAAATTATTTAACATATGCAAAATGAGTCACTGTTCAAGTAAAGTAAATTTAATGTCTGGAACATTTTTACAGAAGTGAAACAATATTATAACAGCTGTAGACAAGTTTTGCTTACTTTACAGTTTCACCTGGAGCCAGTTGTGCCATGATGCAGCCGCTTTTTATTTATATCTGAAAAGTGTATTGCTGAAGAACTGAAAACAAGTTTTACTTTTGTTTGAAGAGCCCAACTTTTGTTGCCAAGGGCATAAAGCCAAATCATGTGGGCAAGCGGGAACCATACATTTGTGCTTACTGGGCTGTGCTTGGTGGGAGTTGTAGATTCTAGGTGAGTACAACCTTGGATTCAGCAGAAATGCTCGAAAGTACTACTCCCCCAAGACTTCATGAAATCAACTATTCATGAGAGAAAATAGAATAGGGAAAACAACTAAATTCATTTTCTTTAAAACATTTACTTTATATTACCTTATCCTCTAACTTACAGGAGATGATGAAAAGAAGTCTAAAATGTGCTTGAACTAAAGTGTTTGATTGTTGTTGGTAAGAGAAGAAATATATCTATAATTCATTTTGTAAAGCGCATTTCCCGTTACTTGCTACAGAGATAGCTGCCACATCTAATTGTGTTTGTGTAGTTCCTTAATTTGCATGAAAGAAGATAACATAAATGAAAACTCAGGAGAAAGACTAATTCAGATTACTAGCCCAGGCAAGCTAATTTGTTATTCATTAAATGCTAATGAACCCAGCACCCTTGTTTTATTTGTCTCATTCTATTTGAGATTTGAAAGGTCTTGTAACACAGTTAAAGTCTACAATAAACAGATATGTGAAATTAATGCACTGTTTTTCCTCTTCTTTCTGTTTGGTAGATATACAATTATTCCTGGACTAGGCAAACAAAATAAATCACTATGGAAAAGTATATTTCCTTTCTGTTTAAAAAGCTAAATTTAATCAAAATGAAGCTCTTCTCATTGTATATTGTCTTCAGTTTCCATATGACCTAGACATTCCATATGTCTATGCTATAGTCCAGCCTATTTTTTAAAAATCCAAAAATGAGATTGAGTTTAGGTAAATTGAAATGTGTTATATTTATTTGTTTTTCTTACCATTCAAATGTTATTTTTAACAGGCTTTTTCTAAACATATTTTCTATGACTGTTTACTATAAAATGCAGCAGATAGAAGGTGATAGCATATGTATTAAGGTAGGTTGGTTTTTTTCATTGTTTATTTGCTTTCTTAACCTAGTTATTGTTAGGTGAGATTATTTATTAGTGAACTTGGCCATCATATAGAACTACTGAATTTACTTACCTTTATATGTCATTTATTTACTACAAATTCTATGTGCTGTTATAGCTGTTACATTGCAATATAACATATGGTGAATACAGGATCAGAATTATATTTCAGTCATCGCTGCTCATCTACAATCAGTATCACTTATGTTCATACTTCTTGTTAGCAATGTTTTTCTCATTTTTATAAAATCTGATTCATAAAGAGGTTTAAGAAAAAGAAAGAAGTTAAACTTTCTTTTCTTTGTAAACTTCATAGAATAGAATCAGATATCCACTAATATTCCATAAAGTAGGTTATTAAAATCACTTACAATGCTTGGTGGAAGGAGATAGTTTCAGTTTTTACCAGGGACCATTCACTCTGGTAGTTGATCAAACTCTCATTCTAAGATGTGATGTAGTTTGATCATGGAGGTACACCTATTTAACTCCTTTGCTGAAACAGATGACATTCCGGAGGGCAGACTATTATTTTTTTAGCCTATTTTCTTTCTGGCATCCAGATGAGAGTGTTATTTAGTAATAATGAAAGACCAAAAAGAGAAAGAAGTTTCATTTCTTGCAATTTATGGTATTTTTTAACAAAACATCTCGCACAGATAATTCTAATAGCCTCTGAAAAATGCTAACCAGTTTTATTTGTTTTACAGGCCACTTATAAAGGCCTCAACCTAAAACAACACAGAAATAGCTGCCACATCCAATAGGCAGCTAGACTTTTTAAAGAAAATCATAATTTTGGAGCATAGAGGCATGAGGATCGTTTAAGAGAAGGAGCATGAGCCTTACAGAAAGAAAGAAGGTTTTAACCCTGACTCAGTTACATACAAACCTTATAATATTTTTAATCTATTTGTACCTCAGTTTCTTCAATTGTCAATTTGGAATAATTATACTTTATATCATTATTGTGTATGTGGTTGAGAGCTCCGATAATTTCAACCTGCCCATCGTAGGCAGTTGATTCACATTAGCTTTAACTTGAAAGTTTAACATATCACTCTCTGATCAAATCATTGTCTGTCTAAACAACCGAGGGCAGAGCTTTATCTACTATATTTGCTGCAGTATTTTAGCACCAGAAAACAGAGCTTAGTATGCAATATCATTCAATAAATATTTGTTAAATCAACAAATAGCTTACTAGCTAATCCTTAGTTATCATATTGTTGATTTTGCATAAATTTCAAAAGAGATTGGGAATTATACATTATTGTGTTTCCAAAACCTCCTCTAATGGTATTTCTGTCTTAGGATATAATAAATATTGGGAATACCTTAAAAATGTAATATAAAAATGTATTTTTCCCATTCTACTTCCCTTTTTTAAAAATAATTTAATATTAATAATTAAGCTTGGTCAAATTATTATAGTGTGAAGCAATTTTGAAAATGATTAGTAACCGATAGACTTTAGAAATATTTTCTCAAAGCTATAGGTATACTACCACTAACTAAATAAAAATACTCTCCTTTACTGCACTTTGATTACTGCTGTTACTTCATAGAAAATGTGCATTGCAAGATGAGCTCTATTTTAAAGCATATAAATGCCAATGCACCATCTACAACTTAGAAAAAAAATAACAACACTCTTGATATCTTTGGCCTTATGGTCAAATGACATCTTGAAATCCTTAAAAAACTACTACCAGGAAAGAAAAATTGAGAAATAAAACAATTGGTTCTGTTATGGATGTATTATGGACCCTGTGACCTACTGAAAGATTTTTGACAAGTTCAATCTTCCAATGATGGAGAAATTTGTGATGGACTCTGATTTCATTGGGTTATTGGACAGTGCAGCATTGTCTTTGTGTATCAAATTAGAGCGAATACTTTCATTTCTTCATAAAGGTTTATGGAAAGGCTAAAAGGTCATTTGTTGTATGATTATGGTTACTGCAATGACACAACTGCCACAGGCCGCAGGTCACACATGTCACAGATTTTTCTAAAGTTGAAATTGGAATCCAACTTAAGAAATTGTAAGTCCCTGAAAATGAGCACTAGATGCTTTCTTTTTTTCTTTATTGCTTTCTCTTTTCTTTCTTTTTCTCTGCCAGTTGACAATTCCTTCTTTACCCATCCTTCATCCTTGTACTAAAGAGAGCTCCCCTCAGATAATTTCACCCTCATTCCTCTCAGATCAAAACCTGGGAAGTGACAAAAACCTTCAAATAAATATTTACATATAAGAAGAGAGAACTTGTTCCTGCTTAACTGTCTGCAACCTTGTGGCAACATTATGAACTTGATAGGAACAAAGGGCTAGGCAGTTCTCCAGATTTCTGCTGGCCCATAGGGCACAGAAAGGCAGCAACAACAGTGTCTCTATGTGGGCTGACAGACTTGGAGACAGCAGAACACAAAATGCATTGTCTAAATAACCTGAAGTCATGGAGAGCTGCGATGATGTTTAATGCATGAATGCAGAGGGACCATGACATGCTGCTCAATCACCAGATATCATAAGTTATATCATAGCTAGGGACATCTAGGACAGATCCTGGAGTCCAAGGCCTCATAGGATGACCTACAGGATGACTCAACTGGAGATCGTTTTTTTTCTTTTAGTTTAGTCTGTAATTATCTCCAGATTCTTGCCATACCCTCATAACTGCCTTCTTTCATCTCTATTTCTCAAATTCTTCTTTTAAATCAATATGTAGTCTCCAAACTTAATTAATTGCATACCTTCGTGTTCAATCTTCACCTCAATGGTAAAAATATATTGAGCTCTCTGACACTCTATATTTTTATATAGTGTATACATATTTTATTATGCTACTATATTATAGATCAGTAAAATAATGCACATTTTGTGAAGAGAGTGACATAAACAAATGCAATCTTTCTTTCTCTTATTATCATAACTTACATACTTTTCATCTCCTACAGAATAAATGATAAGATTCTAGCATATCCTGACTTGCCCTTCTATGGTTTGATTCTCCAACCTCATCTCATACTAATCCATCTTCCCTCCTTATTTATGTTCAAGAAATACCTAACTTGTTGAATTTTCTTCAAGGATAACTATGAGTACAAATACTAGTCGATATATGTTTTATACTGTATTAAATTAATTGTGTATTCCTTGTACTCTGACTAGACTATAAGCTTCTTTTGGAATGGGTCCTGGTCATCTCTCTCTCTTTCTTCCTCAAAAGTTAGTTTGTCAAATATAGTGAGCACCCAATATACACTTTTATTTTCTACTTTTGGCAAAAAAAAAAAAAAAAAAAAAAAATCTGAGCACATGCATATTCAAAGTCCATGCATGAGCATAAATTTATGGTAATACCTACGTGCTCATTTTATTAATACTTACATATGTCATCTTTTATTATTACAATAAATGGGGCTCTCCTGATACCTGAATAGGAGGAAAATAAATATACAGACTCACAAAAGAAATACTCTTTATTTGGTCAAGAACCAATGAACAACTAAGCACTCATTCATTAAATAACAAAATTATGCAACAATTTAAAACGTTTTTAGAAAAAGCCTAAGTCTATGAAAAAAATAGCAAACATATCATACATGCACTCTGATTACACCTCTATAAAAAAGATATATGCAAAAATAAAAATTATAAGATTTAATAATTAAGAATTAATATTTAGAACATTAATTTTTAAATATATATTTTGACATATTATCTTTCTCATAGTATCATAAATTATAAAATAAAAAGATTTAATGAAGTATTTGTAATGGACAATTTTATTGCACAGCTTCCTTTGAGAGATTCTCTAAAACTGGAACCACAATAATTGTTATAAAAACTATATGAACCCATAAATCTCCTTAACAAAAAATAAGTTTATAAGAAACAAACATATGGACACATTACTCATATAATGTTTGTGATCCTAAGGGAAGTTAAGAAATTTGTGAACCCGAAAAATTAGACTACTGCAAATAATTTCTCTTGACATTCATTCCTACTTGTAATTAACATATTTTAATTCTATTACTGTAAGTCACCCATGCTTCTTTGTTCTTTTTAAATTCTAAGTAGCTTGGCCAACACAGAAAGAAGACACAAGCAAAGTTTGGGGCAAGAAAAGCACTATTCACTTACATTGTTATTTTGTGGGCCTATAATAGTAAAGGGAATAGAACATAGCACGATCCTGGCATCAAAGGAATAAGAGAAAATCATTATTTATCTTTGTCTAATTAGAAATAAAGAATCAAAATCCAGATAACATAATTTATAAAGAAAGTATAACCTTACTCACTTCAACTTCCAGGATCAGGTTAGCAGCAGTTACAGTTCAAAGAATTCTGAAGATTGGAATTACAAAGGTGAGCCTTTTAGTGTACAAAGATCCTTTGGCAAAGACCCTTTTATCACATTACATATTTAATTTAAAAAAGAACATTGACCCTGTCTACACTTATACTATATTTTTAATCTAAATAAATAGCTTTCGTTTATTGTTTTTTTAATGATCTAAATTGTTCTCTATTGTCTTATGGGCATTAGAAGTACTTTTCCATACAACACTTTTTACTTTTTCTAAAGGAGTTATTTTTTTCTCCTGCTTTTGGTCATTAATTAGGAAGGAAAATTTTAATGACCAAACAATGGTAACAGATTTTTCTTCTTTCATTGTTATTTGTGAGATGGGTAAAACTCTTATTTTTGCAGAGCTCAGGAGAAAGGAGAATGAGTTCTGGGTTCTTATTTGATTGACTAGCCCTGTGTGAATACAACTTAAATGTCAAGGGATGTTTAACACCACTAGTGCACCATACAACTTCATTTTGTACTATAATATGCAATCATTGTGACTTCTACAAAAAGAAGGGGTTTTTTTCCTTAAAAGTTTGCTTATATTATTGTCACCTGGGGACATTTTTTGATTGTTTGTTTTTGAGACAGACTCTTGTTCTGTTGCCCAGGCTGGAGTGCAATGGCACAATCTAGGCTCACTGCACCCTCCACCTCCTGGGTTCAAGCAATTCTCCTGCCCCAGCCTCCCAAGTAGCTGGGATTACAGATGTGTGCCACCACACCTGGCTAATTTTTTGTATTTTTAGTAGAGATTGGGGTTTCCCCATGTTGGTCAGACTGGTCTTGAACTCCTGATCTCAGGTGATCCGGCCGCCTCAACCTCCCAAAGTACTGGAATTACAGTCGTGACTCACTGCGCCTAGTCTCTGGGGACATTTTAGAACTAAAATAGGAAATAGTTTCACTTAAAATGAACAAAACATTCCAGCACATCAAGAATATAGAATCTGCTTGGCAACCACTGCCAAATGGTGCAATTTACTAACATTGTAGGATCATACAGAACTATAAGTCCTCTTTGACAAAAGAAAAAAAAAATTGAAGAATAGTATGCTTTTTGGTAAATGGATGTTTGGTATACTAGGGAATTATATATGTTTGTGTATATATATTATATGAAATATATATAGAGAGAGAGAGCAATTGCTCTATATTCAAAAAGAAGATAAAAACATATGAAAATTAATATGTTCCAGTGATATAGAGAATAAAATTGGTAATAAAACTTTTTCTACCTTGGAAGTTAAATAGACTATAGACAAAAGTCATTTGCTTCATACAGTTAGTCGGGTTTGTCCTGCTTTGTTTGTTTTTACAGCTTTTAAATAACAATAAAACGTTCTCCTAAAGTCTCTCACAACTGTTCTTCCCAACCGTATGTATGTATGTGTTAAGGCCCCATAGTTGTTACTGTGGTGGTCTTATTGCAATCATCCACAACTTAGAGCCTAAGAAGAATTCTTGTAATTTCACTCATTGTTCTGAGGTTTACTTATCCAGATTCTCACAAAGTGTGGTGGCATGACTTTTATGGGTATTTATTGTTGGTTCCTGGATTCTGTGATTCATAAGACCCTGTGCCATTAACACTTTATGGTTTCATATTAATCTTGATGCTGTGGCAATGTATAGGCTAGTCTTGATGTACTCTGGAGTTGCCTGAATATATATAATAAGTTGAGTTGTCTTGTTACCAAGTTTCAATGAGGATGTTGCTGGTAGGATTTTCTGTGCTATGCTGATTGTCTCTGTCTCCATCCCTCTTTTCAGGGATTTGAGGGATATATATATACTGTATTCTTGCTATCAGAAATGGTCCATAATGTTTTTTCTTTGCTTCTATGTTACTGATTTTTAGTTTTCTGTTGGATAGACATTTTAAATTCTAGTGATCTAAAGCTACACATTTTTTCTCTTCTACTAAAGCTTGCTCTTAAATTTTCCTTATATATACTTAATTTTAAATTATAAAGATAATCAGGAGATATAACCTCATCCCAAACAATATTAGAGCTGATAAACATTTTATAATATCAGAACATTGATAAACATTTTACATGTTGCTGCTATACAATGTTTTCATTGTGTTAATTTTTATGTTTTTATATTTATTATTGCTTTATACACTCCACACTCTAGGAATTTCTTTAGTCTCCTCCCTCTATATCTAATTCTCCACTTTTTAAAGTACATGTACATTTTTTAATTGGAAAGTTACTAGTGATAAACATATTTTGATAGAAAACAATTTTATTTTTGTCTTTTTTTCCCCCTAGAGCTTTAAAGATACACAGTTGGATTCTAGTTGCTCGTGAAAACGTTGTTATATACCTAATTTTTATTTCATACCTATGATTGCTTGTAAGATCTTTATTTTTAGTACTCTAAAATTTCACTAAGACATTGATACAGCCAGGTAGAAAGGGGTCCCCAGGGAAACTCCAACCAGGCTGTGCACTAAGAGTGCAAACTGGGGTGATGCCGTGGAAGTTTGTTCCATTTGCAGTCGGGTGGAGCCTGGTCCCTCCTCTTCCTCAGTGGTATCTGGGATTCAAACTTTGAGGCAGGAAGCTCACCAGCAGGGACTCTGGCTTTATGAAGGATCCCTACTTCCCTTTTTTTCCCTTTCACCCAATAAAAACCTGCCTTACCTTTCAAATTGTCTGTGAGCCTAATTTTTTGTGGCCCTGTGATAAGGACCCCATCTTTAGCTGAACTAAGAAAATGTCCTGCAATATTTCTGAAAATGTTGCAACATAGGGTGGAGAAGCAGTGACTGAGCTGCAAACCAAACAATATTTTTCCCTCTTGCTTCTAAGTCTTTTCATCCTTGGACTTCTGAGGGTAGGGGAAACCATGCCTTCACCCCATCACTCCTGAGGGTCAGGAAGGTCGACGTCGGTCTCCATGGCTCACTGATTCCCATCACCTGGGAGGATTTGCAGAATAATTGCTCAAAACTAGAATATTGATCCAGATTTCTACATTACCCATCCCTTTTGTTCTTTCTGAGCTGCAGCAGGAGACTGCTGGTTGGTTCACAGGAACCAGCAGGATTAGCCTAAAATGTAGGAGAAAACTTAAAAACAAGTAATCCGTATAGAATTTAATGACAAATGTATGATAAGGTTTGAAATATAATTTCTCTCTCTCCAGTCCTTATTTTTATTAAAATAACAAATCATAATAGGACCAAGTTGTTTGCAAAATAGACTTTAGTTTTATACTTGGCTTGATTATTTGCATAAAGTGCAGCAAGAAATAGAGTAACTATTTCTATATAGGCCTTTTGCATTGGCTTTCATGGAATTCTGTTCTACAAGGCGAGCCCAGCCATGGGTTTGTATCCTCAAATACCTATGAGTTAGGTGATTCTCTCCTCTTAAGGTCCCAAGATAAACTTGGAGCTTGTTGAAGAGTGACATTCTTTACCGACCACAGATCAGAGCCCTGTATAGGGACTGTGTAGACAAAGGTATGAGGCCAGTCTCATTTTTCCTTTCTCTTCCTCTGTTCTCTCTTCACAGATAGGTAATTGTGTCTCTGTACTACAGGACACTCCCCTCAGATGCCTCCTCCAAACTGGAAAGAGTTAATTTCCCAAAAGTTAAACTGGTTGGCTTAAGATTAGGGTCAGCGAAGGGAATCCAGAAGCCCAACATGCTGCCAAAAGGGTAAAGGTTTTTTTTTTTTTTTTTTTTTTTTTTTTTTTTTTTTTTTTTACCAGTCAGGCTTTTGGCCTCCCTCTCTCTCTGCAAATTGGTAAAGGGCCTCCAGATTTTTGAGCTGTCCTTACATGTTCCCTTGTTTCATTTTGATAACATGTTTTCTAACAACCTCGTTTGTCTTTTCTTGCCTTCAGGCCATCAAATGCCAAATGGTCATGGAACCAAAGCCTCTGATGATAGCCCCTTCTACTGTGTACCCTTAGAAAGATCTCTGAGGAAGCTCTGAATGTTATTTTCCCCAAAACAGCGCCCCCTGTCAGCAGGAAGCAGTTAAGATTTGTCTTTGTACTTATCCTTATTCTAAGGGCATTTAGATGTACTTCTTTAGAGAGGGGGAATGAGATAGCCAGGTGAGAGGGGATCCCCAGAGAAACTCCAACTAGCCTGCGCACTGGGAGGAATGTGCACTGGGGTAGAGCCACAGAAATTTGCACCGTTTGCAGCGGGGAGGAGCCTGGACCCTCCTCTTTCTAGGTGCTACCTGGGATTCAAACTGTGAAGTGGGAAGCACACCAGCAGGGACCTGGCTTTGTGGACGGTCTCTGTTCCCCTTTCTTTCCCTTTTTACCCAATAAAAACCTGCCTTACTCACCCTTCACATTGTCTGCAAGCCTAATCTTTCGTGTCCCTGTGATAATGACCCCGTCTTTAGCTGAACTGAGGAAAAGTCCCACAACGGTACGTTTAGATGTTGACTTTTATTCATTCATTCTGCTTGTAGCTTGTTATGCTTTTTTACATTGCAAAGTCTTCAATTCTGGTAAATGCTATGTCATTATATCTGAAAATTTTGTTCTTTTTTTTTTTACTATAACTGTAAATACTTCATTAAATAAATTTAATATACATAACTATATATTTTTTTGAACTAAGACATATCATATTATATATTTGGATTTGTCTTATTTCATTTTGTATTGCTATAAAGGAACACCTGAGGCTGAGCAATTCATTTAAAAAAAGGTTTATTTGGCAAATAATTTCAAATGGATGGGAAGTTCAAGTTTGTACATCTGCATCTGGTGAGAGCCTCAGGCTTCTTCCATTAGTGGCAGAAGGAAAAGGGTATTCAGTGTGTACAGAGATAACATGGTGAGAGAGGAAGCGAGACAGAGAGAGAAGATATGCTAGTTTCTTTTTAACAACCTGCTGTCATGGGAACTAATAGAGTGAGAACACACTGACCCTTTCCCCTATTTCAGAGAGGGCTTTATTCTGTTAATGTGGGATGTCCCCTCAGGATCTAAACACCTTCTATTAGAACCCACTTCCAACACTAAGGAAGCCAAATTTCTACATGAGATTTGATAGAGACAAACAAACTATATTCCACCTATAGCAGAATTTTATCATTCTAACCACTATTTCTGTTAACCAGTATTTTTATATCTTCCATCACTTTATCTCATGGTTTTATTCTGGAAAGTAATTTGAGATGTATTTTAATTCAGTATTTGTTTTTGAATCTTTTCCTTAAACTATTTTTGTCTTTTTACTTAAATTTTTTATGTCCCATTTGAGATTCTCCCCTCCACTATCCACTCAACTTAACTGAGTATTACGACTATAATAAGACAAGACTTCTTTTTTGTCATAGTGACTTCTATTTCCTATGAGTAGGTCTTTCTTTGTCTTCCCAACATTGTCTGAAACTTGACAAAATTACGAAATCATGGGCACTAATTTATATTTTAAAAAATGCCTTACAGTATAGAAGTTGGGCATATTGTTCTTAACTAATATGAAGTTCTTCATGGCAGTTTCTTCCTAGAAGTGCAATGGCAGCTTGAGCATATAAAGTTTAAAAAGGTATTTCAGAACATGCTTGTTCACTTTCACAGATACCTTTGCTTGTTTTTCATTGATTGCAAGTCTTTATTTAATATGTATGTACTTAAAATATTCATATTGTTATTCCTAGCAGATTGCTCAATGATTAATATAAGAATAACAATACTTGAAAGTAAAATTATGCTCTTAGTTGTTTCTGATGTCTTTTGCTCATGTGGCCTTGTTATCTTAGATGTTTGTAATATTGTCTTATGGAGTCCTTCTATTAAATTTTATCTGGGAGAAACCTGTGATGGTGTGGGTTGAGAGTTGGAATGTATCTCCGTAGTAGATTGTGGTTTAATTTCATGAGACATCTTAGGAGTTCAAAAGCCAATGACCATTTTTATGTTAATTTCATGGCCTATATGTGCTTAAAGCATGTCGAGGCCAAACTTGAAGAAGTAAAGGCTGAGTAGAAATTTTGAGTTATCTGAGAAGCGTACGTTTTCTTATTCTCACCTAGAGCCTATGCAGGTACAGTGCAGCTTACGGTTTCCATGCACTTACTGTCTACCTACTTTTCAAGGTTTATAGACACCTGGAGTTCCTGGTTTATATTCAGTGATCTTATTTTCTACCTTATGTCCTAGATGGGCACAAGAACTAATCTCCTGGGTCTTGGGGGTATGTAATCCCCTTCTAATGTGTATTCTTATCCCCTGACACCTGGGGCATGACAGGATAAGCTTATCAGCTTTTCTGAGTAGGTTTCAGTTTTCACATTATTTCTGGAACTAGAAACTTACTTTTCTTTAAGGTCAAAGCAGATTTGAATTTAAAATAGATTTGTTAGGTATTATGTGGGATTTCTAAATATTTATGGCAGGTAAATATTTAGATTTCTTTAATTCACCATCTTACAATAACCACAAAATATTCTATAACTCAATCTCTTTAAGCAGTTCAGAAAAGTTTTCTACTCAATTCATATAAGAGACAATTCACAGTTTAAATCTACAGAAGAAAAGAAAACAATAGTTGTAATAAATCATGATTTTAAAACTCTACTTATAGACTTTGAAAAATATTTTATTTTTTAATCACTTCACATAAATATAAATGCCTAGCTCAGTCCTTGGCAACTGCAGACAATAAGCACTTATTGAACAAAAGAAAAAGAATACCATAGGTATATTCCCCATGACCCTAGAGGTTAAAATAATTATGCTGATTATGTGGCTGTTACAACTGTAAATGCATGATGAAAATATTCTGTTCCACTTATTATTTATTAAACAATGTCTTCTTCCTCCCATGCATATGGGCATCATGCTGTAATTCTTAAAATTTATAGGCGCAAGCTGCCATTGCACTTCCAGGAAGAAACTTCCATGAAGAGCCTCCTATTAGTTAAGTACAATATGGCCAACTTCTATCCTGTAAGGCATTCCCTTTAAATATAAATTGGTGCCCATGATTTCATCATTGTGTCAAGTTGCAGATAATGTTCAGAAGATACAGAAAGACCTACTTATAGGAAATAGAAGTCACTATGACAAAAAAAAAAAAGTGTTGTCATATTATAATCATACTGCTCAGTTAAATAGAGTGGATAATGCAGGGGAAAATCTCTATTTGAAACCAATGTTACCTCCTGTCATAAAACATTCTGGTTCTGAAATGTGTTATTTTGATTTTTTTCTTAAAAGTAATTCACCTGCCTGAATGAAATCAAATGATATGTTTATGGATATTGCTTTATTTGTGCTTCTAAATCTATTATAAAAAATAAAGTTAGAAAATAACTCTTCATATGTGGAAAAGTTGAACATAAGTTTTAATGTGACTGAAACATATTTTCTCTTTAAAAAACTTAGAAAAACTGCTTAAGAAATGTTAAAAAGGTAATGGAGCACATTAGCTCACATCATTCACTCTATAATTTCAGGGATTCAAAATGGGTCATTAACTATAATTTGACAATGCCATTCTGAGTGGGAAAAACAGAAATGTTATTAGAAATCTTGATACTGTATTCCATTTGAAAATGTATAGTTATCATGCTAATACAAGCATTTAAAAGGGTTTTTCTTTTGACTGCGAAATGTAATTATATATGGCATCCTTCATAAAAAAAAGTTCAGTGAGACCTACTAGGCAATTGGTACTTTTAGTTCAGTACAATTCATCTGTAATATCAACTTTCTATTATTTGAAATTATATTATTAATTGAAAGCTCCAGATATTCAGTTGCAATTTCCTTAGGAAAAGAAAATACTGGTGTTTTTAAAGACTTCTACCAAGTGTTTAATTCAAAATAAAGTTTTTCTTTTTAGCTATAGTAAAGTCTGTTGTATCACAACTCATTAAAACCCCATTTTGGGGCATAAATAATGATAAAAAGTGATAACATGTACAAACCAATTTATTATTATTTAAATATGTAGTTCAGTCCAATAAAACTACTTTCAACGTGACAGCTCTGCATCCATCATTCTGGTGGCTATGTGGTGGTATTTCATTGTTTTAATTTGCATTTCTGTATCATGAGATTGAACACCCTTTCATATATTTATTAGTTATTTGAATATTTTCTTTTGTGACATACCTATTCAAAGTTTCACTCTGTTTTTTATACATTTTTTAAAAAGTGTATATACTTATTTATTTATTTATTTATTTTTTATTTTTATTTATTTATTTTTTTGAGGCGGAGTCTCGCTCTGTCGCCCAGGCTGGAATGCAGTGGCACGATCTCTGCTCACTGCAAGCTCTGCCTCCTGGGTTAATGCCATTCTCCTGCCTCAGCCTCCCTAGCAGCTGGGACTACAGGCGCCCACCACCACACCCGGCTAATTTTTTTGCATTTTCAGTAGAGAGGGGGTTTCACTGTGTCCGCCAGGATGCTCTCGATCTCCTCCTGACCTCATGATCCGCCCGCCTCGGCCTCCCAAAGTGCTGGGATTACAGGCGTGAGGCACCGCACCCGGCCTATATATACATATTTTTAAAAAACATATTTGTATATACATTTTTTTCAGAATATAAGTTATTTATGCCTTGCATGATGTATGAATGTCTTTTCAAAGTTTGTAGGTAGCCCCTTCATTCTCCATGCTAATTCTTGATTACTTAAAATTTTATTTATTTTTTAAAAATAACTTTCTTTGTGGTCTATTTGGAAAGCAGTCTTTGTCTACCCTACTTAGGAAAATATTCTTCTCTGTAACCATCTAGAAGTATTATTAGTATGTTTTAGGTGCTCTGAAATATACTAATGGGATATATGGGAAGCAATAAGGATCTCACTATTGTATCATTCATCAAGTTCAGAAGCCCCCAGGTTAACTTTCTTCTTCATACAGTCTATCATAGTCTTCCTATACTTGTTTGTTGATTATGTCCAGGGTGTTTTAGTTATGCATGGGAGACACATGGAAGGAATAATTCGTCTTGCTAGAACTAGAAATCCTTCAGTATTCTTTAAAATGTTTTTGTTTTGTTTTTCTGATTTATTTGTACCTATGTCACTGAAATATTGAGAGTTATATTTCTTATAAGAGTTGTGTTTTGCTAGTATTCCTTTCTTAATGATATATTGAACGTAGTTGCTAAGTAGTAGAATCAGTATACCTGCTTTCTTAGGTTCTGCTGTGATGCATATCCATTTTAGAATTAATTTGCTTGCAATGAATGCAATATGCTAAATGTTGGCATTCACATTTGGTTGGAATTCAAATGATTTATTTTATTTTAATATAAAGAGATGCAATTAAATCAACATCTATAGTGTAGTGTGAACATTTTGTAAAATAAATCTATATATTTTCCGTAAGAGAGCTACCAATTATTTCTTTTATTTCTACAAAATGTAATCCTGGAAGTCTGTACTTAACTATGGGACATATCTCATAGATAGGGGAACCTTACCTACTAACAAGCTGAATTATTGAGAGCAGAACAATACTGAGAACAGATGTTTCAGTATTCATTTTTAAAAACCTTACCATTTCATTTCCATCTGGTCAAAAAAAGGCCACTGAGGACTTGGCTATTGTTTCTCTCCAGGGAAAGTAGCCACTAAGTATAGAGAATTAGTTAATAAAATGCCATATCACTCAATAATAGAAAATCAGGTTAATTTTATTAAGAGATAAAAAGCCATTTAATTATGTAATATATCAATGGTAAATGTCATACAGAATATATTTTATGAAGTGAACACTTTTTATTAATAAAATTCCTGCATGTTAATTCTCAGTGCTGGATAATGTTGCTTGACTGCAGTGCCATCTGTTTTCAGATCAATGTACTATAATTGACTGATGGGAATTTTAAAACAGAAAATCCAGCTGTTCTACATTTGTCCTCTTTGACCAAAAGATAAATTATCATATTACACAGCTCCATAATTACTTTCATTTCCACTAGAGTGTGACCTTGTAGATAGTGGTGTCTTCAGTAATCAGATGACACAAGATTGTGTTTATGGAAATGTCATGTTAATAATAGGGTATCACACTACAAAGAAAACAGTGGCACAAATTTAAATCTAAAAGCAGTCCAATTTTAGATCAGTCAAGACTGCTAGAGTCATTAACAACATTTAATACCTGAAATTAATTTGACAGCAAGGGAGGTTTCACCTGCCTTGATGGCAGCAGCATATGCAGTTTACTAAGTATGCCTATAGGACATGTCTCATGTTCGGTTTTTACCAATATTTATATTAAGCATATGGTATGTTTAAAACTACATGGGAAGTGATTCTTTTTGTCTTCATGAGTACAGTGTATGATTCTTTGAAATAATTTAGATACAAGTAACAAAAGACCTATTTTACTTGATTCATTTACCTATCTGTATACTCAGAATAATATTATATTTGCATTTTTGATATCTCCCTAGATGTGTTACTATTGACTAATATGAAATTTCAGCTATACATTTTTAGATTATTTAGATGATAAAATTAGGCACAGTTCAGGATAATACTTCCATGGCAGTATTTTTCCAACAAAGTATATTTAGCAACAAGTACTGCATAATAATATGCTTATATATATAATGACAAAGTGTAAAAAGCAAGTCCATACCATATGAAGTCATACTTTATCCCTGTTCTTTAATTTTTATTTTAATGCACAGAGACTATCAAAGATATTAAAACAATTTCAAAGTTTTTTAAGACAATGTTAATGTTAACATTTTGTATATAAGTGGTTATTTTTGTTATAAGTAATAATGAATATGTACAGAAATATTAGACCACTATAATTTTATATTTGTCATACTTTAATAGGCTTTTTAGTTACACAATTATATTAATACCTTGTAATTATAAAATATCAATACACAAATATAACACATCTTTGCATCTGAAACTGGAAACAACTATATAAAAATGTGATGCATGTTCTGGTTGATATAAATATTTATAAACATATAGCACAAAAATATTTTTGAAAGGCCTGCTTTTTCCACTCAACAATATAAGATGGCATTTAGTAATTCTAAATGCTTTTGTACAATGTAATTTACTTCTTTATTCAACAAACATTTATTAAGCACTTCTAAAAAACTAGCTTAGGTATAGGGGCTGAGCTTGTATATAAAACAGTAGACTATGTGTCTCCATTCATGGACCTTATGTGATATGAGAAGAAACACAGGGTACAAATAAATATATAAAGTATCATGTCACGATAAGTGTTGGGAAGAAAAATAAATCAGTAGAAGATGGATACATTTAAGTGGAATGTGTGAGTACATATAGTGTGGTCTCAGAGGAACAATTATATTAGGCACAGTTGAGCAGAGACTTAAGTGAAGTAGGAGGAGGTGAATAAACCACACAATGGGCAAAAGCATTCCAGGAATAGGCAGTTTTAGTGCTAAGGATCTCAGAGTGCCTTAACTGTTTGCATAGCAAGTGTTACTGAAACACCAGGGTAAAGTCTAGGTCCTGTTGCTTACCACAGAGAAAGCCAATCACTAAAACAAATATTTCCAAGGAAGAAGGCTTTTTTTGGGTCCCTCAGCTGAGACAGTGGGAAGTCAGTCTCAATTCCATCTCCTCAACCTACTAAATGTAGGGGTTTATATAGCAAGGAAGAAATGTAACTATATGTGAAAACACAGTAATTTTGGAGCGGTAAGGAAGTGGAGGTAGTCAATAGGAAGCAGGAGGTTGAATAGGCAATCCTGATGGGTGAAGAGTATGGCATCTCATTGTCCAAATGTGGTGATCTGCTAAGTTTCAGTTCCTTGATACTATCTGGGATGACTGATGGTTGGTTTCCTGAGAAAGAAACTGAGATAAAACAAATTTGAGTTTCTCAAGTTTCAAGACTGGGAGGGTCAATTGTTTTGTGTCATCAAAAGAAGCCATAAACATCAGTTCTATGAGATAATTATGCTGGTTTTACAAGACCAGTATAGCAAGACAAAGTGATCCAGTGGAATAAGGGAGATGATGCGTTCATCAAAATATCACTGGGCTAAATTATGTAGCAACTGATATATCAAAAGGACTTTCGATTTTATTATAAGTGACACTTTAAGCATTGGAGGCATTGGAACAGAGGAATGTAATAATCAGAATTTTTTAAACAAAAGTACTCTGGGTTGAGAGTAGTAGATTAAGAATAAACCTATAAAGAGGTAAGAAGATAGTTAAGAAAACTAATCAGGAGGATATTGCAATACTTTTGGCAAGTTATGAGGTCCAATTAGGGATCATGGTGATTTGGAAAAGAGTGATAGTGGTGAAGAAACTAAAAATTTTCATATTCTAGGTTTTTTTTTTCAATGGTAGAGAAATAAATTTGATGATGAGTTGTAGTGAATAAAGGACAGGGAAGAATGAAAGGTAACTTCCAGGTTGGAGGGCTTGAGAAATTTATATATCTGTTATTCAGCTGCAATTTAATTCCAACTGCATAAGTAGATAAAGTAACTATGTTTATAGAGATGAAAGACATAAGTCTTGAACTAAAGAAGCTTGTAATCTACTCAAGAGATCAAAATACAGCAAAATACCCTGTGTGCGTTTATTCAATTGGATAAAACTGACACAAAAATGTTTTTAATCTCTGATAGAAGCATGTACAAAGGGATGAAATTAAACAAAGAGTGCAGAAATCTACCCTAAATTGCAATGAGATGGTGGGGTATATTTGTTTCGTATTGTCACTGCAGCAAATTACAACAAACTTAATGACTTAAACAGCACAAACATATTAGCTCTAGAAGTTTTGTTTCTTATGTTATATTTTATATCTGTATTTTACTTCTTTAACATATGGAATTCGGTTATCATAAATCTTTTAATGTATTTATATGCTAATTCTAATATATGTGCCATTCTAAGCCAATTTCAACTGAATGATATTTCTATTAGTTATGAGTTGTATTTTCTACTTCTTTGCATCCTTGATAATTTTAACTGGATGCCAAACACTGAATTTTGCCTTGAGGGGTGCTGGATATTTTTGTTTATAAATATTCTTGAGTTTTGTTTGGGGATGGAATCACTTACTTGACCAGAGTTTGGTTTTGTTACATGTGCCTGGAACGGTATTCCTTGTAAAGCTAATTCTCTTCCACACTGGAAGCAGTACCCTTCTTTGCACTTGATCACATTCTCTGAGAATCATGTTGTTGTCCTGTTAGCCTGAAGTTAACAGACACTGATCCCAGCTCTGTGGGGCAGATGGGCATGGTTAACTTTAAAACTTTTCAATAGCTTTCCCTGACTTCTTTTAGATTTTGAATACTCATAAACTAATTATACTCAGCTAAATACTTAAGGGAGCCCTTTTCAAATCTCCAGAGCTCTTTTTCCATGTAATTCTGTCTTTGCCAGTACTCTCTTTTACAGTTCTGCTCACATAGTTTTTATTTTTGCCTTCTCCACTTAGAGAGTCTGCATTGCTCTTCCCTACTTTACTCTCATGCTTCACTGTCACAGATCATTCTCAAGGAACTGGCTGGAGCAATAACAGGGTTTTCCCTCTCTTAAAATAATTCAGGGGTGGAGTCAACATGGTCAACTAGAAGCATCAGTGTTCGCAGGCTCCCATCGAAAAAACAAAAAAAACAAAAACAAAAACAAAAACATAATAAGCATGTGAATCCTTAACCAGCGACCAAGATATCCAGGTTCTCTCATCAGAACTGACTAGGAGGCTGGTGTGACCCGCTGAGAGAAGGAAGAACAGTGTGGTGCAGTAGCCCACCTGAGAGCACACAGGGCAGGGAAGCCCCCTCCCCCAGAAAAGGGAGGTGGTGAGTGAGGATGCCACCCATCACGGGAAACCGTACTTTTTCCATGGAACCGTGCAACCCACCTGGGGTTGGGATGCTACGCCCTGGTGGTGGCGTGGGTTCACGAGTGGGATCTTCTGATCCATGGGTTGCATGGTTCTGTGGAAAAAGCAGTTTCCCCAGCTTAGTAGCACCCTCACTTACTGCCTCCCTTGGCTGGGAGTAGGGGGGTACCCCTTCCTCTTGTGACTCTCAGGTGGGCTGCCACATCACACTGCTCTTCCTTCTCTCCATGGGTCACAGCAGCCTTCTGGTCAATTTTGATGAAAGAACCTGGATACCTTGGTTGCTGGTGAAGATTCACATGCTTATTATGGTTTTCTCAATGGGAGCCTCTGAATGCCACGACTTCTAGTTGGCCATCTTTGACATAATATTCTTTTCTTGTTTGTTGTTTTCACTCATTTGTTCCTGTTGCCTACTATTTTGCTCTTCTTTGCGTTAACATTCACTGTAATGTCTTGGTGTTTTTTAGCAATATCATTAGAAATATTGTTCGGAAATGCACAGAAGCTATTATTTACCCAAATAGATTTCTAGTCTATACTTTCTCCTTCATCTTCAAGGATATTATTGTATTTCAAGAACTTGCCATTTATCACCTAGATTATTACAATAGTCTCTCAATCCACTCTTTCTTTAATGTACAACAGAAAGCTTTTTTAGTTTTTAGCAACAAAAAAATGACTTTTGCAAAGTGCCTATAATTATTACTCTAACTCTCTGACATAATCATGTCACCTTTTCCATTTAAAACTTTAGTAGTTTCTCCCCAGCAAGATAGTGTATATAACCCTAAAAAAATATAGCTCTAACAAGCTCTTCAATGTTCATATGTTAGTAATATTCATAGTCCATTCATAATGAAGATTTAAGTTTTAGAGAAGTTTCATTTTACTACATACCTGCCCAAATTCTTATCTTCTGCCCACTGCTTGGTTATTTTTTCCTATACATCATTCAAAACAAATATACTTGGTGAAAAATGTAATTTCATCTGTCAAATATTATGCAGAATAATGTAGTTCTTCTATGCAATTGTATGAGACTTTTTTTACTCTATTACATCCTTTTATAAATTTCAAAATCTAGTACAATATCTAGTTTGTCTACCTCTAATATTGTTTGCTCCTCAAAAGCAGAGAAAATATTATGTTTATTATTGGTCGGATAAAGCCTAGTATACTATCTAAAACTGGAAGCTTTCAATACATGTAACTTGCTTACATTTTTAAAATTAAATAGTTATTTGCTTATCGAAAGATCTCTAGGTGAGATATTTTATACTAGCAGAATTATTTAGAAGCCAAGATAGCCTAGATTTCCTCCAATCTGAGGCACCATCACCTTACAATAAAGTTTTTGGAAGAAAGAAACAAAAAGATAAAATTTATAAAACTCCAAATAATTACATATATTTATAGCTTTGTAACCAACACATCTATTTTTATCATTGATTTTTCCCAAGACGTACAATAATCAAACTCAAAGTCAAGGACGAAGAGATGATATTGAAAGCAGCAAGATAAAAGAATCAGCTAACATATAAAAGAATCCCAATTCACCTGGAAACAAGTTCTCAATGGAAACCATACAGGCCATGAGGGAGTTTGTGATTGCTGGGTCAAATGGTATTTTTGGTCCTAGATCCCTGAGGAATTGCCACACTGTCTTCCACAATGGTTGAACTAATTTACACTTCCACCAACAGTGTAGAAGCGTTCCTATTTTTTCGCATCCTTGCCAACATCTGTTCTTCTATTTTCTAAAAGAATTTGTATAGATTAGTATTGGTTTTTTATTTAATATTACATAGAATTTGCATGTGAATTCCTCAAGGCTAAAAGTTTTCTTTGTGAGAAATTTTTTGTTTACAAATTCAGTTCTTCTAAATATAAGTCTATTAAGACTTTCTGTTTCCTTTTGAGGTATATTTAATAACATTTCTCTTTCAAGGCATTTTTCCACTTTATCTAACTTTTCAAATCCTTGGGAGTAAAATTCTAATACATATACCTGTATTTGTACATACACATTCCTTTTTTTAAATTTCTATTATCTGTGGAATAAGTATTTATGTAGTGTTTTTCTCTTCTTACCTATACAATATGTAGTGGTGACCCCTTTCTCATTTCTGATATAGACAATTTGTGTTCTCCCTCTTTCTCTCTGAGTCTACGTATAGGTTTATCAATTCTACTGACTTTAACAAAACATCTTTTTAAGTGTTTTATTCATATTGTCTTCTTTTTTCATTTAATTTATTTTCACTCCTATCTATTCTTTCTTTCTACATATTTTGATAATATTTTTACTTTTTTTAGCTTCTAATGATTGAAGCCTGTATTCTTGATTTTAAATATTTCTTTCTTTCTTAATATACATCTTTAAAGCTATACATTTTCTTCTAAGTATAGATTTATATTTCCCCCCAAAATTGGTAAGTTGTGCTTTCATTATTATTGAAATTTAAGTATTTTTAAATATCCTTTATAACTTCTTTAACACATTAGCTGTTTAGAATTAAGTTGTTTCATTTCTGGATATTCACTGCTTTTGGAGATGCTTTATTGATGTTATTTTAATCTATTTACACTCTGATCACACAGTATATGTTTGAGATTTTAATCTACTGAAATATTTTTCTTTATGTCAATTTTACAAGAAAATTTAGAATATATGTTATTCAATAAGTATGAAAAGGAATTGAGTTAAAGGAATTGAGTTATATTTATTCAGTGAAACAATTTCCACCAAGCCTACTCAGAAAAATTGAGTGGTGTCAGTTTAATGGTTTACTATGCTCTGTATTTTATGTAGTAAGGAAGGTCACTTTCTGCCAGGCCAAGAAACTTAACAGTTTTGTGGGACCTCAGAGAGAGGGAGATATGCAGCCTCATTTATAAGTAGTATAAGTGAAATCTAGTGGAGACAATCTTGTTGGGTTAGACTTCTTAATCTCCAAAGAAAAAGAAAAAGAGCAAAGAATGATAGTAATAATATAAAAAAGATCTCTGGTGTGAGACAAGTTTTCTAAAATACATCCCTATATCACTTTTAAAATTCCTAAGAGAAGTTAATTCTTTGGCCTTAGTAGTTGCTAAACTCTATAAAGACATAAAGGCATGCATATGTTAAAACCTCTTGTTGCATCTCTTAAAAAAATAATAAAATATAGTTTTATTCTATTTGTTTATTCTATAACAGGAAATGCCTGTTGTAAACAGTTGTACCATTCATTCATCACTGTCACTCTTTTTTGTGCCCAAGAATAATCTTTGGAGATTATTTATGATCACAAGAACCACTGTTAGGAAAAAATGCTCAAAAATTGGTAATAGAGAAAAAAATTACTGTGTGTTCCTTCAGAGTCTGGTAGGTATATCTAGCAGGCCCATCTATGATTATTTGATTCTTTATAAGTGTGGATATCTTTGATTTACTCTTTAGTACCGATTAGTGCATTTTACAATGCTGTAGGGATAGATGTTATCTTGTAGAGAACTGGTATTTATGCAAATGGATTTTACTTGAAGAAAGCAAACTAATTTTTTCTTGTAGAGATATTAATAGTTTCTGGGCTTTGTCCGGTATAGTAGATTACAAGCTCAAATCTATGGTTTTCTTCTGAATTGTAAATTGGAAACCTTACTCAAATATTCTTTCCTTTAACTACTACGTATGCTTCCTCAATTTATTTTCCTTTGAAGCAAATTTACCATCCTGCTTGTTTCCTTATTAGTTAGTTAATAAATTTTTTGGCAAAGTTTATTCTAAAAAAACAAAAAGTATGCTATTTGATAAACAACATATAGAGAATCCTAAAACAAACTCAGAATAAAACAATAATGAATAGATTTTAGGCAAATGAAAAAAAGTTTAATTTTACTAGCTAATAAAGTATCAGAATAAGTTTTACTTCTTGAACATTGTGCTTAAAAGCAAACCTTTTTAAAAGAAAATACTTAATGTTAATAATTGCTATTTTGGATATCTTGTTTTAGATACTATTTTCAATTGTTTTCTGTAATTTCCAAATTTTCTATTATAAAAATCTGTTCTTTACATAATCAGATAATGTTTTAAGTAAAATATAGGTGGAAAATGGCCTTTGGAACATAATGGAAGTTCTATTTATCTTTGAGAGGTTTTTTTCCTGTGACATTATATATTTATTTAAAAACAGTATAAAAGAATTTATCCGTTTCTTCTAGGTTTTCAAATTTGTTGGCATATAGTTCATACATTTAAAAAATAATTCTTTAAGGCCGGGCGCAGTGGCTCACATCTGTAATCCCAACACTTTGGGAGGCTAAGCAGGCGGATCACCTGAGGTCAGGAGTTTGAGACCAGCCTGGCCAATATGGAGAAACTCTGTCTCTACTAAACACGTGCGCGTGCACACACACACACACACACACTCTAACCAGGCGTGGTGGCAGAAGCCTATAATCCCAGCTGCTCAGGAGGCTGAAGCAGGAGAATTGTTTGAACCTGGGAGGTAGAGGTTACAGTGAGCAGAGATCGCACCATTGCATTCCAGCCTGGGCAACAAAAGTGAAACTCTGCCTCGAATAATAATAATAATAATAATAATAATAATAATAATACTTTAAAAAATAAAGAAGCAATGTAGAGAAGTAAGCTAAGTCTACTTCTTTTATAGGATTTACAAGGAAATCCTCCTATAAATACTAGTGACCAGACTTTTATTGAAGTTTTATTGTCATGATGGACAACTGGGAAACTTAAGAGTGAAGACGATTGATGAAAAGTTAAAGGAAGACACTCTCTGTGAAGATTTTATAGTTTCCAGTTTGATATTATGGAATACTTTAAGTAAATACTGTCTTAAATGGATTGTCACAGTCAGCTACTTTATTATAGCCATGTGGTTGCATCGATGGCATTTTACAGACAAAGAGACTGCAGGTTCCAACCTGTGCTAAGAACATATAGCAAGTGAGTGGCCGATTAGTTTCCACACGCTTTACAAAAAAATTTACCTATTCTTACATAATGTTAATTTTCATTTGCCTTTGAATAAAATGGAAATACGTTTACAGTTACATCTGATTTCAAATGGAAGCTATATATTGCCTGATTTCTGTACCATTTAGCTGTCTATCAAGTCTCTAGTGAAATCTAGGTTACTTATGAAATTCTTGTAAACAGTGGCTACCATCCCCACCTGGCTTTGGCAACCTGTTAGTTACATAAGGTAGGGCAGGGTGTGAAACCAGCTGTTTTGCTGCTGCTGTCAGGAGAGGCTTACCTAATTTGGAGAAGTATGACTTGAAGTGTTGATCTTAGTGGCAAGCAAACAGGAGGGCTACTGACCCTGCCAGCTAGGGTTGTTCTATTGGCTCAAACAATAGACCAAAGGACTAGCTGAGGAATTTAAGAGGCAGTTCTAGGAGTGAGATAGGTGTAGAGAAATGGATAAGCCATGCCCACATCCTGGGTCGATCAGAAACTGTGCATATGCACAGAAGAGACTTGAGGAGACGCAAGCAGCCCACTCATTTTTGGGTCAACAGAGGCTGTGTGTACAAAGATGTGACGGAGCTCTATGAGAAACAAAAGCTCATGGAAAATTGAAAATGACCTATAAATATTTTCTCCAAATTATTTAGAGTGAAATATTTTTATGATGTGTATGGCTATTCCAATATTGGGTTGAGAATATTTTGCCTCCCCAACAGGTGACATGTGGAATGATTGACTATCAAACAGCCAATCCTTACTAAGAAGTTACCTGTTTTTCCTTGACTTGAAATAAAAGTGATATGTGTGACTAATTAATTATATATAACAAAAATGCATTCATTATATATTAAAATAATTGTAATCCATACAAAAACGTTAGTTTCACTTACTTAGCTTTAACTTTTTGTGTTACATTTTAAACATTTATGGAAGAATGACATTTTCCTTGGTAGATAGCCCAAAAACTGCTGCTCACGATGTCTTCATTAACTCTGACAAGAGAGGAAATGCCTGTTGTAATAGTTGTACCATTCAATCATTACTGTTTTGAGTATCTATTTTAAAGGTCATCTCTGATTTAAATTGAGGCTACAGATCACTGACTTTAAAGAACAAATGGGACTGGAAGAACCCAGGAAGTGCCAAGAATCAGTAATAGAGAAAGTAGCCAATTACCACACTGGTTAGATCGCAAGCAATTTGAAAATGAAAATAATGTATTTTGACATTTACATTTGTGCTATTTTTCTAGAGCCCAGGAGAGTGCTTTCCCAATAATTCAGAATTAAAGTATAATTAGTGTAGTAGGAGCTATGCTATGTATGAGTCACAAAAATAGCTGTAAAGAAAAGAGAAATAGGCAAATAAGTCATCAAACTTGATAACAACATAGAATTAGAAATAACACAGATATACATACTAAAATGGATAAATTATGGAAAAAAATCTTATTCCAATTCTGAATTCAATTTTGTCTTTCATTCAGTTTTGAATTTGTTTCATTCAGTTTTGTCCTTGATATACATCTGTACTTGACATTCATCTGTTTTTTCCACTGAAAGGTTTTTCTCTTTTACTCTTCCTGCACAATTTTTAACCTACCTTATAAGACTCAGCTCAAGGTAAAAAAATGCAAAATTGAGAATAAAGCTGACTAAAGTAAAAAAAAATGAACTTTTTACTATAACTTTCTAGTTCAAATAAAGTTTGTTTTTTGACATAAAACAATGTATGAAAAGAAATCCAATATTAAAAAAATAAAAACAATGTATTAAAAACACCAGTATTAGAAAATTTATAGTTAATTGTTTAAAATTTTGAAGAACCATCCTCAGTGAGTAGATACATATGTAGATAATTTTTGATTTCTACAAAGATGAGAAAGTGAGTTGTTATATTTCATCATTTAAAATCCCTTGTAGAAAAAGAATGGTAGAATAACAACAATAAACTTAAACTGAAATTCAAAATCAGAATTAATGATATTAGGGTCAAAAGTTTGCAAAACTTTTGCAATATTTCGTCTTGCATTGTCATTTAATATTTATTATTTCCTCACTTTTACACATTTCTTTTCCAAAGCACAGTGAAGGCAATGCAGTTTAACTTTAGGAAAACTGTCAATCTTATGAAATGATTACTTAAAAATGATTCAAATGTTGCTGAGATCTAAATGCAGAAATTTTACCACCTCGTTATGTCTATTTGCATATGTAGGATAGGTGGATCTAAACCAATATCATGGGATTATTTGATTTTCATTTCTGTTATGTAAATATTTTACTTCATTATTTTTGTATTTCAATATAAAATTACCGTGATAGCATATTAAAAGTGATAAAATAGGAAAATAAAATTAAATACAACAGAAATGTAGTAGACAGTGAAAAATACTGTGACAAATAACTAAATGCTTTTTCCATAAACATACATTGCATAAGAGGAAAAAACGACATATATTTTTCTTAATCTGGGTCAAATCATAGACTGCTATCATCAGCATATCACTTTCAATATTTGTCTGAATCATCATGGTGATTTCTCAGCTAACTGTTTGTGAATGGTATGCCCTCCTGTGGCACACAGTTGAGGAACGCTAGATGAATATTAACTATGATGTTTAAAAAGTTGTAAGAGCAGAAGCAAGGTTTGTCAGTTTGTCAGCACACTAGTATAACAACCTTTCCTTCGTCAAGACGGATCAAATAATGAAATTTAGCAAGAAGTGCTGTACAAATCCCCAAACAGTCAACCATTTGTGCTGTGAGCTAATGAAAAAACATGTATGCTGATCTTGATATGCTTGGAAGAAGAAATGACAAAAAAAATCACTGTTGCAATTACTCTCCTGTTAATGACAAACGGATCATTGGTTTATAGATAACAAAATGTAGGCCGGAAAACTAAGGTAATTAGATGAATGTACTGGGGAAGGATTTAAGACTATACTTTGGATATGACTGTGTATTTTTAACTAAAATGTTATGTTTCTTGATAGGACAAGTGTAAACAATATTTGAAGAGATTTATAAGGACTTTAAACTTCAACTAATATTATTGCTGTAATGTTTTGTCAGGTAGATTTTATCAAAGGAAATATGTAGACACTAGTCTTTAATTATGAGTCAAAAGCATTTCACCACATAGCAGAATATGCCAAATGGCATTATGTTAATCTGTCAGGGAGGCCTCAACAGTCATATATTGCACATATATAATTCAAACAGTAACCGTAATATAAATTTGTCATTAAATTTCCACAATATTTCTCCCATATTACAGTGAAATAGGATTATGTCTTCTATGGAATCTACTTTATATTATTATACTTTAAGTCTCCCATAATTTGTGTTATGGCACTAAACATTGAAAATCAAAATGTAGCTTTTGTGCGATTATTATCAACAATCTTACTTTACAATGAATTTGCTGACATAGGATTTAATTATTTATGAGTGCAGTGTTGTTAGAACAATGCCTCTTTAAAAAAGGTTTTAGGTAAAACTTTAAATTAATTTTTTTTTCTTTTCAGATCCCATCAATAGTTTTTACTGCATCTATAAAGAGCGTTAGTGGTCTAAGTGATTTTGACTATTCTATTAAACTTATATTCTATTAAACACTATACTTCTTAAAGATTGCAGTCCCTAATTCTTCTTCCACATCGGTTTTGTTGACCCTCATGGATGTCACCTCTCTTAGGTTCTATCCCATTTTCTCTCATTGGTTTACTTCCCTATTTTTTAAACGTGTGTTTTAAAATAATTTCCTAATAAAGGTTATGCAGGTAATACATTTTTCAATCCCAGAAACTTTATTTCACCATCACACTTGAATGTTAATTTACCTCAGAATTCTAAGGTTAAAATAACTTTATTTTTTAAATTTAAGTGTTATTCAGAGAACCCTCTCCATATAAATGCACGTTTCCTCTAGTTGTGATTAATTTTCTCCTATTTTCTATTTAAAATTTTATTTAACTCCATTTTCTTTATTCTCTTTTTTTGAGCAGATCTTCTGTCTTTTAAATTTTCTTTCATAGTATATGTGCTTTTTGTGAATTCTGTGATATTTTTAAAAATTTTACACTCTGGACATTTATTTTTTGAACTTAAGCAACAATTAGTAATACTCTAATACTCAAATGTATTGTGTTTTATTTCTAGCTTATTATTATAGAATTCTGGCTTTTTATGTTTTCAGTATCTCCTTTACAATGCCAGATTACAAAAAATAAAATAAAATAAAATGTCAAATAAATTTCTTTTAAATTTCACTTTGTTGTCAAAGTATCTCTCTCATTGATGTCAAGCTTTCTTATCTTTTACTATATATACATATAATATATATATTTAATATAGTATTTTACTATATATTTACTATATATACATATTATATTATATATATATATATATATATATATATATATATTTTTTTTTTAGATGGAATTTCGCTCTTGTTGCCCAGGTTGGAGTGCAATGGCGAGATTTTGGTTAACTGCAACCTCCGCCTCCAGGGTTCAAGCCATTCTCCTTCCTTAGTCTCCTGAGTAGCTGGGATTACAGGCATGGGCCACCACACCAGGCTAATTTTGTATTTGTAGTAGAGATGACGTTTCTCCATGTTGGTCAGACTGGTCTCTAACTCCTGACCTCAGGTGATCCGCCCACCTTGGCCTCCCAAAGTGCTGGGGTTATAGGTGTGAGCTCACGCCTGGCTGTTTTTTACTGTATTTTTTATCTTTTATTTTATATATTCTCTCAAATATATAATGATTATTTTTATATAAATATAATGAGATAATAAACAGTTTGTAGTTCTATGAATGTGTGGGGAAGGTTGATCAAAGTACTTGTCTTCTTTATAAGCTGCTGAAGGAATCAACTTTTATACTGTGAGATTTGGGGACATTCATATACACATTTATTTCCACTATACCATTAATGTTACTATTTTTAGTCAGATTTCACAGACCGTCATTAAAGTTATTTTGATGATAATCCTCAAACACTGAGTCTAAAACAAGGGTCAATGTGCTATGACTGACAGGCCAAATCTGGCCAGGCTAACACCTGTTTTTGTTTATAATTGCTTTCACACTGCCATGACAGAGTTGGGTACTTGTGACACAAGACTATGTGACCCACAAAACCTAAAATGTTTACTATCTTGCCTTTTATTTATGTCAATCCCTGGCCTAAGAATAAAAATGCCCCAGTGCTTTGCTTTCTGTGCATAGTATATAAAGGATAAATGTAATGTGAAACAGTGTTTCACTGATTAGAGACTGAGCTAGCCCTATTTTTCCACACCCATGCTTTATCTAATTTTCTCTTCTTTGATTATCCTTGTTCTAAGCAAGCTGGGTTTTCAGGGCAGATTAATTTACTTATTACTTAAAATTGTCTTAGTGTTGTCTAGGTTGATTTTATCCTTATATTCTCCAAGTTTAGTGTTCATAAGCTATGACAGAAACCTCTGGAAATACAGCATGGATTAGGGCCCCTTCATATTGTCTCATGGACTTGGTAGACAAGAGGAACTCACAGAAAACTACTGATACTCCTGTTACTTCTTGTTCCAAGAGAAATAAAGCCATTTGTCTCTGACCCGAGTCGAGCTTTCTGCAAGCATGCATAAAACAGTAACTAGATAACATAACTTTTAAAATGTTTTTTGCTTGGTCAGTTGTGGTGAAGAGGATGGGATGTTGACAAATGGCTTTCTGGAAGAGAAAAGGCAACTTATCTCACAGTGCAGATGAGGAGATAGAAGAAGACGCCCTACGATTTGACAGTGAACGTTCTCACTCACATGGTGTGTAGGATAATATCCCCCCACTTCCCTACCTTTTGATGAGACTGAACATCAAGACTAAGCATTGAATCAAGTCACCAAATAAACAGTGCTTTAGTTGTTTCTCAGTCTCTTCTACGTAGGAGAAAGAAGGTCTATTTTCATGAGAGTCGATCAGCAAGTTGCACATTCTTACTTGAAAGGTATTATGGCTGTGGTTGCTGAATCAAGGGGTACTCAAAAGTGTAACACATGATATAAGAAACAGTCCTCATTACATGATATAAGGTTTGGGGTGTTCCAAAAACATTGTAAATCATTTGATTGAAGCCTCTGCTGCTGGAAACCAAAAGCAAAAGCAAACCCTTGTTTAGTGATGTGGAACTGATGTCTCCTTCCACATACCCACTTATTTTTGTTTTGTTTGTTTTCCGATTCTACATGAAATGTGAACTTCATGAGGTCAGGGATTGGTGCCTGTTATATTCACTGCTGTATTTTTAGGACCTGGAATGATATCTGAAACAAAGTAATTGTGTCTATATATTTTCTGAATGAATCAAAATAGTGTGCTGCGTAAAAAACAACTGTTGACTTATAACAACATGGCATACAAGGCCAATGTCAAAACTACTTACTCACTGCTTCTTTCCCTCTTCCTACCATGCTACACATACCAAACATTATGCCTATTTCAAAACATTAATTATTTTATGTGCATTGCCAAGAAACAAAATTGTTAATACCAGGACAAAAGGAAAGAGGACTAACATTTAGAGTAATGAGTAGGAGTGAATGATAAAGGAGGTCCTGAAATTATTATACAACAGATGTAAGGGTAAGTGTGAGTAAGCAATTGGGTTTTGTGTTAAAGATCTATATGAAGAAGAAACTCAAGTATAGATATCCTGTGTATTTATATGATTGGAAGTAAGTCTGCTACTCAAAGTAAATCGTGCCAAAATCTCCCAAAATATGGACTATTTGAACCAGTGTTAGAAAGGGGTCATGTACAAGAAAATGGAACCCCACTCTTTCATTGTGCATAGAAGTGAGAAGTTCACAGTCATTGTGTTGTGCCAGGATGTTATGTTGAAAAGGCATAAACACTGGTTCAGGACCAGTAAAATTAACTGAATCCAGGCAGAGGAAAATACACTATTGCTTGTGGGAATATACTCAAAATTTAGGGTACATAGACCTCCTAAGGTAAATTAAACTCCCCTCAACTGAAGATGAACTCACAGTAAAAAAAAAAAAAAAGTGAGAAAATAAGTTATCCAACAAAAAATATGTAATGTGAGTATACCCCAAAAGAAAAATTAAAGTAAATTTTCATACCCCAAAACAAAATACTAAAGAAAGAGCAAGACAATATGAAAAAAAAAAAAAGGCCACTTGTATTTAGAAAATAAATTATGGGAATAAAATACATATAGAAGTTATTGTTCAACTTGTGGTTGAGTAATACTGCCAAAGAAATAATTAATATATTGGAATTTAAGTGTGGGGATTTAGCCTATAATGAAAAAATAAGAAATAGAAATAAGGGAAGCAAGAAAGGAAGGCAAGAAGGAAGGAAGGAAGGAAGGAAAGAAGGAAGGAAGGAAGGAAGGAAGGAAGGAAGGAAGGAAGGAAGGAAGGAAGGAAGGAAGGAAAGATAAGTATTGTTTAAAAGTCATGAAGGGCAAAACAGGAAGACCCAGCATTTGTTTGAAAAAAAAAAAAAAGAAGCCCAGGCATTGTGGTGGCTCACACCTGTAATCCCAGCAATTTGAGAGGCTGAGGCAGGAGGATTGCTTGAGCCCAGGAGCTTGAGAACAACCTGAGTAACATAGCAAGACCCTGTCTCTATCAACAAAAACCAAAACCATACAAACAAAAATTTAATAAGAAGAAAATCAGAGATTTAGGGAAGCGGGCAAGGGCACAGCTCAATATTCATGGAATTAATATTGTTAAAAATAACAAAAATGAGAATATGACTTCTCAGAAGCAAGCTATACAGCATCAAGCATTTTTTTTTTATACTTTAAGTTCTAGGGTACATGTGCACAACGTGCAGGTTTGTTACATATGTATACTTGTGCCATGTTGGTGTGCTGCACCCATCAGCTCATCAGCACCCATCATCTTGTCATTTACATCAGGTATAATCGGGAGATAGAACTATTTCTGTTCTTATTCACATTTTAGTGCATCTACAAAATGTAAAGCAAATAGAAAATACAAGCAGTTGTCAGGAAAAAACATATTGCTTACAAAGATATGACATTTAAAATTACAGCATGCTTTACATCAGTCATAAAAATGTAATAGAAGAAATTTGTCAACATTTCGGACCTAGATAAATTCAAATTGAAAATTTAAGATAAATATATTTCGGACATATATGTAAATTTAACCTAAAAGATATATGAAATAATAAACTTCAAAACAATGTCAACACTAACCAGGAGGTCATTACAAATATGAGTAAGACTATCATTAAATTTAATTGCATATTGAATATAAACAATGTTAGTAATCATTGTGACTAATGAGGGATCATTTTGAGAAAAAAGACTGGACTTCATTTGTAGAATACCATAAGAGAAAGTTGCAGAAGATAGAGCGGGGCAAGAAGAAAATGGAATTTTTAGGTTCAATTGAACTTAATCTGCTGAAATGGATAGTGATATCTAAGTCTACAAGTAAAATTTGAAAGATGATTGCTAAATCAATAAAAAATAATCTTCACTGCAGGAAAGGAAATAAAGAAAACAGAATAATCCCGGAGAAATAAGAAAATAAATTTTAAATTGCCCCCCAAAACAGTGTCATATATAGAATACACAACATAAAACAGAATAAAGCCCAACATATGCTGTTTACATGAAGCATATTTACTGCTAGATGACACGCCAAGATTGAAAATAAACAATGAGAAAAGATACATCAGGAAAACATAACTAAAATATAGGTTGTTTGCTCTTGTTTCTGTTAACTGAGTTTGAATGCAGATGCTCCTTGACTTACAATGGAGGTATGTAGTGATAAACTCTTTGTAAGTTGAAAGTATCATACATCAAAAATATATTTAATATACCTAATCTACCAAACATCATAACTTAACCTATTGTACTTTAAACATGCTCAGAACACTTACGATAGCCTACAGTTCGGCAAAATAATGTAACATGAATCCTATTTTATAATGAAGCATTGAATATCTCATACAATTTATTGAATACTGTACTCAAAATAAAAAACAGAATGGTTGTATAGGTACTTGAAAAAACACTTTCTACTAAAAGCATGTCACTTTTGCAATGTCATAAAGTAAAAAAAAATTTAAGCTGAACCATTGTAAGTAGGGGCCTTACTTTTCATCAGTCACTAGAGCAAAAATGATAATGTTATTCACTGCATAATAAAAAAGGTAACCTTATTAGAATATATATAACAATACTGAATTTGTAAACCCTGAATTACCTAATAATATATAATTTAAAACTCTCTTAGTCTGCTTGTGCTGGTTAAACAAAATACCATACTAGAGAGCTTATACACCACAGAAATTTATTTCTCACAGTTCTGGAAGCTGAGAAGTTCAAGATCAAGGTACCAATAGATTTGGTGTCTGGTGAGGTCTTCTTGTTTCGTAGAACGGCCTTCTTTCTCCGTCTTCAAAGCAGCTCTCTGGGGCATCGTTTATATGGGCATACACACCATTCACAAGGACTTGGTCCTTATAACCTAATAACCTCCCAAAAGCCTTACTTCATAATACCATCACATCGGTGATTAGATTTTGATGTAAGAATTTAAGGGAATAGACAAAAAAAATCAGATTATAGCAGTAACTACTCTTAAATAAAATCTATATTCAATTCATAAAGCTACTGTGACATACTAGCTAAAATATGAAAAGTCTTCATGGAAAACTAAAATTATAAAATAATAAAAAAATTTGAAAATCCCAAATAAAGCATTAACAAGTAGAATAGTAAACATCACAAAAAGTATAGCTTGATTAAGAATTTAAATTAAGGCTTAAGATAGTAACTTCATGATTTTTTTTAACAATCATATAAGGAAAAAATATTTTACAAATACATGTCACAGGAAATACATCTGATTAAATTCACATCTTAGTACCATAATTGAGCAATAAAACATATTAAAATGGTATAACTGTGATGAAACTTGTGAATTTCATTTAATTTTTCAAATATATCTAATAATACCTGCTTTACTAATTATAGAATAACAAACTGGTTTTAAAATAGCATCATTACTGGTTTTATTCAACCAAGTACCTAAAAAAGTAATTACTTCTGTTATTTGGAATATTATATTAATGATTTAAAAAGGGTATAGTATGTATCTTTGAATTTAACAAATGTTTGCTTTTTTTTGTTTGTGTGCCTGGTTATGTAGAAACACAACATTATAGATATGTTCAGCCAAAGACTATGTTGTAGCATTTGAATATACTCTGTTATTTATTTATTCTATTGACATAATGATGCACAAAGGGCATTTAACAAAAAGATAGAAAGTAAATTTCAAATGCTATCTTTTAGAAGAAATAACTTCAAGTAGTAAAGTTTTGCAGTTTACATAATACATTATAATGCTTAACCCAAGACAAAATGGATTTTTAATATTCTGTGAGAAATTTTCAGCTCACAGTTATTCTTTTTCACAAATTAGCATGGCTATTATAGTTAAATAGTATCAATGTGAAATGTGAATTCAAATGTTTATTATCAAGTTTAAAACTCAAATCTGAGTTTTACATTTTAACTGATCCTAAATAGAATTGTTTTCTTTAAGTGCTTAACCATGCTTTAGTAAGAGTTTTATTTTTTTATTTAAAAATGTATATTTTATTTTTTAATTAACAGATAAAATTGTATATGTTTATTGTGTACCACAAAATGTTTTTAAATATGTATACATTGTGGAATGGTTAAATCAAGTTAAATAATTAATCAAGTTAATTAACACATGTATTAACTCACAGATTTTTGTGGTGAGAACACTTACAATACATTCTCTTAGCATTTTTCAAGAATACACATATTGTTATTAATATAGTAATTATGTCGTTCAGTAGGTCTGTTAAAGTTATTCCTCCTGTCTAACGGAAGTTTTGTAACTTTTGACCAACATCTCCCCAATCCTGTCCCCCATGACTGACTCTGCCCCTGAGGTCCCCATTTTACTCTGTTTCTACAAGTTCAGTATTTTTAGATTTCACATACATGTGAGATCATCTGAAGTAAGGTAAGTGAATTAAGTTGTGAGATCAACTTACTTCACTTAGCATAATTCTCTTAAGGTTCATCCATGCTGTCAAAAATAGCAATGTCCTCGTTTTTTCTAAGGCTGAGTACTATATATACAAAATAATTCTTTTTTCCATTATTGTAAATAATGGTACATTTCTTCCCTTTTCTTGAAAGATATTGTACTTTTCCAGTCAAGTAGATCTATAGTTTTGTCCTGTCAAATCTAAGAAGGTCATTAGACTTCCTTTCATCTGTCCTTCCTTCTCTGTCTCCTTAGCTCAAACTGGCAGTGTCTCTGCTGGCATATTCCCATTCCTATTTCTAGATTCTATTGAGATGATTGATTTACTTCATGAGACACACCTATGACCACTTTATGAAATTTTTTTTCCAATTGTACTCTTAGTATTCTCTTCAGAGAAATGAGAAATGTATTTGGACAGGCTGAGAATTTTTAATATCTGCAAGTTCTGTTTTTTCTTTTGCTTAGTAATTTCTTCTTCAATTCATCCCTCTCTTTTCTTGCATTTTCTTATAAACAATCAGGAGGAACTAAGTCACTCCTTCAACACTTTATTTAGAAATATCCTCAGCTAAATATCTATATTCATTGCTTGCAAGTTCTACCTTACATGAAATCTAGAATACAAACACAATTTATCTAAGTTACTTATCACTTTATAATAAATATCACCTTCTTTCAAGTTTCTGATAACATATTCTTTATTTCCATCTCATGTTTTGCATAATGGCCCTTAACATCCATAGATGTTAAATAGAATCAGATATTCTGTTCATATATTCTGTAAGCAGATGGAAGCCTTTTCTTTCTAGCTTTCCTCTTTACTTTCTGAGCCCTCACCAGAATTAACCCCAACATTTGTTTTCCTAGGATGTACCTCAAAACTCTTCCAGTTTCTACCCATTGGCCAATCCCCAAGCTGCTTCCACATTTTCAGGCATTTGTTATAGCAGCACCCCACTTCTACCAAAATCTTAGTCAGCTCAAGCTACCAAAACAAAATACCCTAGAGTGGGTAGCTTAAGCAACCGAAATTTCTTTCTCACAGTTCTGAAGGATGGGACATCCAAGATCAAGCCCATGATCAAAAGTTTTGGTTGGTCTCTAATGAATAATTAATAACCAAGCTCTAATTATTATATTTCAAAACTATGGCTACAAATATTTTTCTATTTTAATGCTTGGTACCATTGTGCATCCAATTATCCAAGACAGGAAAACTGAGTCATTGTTGAATTATCTCTCTTCTTCTACCCTTATATGGGAAATAAACTAAGTGGTATTTATTGTTATCACATACTCTTTTTCATCCATACTGACAGTACTGAATTTTTGAAGTAACATCTGACTTCGTTTCTCTTCTTTTGCTCCTGGTGCCATCATTCTTCCACACAATTGTCAGAGTAATGTATATATTAAATGACTATCTGATCATATCAGCCACCTAGTTAAAAATATTTTAGTAACTTTCATTACATAACAGTATAAAATTCAAAGATCAAAATTCTTTAAATGACAAATGTGGCTTTTAGAATAACAGATAAAATTCATGCTAACTTTCAGCTTTATTTCTCTCTTCCTTTTTAAATATTTGTGCTTACAAATAGTATGACTCTGCATTCTTATACACATTTTTCTTTTTCTATAATTTCATTTACTCCTTTTCCTTCTGGAACAATTTTATAAATTCATACTGCTTTCTATGTCTTTGTGTGTGTGTGTGTATGAAGCTTTCATTAAGCATTTTCTTTCATCATCTACTTTTGCTTTAGGCCCAGTCAGTTTTGTATGTTCAAATGTACTTTTGTTTTTCCATTAGGATCGGTTTAGTCTTAAAAACTGCACTTGAATTGTTCATTACTATACCAAAACAGAATGCTGCTGTTCATTTAAATACCAAAACAATTAAATAACTTTATGTCATACTTATATGTCTAGTTAAAAATAGTTATGTTCAGATACTGCTGTTGATGTTAAAAGTAACATAGAAATTATATTTTCTCTAAGAGTATAAAATATTCAATAATTTATCTTATATATTATTATATTCTTTTTAATTTTAAAAAATTTTATGAGTACATAGTAGGTGTATATATTTATGGAGTCTATGGGATATTTTGATAAGGGCATTACAATGCACAATAATCACATCAGGGTAAGTGGGATATTCATCACCTCAAGCATTTATCATTTCTTTTTGTTACAAACATTCTGATCATCCTATTTTAGTTATTTATAAATGTACAATAAACCATTTTTGACTGAAGTTGCCCTGTTGTGCTATCAAACACTAGATCTCAAACTATGTAGTGAAGTGATGTCCTACGGTAATTTTAAAAGACTATATTTAAGAAATATTTTTGAATCTGTGACATTAACATCATTTATAGAATAAGTCTCTTAAAATGAGGTATTTCTAGATAGTAACTTAATTGCAAGTAGGTTTTCATATAGTACAATTCTTATTTACATCTTCCATGATTCATGTTACCAGGAAATAAAAAACTATTCAATTATTTTGTTGAAAGCAAAAGAAATTTCTCTCAAATAACCCAAGATGTTGATGATTGTAACAAATATAAATTTGAGGACCTATTATTTATTATTTGAAACTATTTTTGGTCATTTACCATATGCTGGGAACTCAATGAATTACCAGTGATACAAAGGTTAATAATATGTGTTGGCTAAAATCAAGTGAATAGACATATATAAGAAATAATCTGGCATCGGGGATCCTATGAAGGTGGCAAAACATATGAAATAAACAAAATAAGACTGTATGCAAAACTGCCCTGTAGAGGTTACTGAGGGATTTGTACATAATGTTACAGATGAGTTGATGATCAAATAAAGCAATAGTCACCAACCTTTTTGGCACCAGAGACTGGTTTCATGGAAGACAATATTTACACGGATGGGGGTGGGGTGGGGGGAGAAAGTTTCATCTCAGATTATCAGGCATTAGATGGATTCTGATAAGGAGCACACATGATGGTTCCCTATGTGCAGTTCACAATAGGGTTCATGCTCCTATGAGAATCTAATGCCTGATGATCCGATAGTAGACAGAGCTCCAGTGGTAATGCTTACTCACCCATTGCTCACCTCTTGCTGTGCAGCCTGGTTCTTCACAGGCCATGGACCAGTATTGGCCCCCAGCCAGGGAGGTGCAGACCCCTGATATAAAGTAAAGATGAAAGTTCTTTAAGTAGAAACACACACACCACCACCACCACCACCACCACCACCACTACCATCACCATACTTAAATAAGACTTCTACTTTTGTCGGGACAAAACAGATTATAATGGACTAATCCTCTTTCTGAAATAATTATAAATAAATAGAATATTAACACTGCTGAAATACCCTTGAAAGGCATTAACAGAGCACCAATTTAGGCAGGAGTTGAGGGATTACAATACTTAAGAAAAGAGAAAGATAAAAAAGGCCACACTCATCTTGGATTGTTTTGCTTAGAACAATTTTTTTACAGTTCCAAGTTTACTGAAAAAGAGTTCAAGAATGAGAAAGCAATATTTTTGCCCTGAGGAGGCTGAGATCGGAGCTTGAGCTGAAAAGCTGCAGGACCTCAGAGAATTGTGCTACAAGATCTTCAAAATATACCCCCCATTTTTTTTTTTTTTTTTTTTTTTGGCTGATTCATAAACTGCCCATGCAGAGGGGAGATCCTTAAAAGCATAGCAGAAAATAGTAGCTGAGAGGCTAAATACTATATGATGTGGTTAGGTTTTGTGTACAGATCCAAATCTCATCTTGAATTGTAATCCCAGGTTTCAGGGAGAGACCTGGTGGGAAGTGATTGGATTATGGGGGTGGTTTCACCCATGCTGTTCTCGTGACAGAGAGTGAATTCTCACGAGTTCTGATGGTTTTATAAGCATCTGGCATTTCCTCTGCTTGTGCTCACACTCTCTCCAGCCGCCTTGTGAAGAAAGTGCCTGCTTCCCCAACAGCCATGATTGTAAATTTCCTGAGGCCTCCCCAGCCATGTGGAACTGTGAATCAATTAAACCTCCTTGTTCATACATTACCCAGTCTGGGGTAATATCTTTATAGCAGTGTGAGAATGGACTAATACACTATATTTGTAAAAAACAAAAAAGAATTGAAAGTTCAATTTTTAAATTTGGAGGAATTCCTGAACACGCCAGAGAATTATCAAAAAGAGGCCCTACCAAATCTTAAATATAAAAATATAATATCAGAAACAAAATTATAATTCTGTTAACCTGTACAAAAACATTGTATTTAATATGGGATCTAGATAACTCTTCATGTATGATATGAAGTAAGGTGGAATTTCCAAAGGAAGAATGCCTTAGACATCAAGAGTTCTCGGGTCAGTACAATCTTCCTGCCTGGAGGTTGTAACAAAATTGGCCTCAGAGAGCATATACATTCTCAGTGAAGGAAGTGTTATGGAGAAAATATAAAGAGGTAGACCAACACAAAGAATGAGGTGTGAATATCCTAATTACTCTGATTTGATCATTACAATTATATGCTTTCATCAAATATCACAAGTGCCCTGTATATATGTATAGCTGTTATATATCCATAAAAAGTAAATATAAAAAAACGTGAAAAGAGAAGTGGAGATTTGTTTATACAAGAAGGAGTATTCCAATAGTATTAAAGGGCACAAAGATCTTATGGTGAAAAAGATAAGTACAGTAGTCCCCCTTCACTCACTTTCCAGTTTCAGTTACCTGCAATCAACTGATCTTAAAATATTAAGTGAAAAATTCTGAACATTGCCTGCTCCTGAAAACCAACCACAGACATTATCATTGTTCAAGGATCCAAAATCAACCAAAGCAGATGTGTCTCCTTCTGATGTATCATCAGAAGGTCGATAGCGGCCTAACATTATGTCACAATGCCTATGCCATTCACCTCACCTTATTTTATCACATAGATATTTAATCATCTCTCATTATCACAGAAAGAATGATGAGTACTGTCCAATAAGATATTTTGAGAGAAAGAGAGAGACCCCATTAACATAACTTTTATTACAGTATATTGTCATAATTATTCCATTTCATAATTATGTTTATAATTATAATTTTATAATTATTGTGGTTAATCTCTTACTGTGCCTAATATATAAACTTTATCACAGGTATATGTATATAAGTAAAAACAGAGTGTATATAGACTTTGGTACTATTTGTAGTTTCAGGCATCCACTGGGGGTCTTGGAGCATAGGCTAGCACCTAAGTGGGAAACTACTGCATGATAATTGGGGCAAAGGACATAGTTTTGCCATAGATGACTGCGTTTTGGGTAGAGAAAAAAGGCACAGATGAAATGAATTGTCATTTTGTCCATTCTTGCTTTGTGTGAAAATGTCTGAAGACTGTCAAGCAGTTCCAGGGCCAGGTTTCCACAATTTTTAATTATACAGAGGCTTCTATCAATTATTTGCTTCCTATTTTCTTCTGATATTTTCCATCACATATGGAATGTTATATCAGAAAAACAGCTCCAAATGCCTATAGACTTTCTTTTCCTGCAAATTAGATTGTGCATATATTATTTTTCTTTGTAATTTGATTCAGTTTTGACTCCAATGACATTGCTTGTTTTATTTTGGATGCCATATAGCCCCAAATCATTCAAATAAATATGTATATCTTGACTGTTAGGAAACAAATGATTGGCATGAGCCATCGATGTTCATTAAGTTGAAGCTTTAGCATGCCTTATATTAAAAAAAGCCAAATTAAATAAATGTCATGTAGCCTGCCAGATGTTCCAATGTAAGATATGATAAATTCTTACTGGAATAATGTTTTATAAGCAACTCCAGTTGTATTCAATTAAGTAGTCTTCATATGTTCTTAATATCAATTTATGACAATGACAAATTGATAATTTTCAAACTATAATTTTCTTCTTCTATATTTGAATTTCACCTTCAATTAGTCAAAGGCAATTTTAGTATTAAAATGAAGGTTTAACGTAATCAAATTAAGAAATATAGCAGTTTTCCCTTATTCAAGGTCGAATGTTCTAAGGATTCAGTTACCCATAGTGTAGTAAAATGAGATATTTTGAGAGAGGAAAAGAGAGGAAAAGAGAGAAAAAGAGATCACACTTACATAACCTTTATTACAGTATGTAGTTATGATTGATCTATTTTATTATTAGTTATTGCTATTAATCTCTAACTGTACCTAATTTGTAAATTAAACATTATCATAGATATTGTGAAAGGAAAGTAAATCTTGGAGCCCCCAAATCACTAAGCTAAAGGGAAAAATCAAGCTGGGAGCTCCTCAGGGCAAACCTGCCTCCCATTCTATTCAGTCACCCCTCTGCTCACTGAGATAAATGCGTATCTGATTGCCTCCTTTGGAGAGGCTAATCAGAAACTCAAAGAAATGCAACCATTTGCCTCTTTTCTGCCTATGACCTGGAAGCCACCACCCTGCTTCCAGTTGTCCTGCCTTCTGTACTGAACCAATGTTCATCTTACATATGTTGATTGATGTCTCATGTCACCCTAAAATGTATAAAACCAGACTGTGCTCTGATCACCTTGGGCACATGTCATCAGGACCTTGTGGGGCTGTGTCATGGGTGCATGTCCTCAACCTTGGCAAAATAAACTTTCTAAATTAACTGAGACCTGTCCTAGATATTTGGGATTCACAGTGTGTGCATACAGGAACAAAGTATTATAGAGTTTGGTATGATTTGAGGTTTCAGGCACCCACTGGAGATCTTGGAATGTCTCACCCATGGATAAGAAGGGACTACTGTGACTGTTTTTTACTATTCGAGTTTTCAGGAAGTTATTCTGAAATATGGGAACGCTTTTTTTTCTCCCTCTACTTATATTGTGTAAGGAAAATAAATCTCAGCACTCCAAAATCACTACATCAAAGGGAAAAGTCAAGCTGGGAACTGTGTCAGACAAACCTGCCCTTTATTTTATTTCTAACTAAAATAGATACAAAGATTAAAAAGCTACATATCTACCTCGCAATTTGTCCAGAGGGAAATTCTTTATGAGCCTCAAACTCATTACCCTAAAACAGTTCTCTTGAATTTTACCCTGGCCTTGCAAAATGATAGCTTGTTTTCAGAGGTGCCAGACAAAGGAGAGACAGAACTCAAAGTCATCCCTCTGCTCACCTGAGACAAATGCATATCTGATTGCTTCCTCTGCTCCTATTGTTTACCTAAAATTGTAGATTCACTATGCCATACTAAGACAAAAGTGACTATTCCTCTATTTCCCTCTCACATGTAAATTGTGTATTCAGTGAAAGTCTAAGCAGAGACTCAAAAGAATGCAACCCTTTGTCTTTTATCTACACATAATCTTGAACGCCCTCAACCCCAGCTTCAAGTTGTCCTGTCTTTGGGACCAAACCAATGTACATCTCATACATACTGATTGTCATGTTTCACTAAAATGTATAAAACCAAGCAGTGCCCCGACCACCTTGGACACACGTCATTATGACCTCCTGAGGCTATATCACAAGTATGTCCTTATCCTTGGCAAAATAAACTTTCTCAATTGATTGAGACCTGTCTCAGATCCTTTTGATTTCCAATATTGTTATCCCTTACAGTCCTTGTGTACAGGCATACAATGTATAATGATCAAATCAGGGTAACTGGGGTATTCAACATCTCAAACATTTATCATTTCTTTGTGTTAGGGACATTCTACTTCCATTCATTTAATTGTTTCGAAAATATGCAATAAATTATTGTAAACTGTAGTCACTCTGTTGTGCTACCAAATACTAGATCTTATTGGTTTTTGTATCCATTAACCATCCCCACTTTACCCTACCCTCCTCAATACTATTCTCAACCCCTAGTAACCATAATTCTATTTTCTGAGTGAGTTCCATTTTTTAAAACTCCCACATATCAGTAAGAAAATGTCATATTTGTCTTTCTGTCCCTGCCTTATTTCACTTAACATAAAGTCTTCCAATTCCATCCACGTTGTTGCAAATGACATTATTCGTTTTTCATGGATTAATAATATACCATTGTGTATCCATTCCACATTTTCTTTTTCTTTTCTTTTTTTTTTTTTTTTTTTTTTTTGAGAAGGAGTCTCACTCTGCCACCTAGGCTGGAGTGCAGTGGCACGATCTCAGCTCACTGCAACCTCTGCCTCCTGGGTTCAAGCAATTCTCCTGCCTCAGCCTCCCGAGTAGCTGGGACTACAGGCATATGCCACCACTCTCAGCTAATTTTTGTATTTTTAGTAGAGATGGGGTTTCACCGTATTGGCCAGGCTGGTCTTGAACTCCTGACCTCGAGTGATCCACCCCCTTCTGCCTCCCAAAGTGCTGGGATTACAGGCGTGAGCCACCGCGACCAGATCCACACCACATTTTCTTTATCTATTAGTTTGTTTATGGACAATTAAGTTGATTCCACGTCTTTGCTATAGTAAATAGTGCAAATACCCATATATGGGTGTGTAGACATCTCTTCAATATGCTGATTTCCTTTCTTTTGGCACAACAATGGGATTGCTAGATCATATGGTAGTCCTATTTTTAGTTTTCTGAGGAACCTCCGTATTGTTCTTCATAGTAGCTGTGTCAATTTTTATTCTCATCAACACTGAACAAGTGTTCCCCTTTCTCCACATCCTCACCAGCATTCATTATTGCCTGCCTTTTTAAGAAAAGCCATTTTAACTGGGGTAAGATAATGTTTCATTGTAGTTCTGATTTGCATTTCTCTGATGATTAGTGATGTTTATTATTTTTTCATATATCTGTTAGGCATTTGTATGTCTTCTTTTGAGAAATATCTATTCAAATGTTTTGCACACTTTTAAATCAAATTTTTTTCCTAATGAGTTGTTTGAGCACTTTATATATTCTCGTTATTAATTCATTTCAGATGGATTGTTTGCAAATATTTTTCCCAATATGAGGGTTGTCTTTCACTTTGTTGGTTACTTTGGTGTTCAGAAGCTTTTAAATTTGATGTGACTCAGTTATTCTATTCATTTGCCTGTGCTTTGGCTTTTGTAGTCTTACTCAAGGAATCTTTGCCCAAACCGATGTCCTAGAGTGTTTCCTCAAAGTTTTCTTCTGTTTCATAGTTTCAGGTCTTTGTAAGTATTTTATTCATTTTGCTTTGATTTTTGCATATGGTGAGAAATAGGAGTCTAGTTTTATTCTTCTGCATGTAGATATTCAGTTTCCCCAGCACCATTTATGGAAGATTATTCTTTCCCCAATGTAGCATTTTGGCATTTTTGTCAAAAATTAGTTTACTGTAAGTGTGGATTTATTTCTGGGTCCTCTATTCTGTTTCATTGGTCTATGTGTCTGTTTTTATGTCAGCATAATACTCTTTTGATTACTACAGCTATGTAGTATAATTTGAAGACAGGTAATGTGATTCCTCCAGTTTTGTAATTTTTGCTCAGAATGACTTTGGCTATTCTGGGTCTTCTGTAGTTCCGTATAGATTTTAGCATTATTTTATCTGTTGACATGAAGAATGTCATTGGTATTTTGATAGAGATTGCATTCAATTTGCAGAATGTTTTGGGTTGTATATGCGTTTTTAACAATGTTGATTCTTCCAATCCATGAACATAAAATATCTTTCCATATTTTGGGTTTTCTTTGAATTTTTTTCATCAGTGTTTATAGTTTCCATTGTAGAGATCTTTCACTACTTTGGTTAAGTATATTCCTAGATAATTTTTATTATTTGTAGCTATTGTAAATGAGATTATTTTCTTGATTTCTTTTTCAGATTGTTAACTGTTGGTATATAAATATGCTACTAAAATGTGCAGGTTTATTCTGTTGCCTGAAATTTTACTGAATTTATGTATAAGTTTTAATAGTTTTCTAGTGTAGTCTTTATATATGTGTATATATATGTGTGTGTATAAATATATATATATATATAAAAGATTATGCAATTTGCAAAAAGGACAATTTGACTTTCTCTTTTTCAATTTGGATGTCATTAGCTTTTTTTGTCTTGTCTAATTTCTCTGACTCAGACTTTTAGTGCTATGTTGAATAAAAGTGGTGAAAATAGGTATCCTTGTCTTCTTCCAGATCCAAAAGGGAAGGATTTCAGTTTTTTCCATTCAATATGATATCTAATGTGGGTTTGTCACATATGCCTTTTATTATGTTGAGGTATGCTACTTCTATATTCAGTTTTCTGAGAGTTTTTTTTTATTCATAAAACCATGTTTAATTTTATCAAATCTTTTTAAGGCAACTATTAAAATGATTATATGGTTTTGACCCTCATTCTATTAATGTGATGTACCTCATTGATTTATTTGCATATGTTGAACCATCGTTGCATTCATGAGATGAATCACACATGATCATAATGAGTGATCTTTTTAATATGTTGCTGAATTGGGTTTGCTAGTATTTTGATGAGGATTTTTTTTTTATATCTACATTCAATACAGATTTTAGCCTGTGGTTTTCTTTTTTTTTAAAATTGTGTCTTTGCTTTTGGTACCAGGATAATACTGGTCTCATTGAATGAATTTGGAAGTATTCTCTTCATTTAGGTCTCTTGATATGCTTTGAGTAGAATTGATATTAGTTCTTTAAATGTTTGATAGAATTCAGCAGTGACACCACAAATTCCTGAGCTTTTCTTTGATAGGAGGCTTTATTACTACTTCTATCTTGTTACTTGGTTCTTTAAAAAAAGAAACAAAAAACAAAATCTTTTATTTTAATGAAATCTTTTGTTTTTGTTTCAGAGGTACATGTGTTGTTATACAGGCAAATTACATGTTGTGGGGGTTTCGTATACAGATTATTTCAGCACCCAGGTAATAAGTATAATACTCAGGAGGTAGTTTTTCAATCCTCAACCTCCTTTCAGTCTCCATCTTCAACTAGATCCCAGTGTTTATTGTTCCCTTCTTTGTATCCATGTATATGCAATGTTTAGCTTCTATTTATTAGTGAGAACTTGCAGTATTTGGTTTTCTGTTTCTGAGTTAATTCTTTTAGGATGATAGTCTCCAACTCCATCCACATTGCTACAGAGACAATATCTTGTTCTTTTTTATGGTAGCATAGTATGCCATGGTGAATATATGGCACATTTGCTTTAGTCAGTCTACTGTTGATGGACACCTGGGTTGATTCCATGTCATTGCTATTGTGAATAGTGTGTCAGTGAACATACATGTGCATGTGTCTTTATGACAGAATGATTTCTATTACTTTGGGTATATAGCCAGTAATGGGATTGCTGGGTCAAATGGCAGTTCCTATTTTAGCTGTTAGAGAAATTATCACAGTACTTTCCACAATGGTTGAACTAATTTACACACCCACCAACAGTGTATAAGCATTCCTTTTTCCCCACAACCTTGCCAGCATCTATTATTTTGACTTTTTCATAGTAGCCATTCTGACTGGTGTGAATGTTATCTCATTGTGGTTTTTATTTGTATTTCTCCAGTAATCAGAGAATGTATTAGTCTATTCTCATGTGGCTAATAAAAACATGCCTGAGACTGGATCATATATAAAGAAACACAAGTTTAAAAAACTCACAGTTCCACATGACTGGGGAGGCCTCACAATCCTGGTGGAAGGCAAAGGAGGAGTAAAGGCACATCTTACATGGTGGCAGGCAGGAGAGCATGTGCAGGGGAAATGCCCTTTTTAAAACTATCAGATCTCATGAGATTTATTCACTACTATGAGAATGGCATGTGAAAAACCCACCCCCATGATTCAATCCCCTCCCACATGTGGGGATTATGGGAGCTAAAATTCATGATGAGATTTGGGTAGGGACACAGCCAAACCATATCCATCAGTGATACTGAGCTTTTATTCATATGCTGCTGGCCCTATGTATGTCTTCTTTTGAAAAGTGTCTGTTCATGTCCTTTGACCATTTTTGAACGGGGCTGTTTGGGGGTTTTTTTGAAAACATTTTATGTTCCTTATAGATGCCTAATATAGTCTAAATATTAGACTTTTGTCAGATGCATAGTTGGAAAATATTTTTCCCATTCTGTAGGTTGTTTTTTCACTCTGTTGCTAGCTTCTTTTGCTGTGCAGAGGCTCTTTAGTTTAAGTAAATCCCATTTGTCAATTTTTTTGTTGTTGTTGCAATTGCTTTTGTGATCTTCATTATGAAATCTTTGCCAGGGCATATGTCTAAAATTGTATTTCCTAGGTTTTCTTTAAGAATTTTTATGGTTTTAGGGTTTACCTTTAAGGTCTTAATCTATCTGGAGTTGATTTTTGTACATGGTGAAAGGTAGGGTGTCCTGTTTCAGTCGTCTGCAGATGGCTAGCCACTGTTTTTTTTTTTTGTTGACATTGTCAAAGATCAGATGGCTGTAAGCATGTGGCTTTATTTCTGGGCTCACTATTTGATTTTCCTGGTCTATGTGTCTGTTTTTGTACCAGTACTATGCTGTTTTGGTCACTATGTTACTTGTTTCTTGGTCTATTTAGGTTTTGTATATCTTCATGGTTCAATCTTGGTGCATTGTTTTTATCTAGAAATTTATCAATTCCTCTAGGATTTCTAATTTATCGGCATGCAGTTGCTCATAATAGCCTCTAAGAGGCCAGGCGCAGTGGCTCACACCTGTAATCCAAGCACTTTGGGAGGCCAATGCTGGTGGATCACGAGGTCAGGAGATAGAGAACATCTTGGCTAACACGGTGAAACCCCGTCTCTACTAAAAATACAAAAAATTAGCTGGGCGTGGTGGTGGGTGCCTGTAGTTCTAGCTACTCAGGAGGCTGAGGCAGGAGAATGGTGTGAACCCAGGAGGCGGAGCTTGCAGTGAGCCCAGATCGTGCCACTGCCCTCTAACCTGGGCGACAGAGCAAGATTCCATCTCAAAAAAAAAAAAAAAAAAGAAAAAGAAAAAGAAAAAAACCTCTAATAACCCTTTGAATGTCTGTGATGTTTGTTGCAATGTTGTATTTTTCATCTCAGTCAGATTTCATTTATTTGTCTCTCTTTTTTTTCTTTCTTAGTCTGGCTAGGTTTATCATTTTTGCTTATTTTTTAAAAGAACAACTTTTTCTGTTATGGATCTTTGGTACTTTTTTGGTCTCAATTGCATTTATTTCTGCTCTCGTTTTCACTGTTTTTGGTACTAGCTTTGGATCTGGTTTGGTATGGTTTCTCTAGTTTTATAAGATGCATCATTGGGTTTTCATTTGAAGTTTTTCTGATATTTTGATATAGGCATTTATCAATATAAATTTCCCTCTTTGTGCTAGTTTTGTTCTATCCCATAGGTTATAGTATGTTGTGTTTCCATGTTCATTTGTTTCAAGAAAATTTTTTAATTGCCCTATTAATTTCTTCATTGCTATACGGTCATTCGGAAATATATTGTGTAATTTCCATGAGTTTGTGTAGTTTCCAACATCCTTGCTATTAAGTTTTCATTTTAATATTGTGGTCAGAACAAATACTTCATAAAATTTCTTTTTTTCTTTTAAAATTTTTGAGACTTGTTTTGTGGCCTAACATGTGGCCTATCTTTGAGAATGTTTGATGTTCTGAAGAGAGGAATGTGTATTCTGTAGCTGTTGGGTAAAATGTTCTATAAATGTCTATTAGATCCATTTGGTTCATAAGACAGGTTAAGTTAAAAGTTTCTTAGTTAATTTTCTGTCTAAATGATATGTCCAATGCTGAGAGTAGGGTGTTGAAGTGTTGGTGAATAGATATTTATAATTATTAGGTCTTCTTGCTGGATTTATTTCTATCATTATATAATGGGAATTTTATCCCTTTCTACCATTTTTTCTTGAAATATATTCTATCAGATATAAATATAGCTAGTCCTGCTCTTTTTTGCTTTCCACTTTCATAGAATACTTATTTCCATTCCTTTATTTTAGTCTGTGTGTGTCTTTATAGGTGAAGTGTGTTTCTTGTATTGTAGGCAGCACTGGGTCTTATCAGTTTTTTTCTTTTCTTTTTTTCAAATTTTGCTTTCAGTTCTGGGATACATGTGCTGAACACACAGGTTTGTTACATGGGTATACATGTGCCATGCAGGTTTTCTGGGCCTATAATTTAGTTTATTTATATTCAATGTTAATATTGGTAAATATGAACTTACTACTACAATTGTGTAATTTGTCTTCTGATTATTTCTCTCTTCCTTCCTTTCTTACTGTCTTCTTTTGTGTAAATGATTTTTGTAATATGTTTTAGTTTCTTGCTTTTCGTTTTCTGTGTATCTGTTATTGGTTACTATTTTGCAGTTCCAAAGGCTTGCAAATAACATCTTATAACCAATTATTTGTAAACTGATGACAACTGAATTCTGATTACAAATAAATGATGATAAAAGCAAACAAACAAGGAGAAAATTTACAAACTCTACACATTGATGCAGAAAAGGCATTTGACAAAATTCAACAGCCTTTCATGCTAAAACCTCTTAATAAACTAGGTATTGATGTGATGTATCGAAAAATAATAAGAGTTCTTTATGACAAACCCACAGCCAATATCACACTGAATGGGCAAAAACTGTAAGCATTCCCTTTGAAAACTGGCACAAGACAGGGATTCCCTCTCTCAACACTCCTATTCAACATAGTGTTGGAAGTTCTGGCCAGGATAATCAGGCAGGAGAAAGAAATAAAGGGTATTCAATTAAGATAAGAGGAAGTCAAATTGTCCCTGTTTGCAAATGACATGATTGCATATTTAGAAAATCCCATCGTCTCAGCCCAAAATCTCCTTAAGCTGATAAGCAACTTCAGCAGTCTCAGGATACAAAATCAACGTGCAAAAATTACAAGCATTCCTATACGCCAATAACAGACAAACAGCCAAATCATGAGTGAACTCCCATTCACAATTGCTAAAAAGAGAATAAAATACCTAAGAATCCAACTTAGAAGGGATGTGATGGACCTCTTCAAGGACAACTACAAACCACTGCTCAAAGAAATAAAAGAAGACACAAACAAATGGAAGAACATTCCATGCTCATGGATAAGAAGAATCAATATTGTGAAAACAGCCATATTGTCCAAGGTAATTTATAGATTCAATGCCATCCCCATCAAGCTACCAATGACTTTCTTCTCAGAATTGGAAAGAACTACTTTAAAGTTCACATGGAACCAAAAAAGAGCCCACATTGCTAAGACAATCCTAAGCCAAAAAAACAAAGCTGGAGGCATCACGCTACCTGACTTCAAACTATACTACAAGGCTACAGTAACCAAAACAGCATGGTAGTGGTTCCAAAACAGAAATATAGACCAATGGAACAGAACAGAGCCCTCAGAAATAATACCACACATCTACAACCATCTGATCTTTGACAAACCTGACTAAAACAAGAAATGGGAAAAGGACTGCAAATTTAATAAATGGCGCTGGGAAAACTGGCTAGCCATATGTAGAAAGCTGAAACTGGATCTCTTCCTTACAACTTTTACAAAAATTAATTCAAGATGGATTAAAGACTTAAATGTTAGACCTAAAACCATAAAAACCCTAGAAGAAAACCTAGGCAATACCATTCAGGACAGAGGCATGGGCGAGGACTTCATGACTAAAACACCTAAAGTAATGGCAACAAAAGCCAAAATAGGCAAATGGTGTCTAAATAAACTAAAGAGCTTCTGCACAGCAAAAGAAACTACCATCAGAGTGAACAGGCAACCTACAGAACGGGAGAAAATTTTTACAATCTACCTATCTGACAAAGGGCTAATATCCAGAATCTACAAAGAACTTAAATAAATTCACAAGAAAAAAAAAAAACCACCCCATCAAAAAGTGGGTGAAGGATATAAACAGACACTTCTCAAAAGAAGACATTTATGCAGCCAACAGACATATGAAAAAATACTCATCATCATTGGCCATCAGAGAAATGCAAATCAAAACCACAATGAGATACCATCTCACACCAGTTAGAATGGTGATCATTAAAAAGTCAGGAAACAACAGATGCTGGAGAGGATGTGAAGAAATAGGAACACTTTTACACTGTTGATGGGACTGTAAACTAGTTCAACCATTGTGGAAGACAGTGTGGCGATTCCTCAAGGATCTAGAACTAGAAATACCATTTGACCCAGCCATCCCATTACTGGGTATACACTCAAAGGATTATAAATCATGCTGCTATAAAGACACATGCACACGTATATTTATTGCAGCACTATTCACAATAGCAAAGACTTGGAATCAACCCAAATGTTCATCAATGATAGACTGGATTAAGAAAATGTGGCACCCATACACCATGGAATACTATGCAGCCATAAAAAAGGATGAACTCATGTCCTTTGTAGTGACATGGATGAAGCTGGAAACCATCATTCTGAGCAAACTATGGCAAGGACAGAAAACCAAACACCGCATTTTCTCACTCATAGGTGGGAATTGAACACTGAGAACATTTGGACACACGGTGGGGAACATCACTCACCAGGGCCTGTAGTGGGGTGGGAGGACGGGGGAGGGACTGCATTAGGAGAAATACCTAATGTAAATGACAAGTTAATGGGTGTAGCACTCCAACATGTCACATGTATACATATGTAACAAACCTGCATGTTTGTATGTACCTGCATGTACCCTAGAACTTAAAGTTTAATAAATATAAATAAATAAAACCTCTACACTTTAGCTTCAATCATCTAACTTTTCTACTTTCTGTTGTCTTTATTCATATGTTTTTATACTACCTTAAAATTTGTTGTAGCTATTATTTTTGATAGGTTTATCTTTCTTTCTTATACTAAAGATATGAATCGTTTACAGATTGCAATTACAGTGTCACACTATTCTGTGTTAGGAACAGACCCCCAGATCTGGCCATAAACTGGCTCCAAAACTAGCCATAAACAAAATGTCTGTAGCACTGTGACATGTTCGTGATGGTCATGACACCCACGCTGAAGGTTGTGGGTTTACTGGAATGAGGGCAAGGAACACCTGGCCCACCCAGGGAAGAAAACTGCTTAAAGTTCCTAAACCACAAGCAATAGCATGAGTGTTCTATGCCTTAAGGACATGTTCCTGCTGCAGATAACCAGCCAGAACACATCCCTTTGTGTGGTCCATCCCTTTGTTTCTCGTAAGGAATACTTTTAGTTAATCTATAATCTGTAGAAACAGTGCTTATCACTGGCTTACTGTCAATAAATATGTGGGTCAAACTCTGTTTGGTGCTCTCAGCTCTGAAGGCTGTGAGTCCCCTGATTTCCCACTCCACACTCTATATTTCCATACGTGTGTCTTTAATTCCGCTAGCGCCGCTGGGTTAGGGGTCTCTATGATGGAGCTGGCCTCAGCAATTCTGTATTTATGTACTTACCATTAGCTGTGAGTTTTGTACCTGCAGGTGATTTCCGGTTGTTCATTAGTGTTCTTTCCTTTCAAACTGGAAAATTTCCTTCAGCATATCTTGTAAGACAGGTCTTGTGCTGAAAAAAATCTCTTAACTTTTGTTTGTCTGGAAAAATCTTTAATTCTCTTTTACGTTTGAAGGATAATATTGCTGGATACGTTATTCTAGGTTGAAAGTACTTTTCTTTCAACACTGAATATGTTATCCACTCTCTCCTGTCCTACAATGTTTCTCCTGAGAAGTCTGTTGCTGGTCATATTGGAGCTCCTTTATTTGTGATTTGCTTCTTTCCTCTTACTGCTTTTAGGACTCTTTCTTTATTTCTAACATTTTGCAGTTTGACTAATGTATGCCTTGATCCAGTTTTATTAGAGTTGAATATTCTTGGAGTTCTATGACCTTTTTGTATCTGGATATTCATATCTTCCTCTAGGCTTGGAAAGTTCTGTTATTATTCCTTTGCATTAACTTTCTATTCAGATCGCTCTCTCTGTGTCTTCTTTATGGCTGATAACTCTTAGAATTGCTTTTAGAGGCTATTTTCTAGATCTTGTAGGTATGTTTCATTTTTTCTAATTTTCTTTATTTTTTCTCTTCTGTTTGCATTTTCATATAGCCTGTCTTCAAACTCACTATTTTTTTTTCTTCTGCTTAATTGGTTCTGTTGTTGAGAGACTCATGCATATTTTCAATTTGTCAGTTAAATTTTTCATCTCCAGAATTTCAACTTGATTTAAAAAAAACTGTTTCAATCTTAGTGTTAAATTTCTATCATAGAATTTAGAATTTCTTCTCTGTGTATCTTGAAGTTCACTTAGTTTGCTCAGGGTCGCTATTTTGAATTCTCTGAAAGATCACATTTCTTAGTAATTTCATTTATACCTTATTTAGTTTGGTGAGACTATGTTTTCCTGGATATGTGTGATGATTGTGAACATTTGTTGATGTCTGGGCATTGAAGAGTTAGGTATTTATTCCAATCTTTGCAGTCTGGGCTTGTTTGTCTGGGCTTCTTTCTTTAGCAGGTTTTTTTTATGTATTCAGAGTAGATTGAGTGTTGTGATCTAAACTTGTGGTCACTGCATCCATATCAGCACTAAGGGGTGCCCTAAGCCCGAGAATGCTCTAATTCTTGCCAACTCCTAGATGCACCACTTTAGTAAGGCTGGGTAAAATAAGAGAGAATTTGCTTAGTTATCAGACAAAGTATCTTGCTCTCTTCCCTCTCTTTCCACCAGTCAGCATAAGAATCTCGACATTCTGTGCTGCCTGGAGTTGGGAGAGGGGTGATGTGAGCAGTCTTGTGGCCACCACAGCTTGCACGGCACTGGGTCATTCCTGAGATTTTGCACAAGACCTGTGGTGACTATTACCTGGCTCCACTGATGTTTATTCAAGACCCGAGGGCTGTTAGTCAGCAGGTGGTAATTGTTGCTGTAATGGGTTCTTCCCTTCCTGGCAGCACATTCCATTCTGGCCCAGGATGGGTGTAGATAGGTTATGCAGAAGACCTGGAATTGGAAACTTTAGGAAACTACTTAGTGCTTTATTTTACTGTCATTGACCTGGTACTCAAGTTGAAGGACAAAGTTCTCTGTACTCTTCCCTCTCCTTTCCCCAAACAGAAAGAGTCTCTCTTTGACCTGTACTTCCTGGAGTTGGTAGACGGGTGAGGTAGATACTACCTACCTTGGCCACCACAGCTAGTGTTGCACTGTAATGTGTACCCCAAGGTCATTGCTTCTGAGACCAGCACAGCACCATGGCTTGCCCAAGGACTGCAGTCCTTGTGATCTGACTACCATCCAAATTCATTCCTGGCCACAGGCCATGTTAGTTCGCCAGTGGTGGAGCCAGCCAGGACTTATGTTTCATGAGCTGGGGCTGAGAAAAGTTCCTTTCTGGCCCTGGGCTGGTCTAAATGCTCCCTCTGTGAGTTGCAACAAAGCTCTACCCTATGTTTTGTTTTACCATGACAGGTCAGCACTGAGTTACATTGCATTGACACACAGTCGACTCTTCCTCCCCAAAGAGCACAAACTCTTCTCCACGGTGCTGATATGGGATGAGAGAAGGATGGTGTAGGCATTGCAAGATTGTTTTCTGCCCTCTTTGATGCCTCTCTCTTTGATATTATGTTAAAATCAGGTATACTGTGATGGCTTATCTGATTTCTTTTGGTTATTACTGAAGTTCCTTTCTGTGTGTATATCCAACTGTGTATATAGTTGTTCAATTTGGTGTTTCTGTGGGAGGATGAGTGCAGAGAAGTTCTATTCAGCCATCTTCCTCTGCCTCCCTCTCCTATTAAGGAATGAGCCAAGTCTTATATAAACATACACATATCAAATATTTAGCACAATATCCGCAACACAGTGAGTACTGTTTTTATTATTATTATTATTATTGTAACATGATCTAATGCAGATAAGTAATCAAGTGGAGAAAAATTTATGAGACTCACCATTTAAATATTTGCAAAAGAAATATTTAAAGCTTATTGTATATAACACAACATTCAATAACAAAATGTTTAAACTTTCCTTTCTATAAAACATCAAAGTAATAAATCTATAAGGTAGTGTCCTGAATAAAATGTGATCTGAGGGAGTTTTCAATTGTGGTAATTACCATTTTCTTTCCAATAAGTTGAGTCTCTAAGTGGCCAGACAATAATTAAACTAATAACATAAACCATTAGCTGGTCATAAAAGGCTTTGTTGTTGTTGTAAGATGACAGCTGTGCCGATAGATGAACTAAGGAAGTATTGAGTGGTACAGGAGCTACCATAGCACTGAGATTTAATTTCTAGATGTATACTACTATGAATTTTGATGGCATTCAAAACTTTCCTGTTTTGCATACATTATCCCTTAGATTTCTCTGTGCCACTTCTAAATTAGTCTCTAAACACCTACCTTGGCCTTTGACTGACTCTCTAAATTAAAATGACTGTTATTAATAAAATATGTGCAACTTATTTTGTACACTCTGAGTCTAACTCATAAAATAAAACACAATAACCAGTAGGTTATGTCATAGTTTTAAACTAAAAGCCTAAGAAAAATAGGTCATTAAAAGTTAATGGGATTTTTCTGACTCTGTAAGAGCATAATTCTCTATGCTTCTGTCATCTTCATTCTAATCCTGAGATCCAGCTGTTGAATAAATAGACTTGAGATTATCACACAGTATCCATTTATGTGTAAAACTGAATTCCTATTAAAGCTCATTCCTTCAATTGAAATATGCCTTGTAGCATTTCCCACGAAGAACCCTGCTGTGGTCTGTCATGATACACTGAAAACAGACTTTCCTCTTTCAGCTTACTGTTTAGTGCCTGGGGAATGTGTGATTTATTTTATTTTGTTTTGTTTATTTCTTTTGGTTATAATCTGCAATATTTTGACAGAAAGAACACCAATTTGGCACTACTCTGTTTAAAATAAAGTGGAGTATATAATATTCTCACATTATCTGTACTGTTTAAATGTGGAAACTCATAACGTAGGCAAATCAGTGTGCTGCTGCTAGAAATATTTGTAAGAATAATTGTCTCCTCTGTATTGTTATGGTAATAATTTCACTGGGAATAGTTTTGGTTTTAAGAACTCACCCTAGACACATCTTAATCTTAGTATGAAATAGATGGGCTATAATCTCATCACAAATAATAAAGAATTATTTTGAATTTGGATAAACATTTAAGTTAATAATATTTTTCCCCATCTGGTTCCTCTTCTCCTGATCACTCTCATCACTTATCCGACTAGTGGGAAACATTTAATTGTCCTTCCTGATTTTAGTAATTAATATATGCTTATTTTTTCTTAATATTACAGAAAAAGTATTCTTTTTAAGATGTACATCTGAGAATATGATTCCACTGCTGAAAATATTCAATGGCTTCTTAATATCTATGGCTATGATTCACTCATATATTAATCTTGGACCTATGATGGATTATTGTAACAAGACATTCAGGAGAAAAAAGAATTGTAAAAAAGAACAGTTCAAAATTAGTCTTTGAGAGAGAAGAATTTTTTTTTCATAAAATTTACTTCCTGAAGTAAAAAAAAAAAAAAAGAATTATTCTTAAAATCTTGTGATATTTTAGAAATGATATTTAAAAAGAATAGGATTAAAAATATACCCAAACTCCCAAACTGAGCAAGAACATTATAAACAACACAAAAATTCTAAAGCTATAAAGATTCTAAAAGAGATAATTATAAGAACTACTATGCTAAGCGTATCTTAACATTACCCCAAAGTGCAGAGCAATATGGCTTCGCAGTCTAACATCAGAGGAAGAACAACAAGAATTTTATTTTCTCAAAATAAGCAGTGAAAGCCAGAAGACAATGAAATGATATACAGTTGACCCAAAAGTGAAATGTAAAACAGTAAAGCTTTTGGGAAAATCTATGCAATATAGCTTAATTTTTTGGGATAGACAATGATATTACAATCAGATATAAAAATGCAATTGATAAAGTTCAATAAAAGATAAAATGGATGCATTAAATAATTTTACTCAAATTTACATCTGGAATATAAAACTCCTAAAAATTAATAATAAGGGGCCGAGTGCAGTGGCTCACACCTGTAATCCCAGCATTTTGGGAGGCTGATGCCAGAGGATCATGAAGTCAGGAGATCAAGACCATCCTGGCTAACATTGTGAAACCCCGTCTCTACTAAAAATACAAAAAATTAGCGGGGCGTAGTGGCGGGCACCTGTAGTCCCAACTACTCAGGAGGCTGAGGCAAGAGAATGGCGTGAACCTGGGAGGTGGAGCTTGCAGTGAGCCGAAATCTTGCCACTGCACTCCAGCCCGGGCTGCATTCCAGCCTGGGCGACAGAGCGAGATGGGGGTCTCAAAATAAATAAATAAATAAATAAATAAATAAATAATAAAGCACACAGATCGGGCACAGTGGCTCATGCCTGTAATCCCAGCACTTTGGGAGACTGAGGCGGGCAGATCACCTGAGGTCAGGAGTTCGAGACCAGCCTGGTCAAACAGTTTAGTGAAACTGTTTCCACTAAAAATACAAAAATTAGCTGGGCGTGGTGGCAGGCGCCTGTAATCCCAGCTACTTGGGAGGCTGAGGCAAGAGAATCGCTTGAATCCGGGAGGCAGAGGTTGCAGTGAGCCGAGATCACACCATTGCACTCCAGCCTGGGGGACAAGAGCGAGACTTGGTCTCAAAATAATAATAATAATAATAATTCAATAGAAAATTGGGTGTTTCCCCAAAAAGAACATGTAAATTGTTAAAATGTTTGAAAAATAGGTGAAACTATTTAATAACTATTAGAAAAATAAAAAGCAAAACTAAAAATTGATATTATTATAAATCTAAAATAATAGCTGAAATGAAAAAGAGACTGGCAAGTATTTTGAGCAGTTTGAACACTGCTGGTAGGAATATAAATTGGAATTCACATAAAGAGGAAGTCTTTGTGTGGCTAAAGCTGAATACATTACCACTCATAGACCTGGGCAGGCAGTACCGCCTGTTGGGGCCCTGAACCCCAGGAATACTATGCTACAGATTATGTACCTTATTTATATTTCCAAGTATATCTTTTGTGTCTGTTACTCGCCATAGTACATTGCCATAGGCATCATCAATTGCAATGAGGACTCACTGGTTAAAGGTGAAGCACAAATAGACCATGGTTCAAATTGACGGTGAAACTGTTAATACTTTGACCAGTGATAAACTGGCTGGTGTGGCATACTGGTTGAAGGAAATGCACTGGTAAGTGTGGTATCCCAGACTTCTGAGAGCTTCAGAATAACAGTAATTATTATTCAAAAATGAATGTAAGGACTATTGTTAGACGTTGCTGATGTGCTAAAGAAAAGTGATGCATATCTAAGGGTGACTAATTACCAAATTAAATAAAAATGTGAAAACCAGGTAATCTCAAAGTCAGTAAAAAAGGCACTCTCATCTCATTTAGATAAAGGCTAGAAATCACTAAGACCCGTGGCATATTATAATCATAGCAATGCTCCAATGAAGGTTGTGAATTTATCATCCTCAGCAGTCTATGCAAAGTATGCCTTCCCTGATTGGAAATAATAAATCCCTGAGATTTGGGGTGTGGGCATTCAGGAATCATGCACTCAAAAAGCCCCGAATTCTCATATTTTCCTTAATCCTATAAATCCTCCTAAGTGACCCATTTCTCTCCTAAAAGGCCAGTGTTTTCTTCCTGGCTTAAAATTGACACAGAGTTCTCTGTCATGAAAGAGAACATGTGCCTGTTTAGGATCTATGCCCTATACCCCTACTGGCCAACAGATCAACAACCCAGCCAATATATATCTATATCACCATATAATGATGTTTCAGTCAGTGATAGACTACATATACGAGAATAGCCCCATAAGATTACAATACTGTATTTTTACTATACCTTTTCTATGTTTGTATATGTTAAGATACACAAATACATTATGTTTTGCATTACATTTGCATTTACAATCGCCTACAGTATTCAGTACAGTAACATGCTGTAAAGGTCTGTATCCTAAGAGCAATAGGCTACACCATATAGCCTAGGTGTTTTGTGTAAGTACGCTCTATGACATTTGCACAATGATGAAATCATCTATAGACACATTTCTCAGAAAACATCTCCATTGTAAAGCAACATGTAAATATGTGTGTATATATATATACACACACATACATATAATCTTTTTTTTTTTTTTTTGAAACGGAGTCTTGCTCTGTTGCTCAGGCTGTGGTGCAGTGGCTGGATCTCGGTTCACTGCAAGCTCCGCCTCCCGGGTTTACGCCATTCTCCTGCCTCAGCCTCCCGAGTAGCTGGGACTACAGGCGCCCACCACCTCGCCCGGCTAGATTTTTGTAGTTTTTAGTAGAGACAGGGTTTCACCGTGTTAGCCAGGATGGTCTCGATCTCCTGACCTCATGATCTGCCCTTCTCAGCCTCCCAAAGTGCTGGGATTACAGGCTTGAGCCACCGTGCCTGCCCACATATATATAATTTTTATGCATCAGGATCCTGAGGGTGCCAGAACAAGTTTTGTGTGTTACAGGGGAGTGTGAAATATACATTTATTTAATGAATAGTTTTTGACATAAAAGCTCTTTAGCACAAAACAGAATTTTGCATCTTGGCAAATATCCCAGAATGTGCTAATATGCTGGTTAGAAGAATCTTGGAATTTGGAGAAAGTGACAACTCAAACTAAGTGAAGTAGAATTGCCAGAGCTGCCATGGTAGATGATAGAGGAAGGGATCTAAAGTTTAAAAGGATCAGGGTTATTATATATAGTGCTTAAGGCTGGAACACTACTGAACTGACTGTTTCTCAGTAGCCCAGAAGACACTATGACATTTTTACAGGTAAGCATACAGCAAGAAAATACGGATATTCAGAGCTTTTGAGAACTGTTAGACACAAAGGATGAGTTAAGGAGATCGAGGCCATCCTGGCTAACACGGTGAAACCCCGTCTCTACTAAAAATACAAAAAAACTAGCCGGGCGAGGCGGCGGGCGCCTGTAGTCCCAGCTACTCGGGAGGCTGAGACAGGAGAATGGCGGGAACCCGGGAGGCGGAGCTTGCAGTGAGCTGAGATCCGGCCATTGTACTCCAGCCTGGGCGGCAGACCGAGACTCCGTCTCAAAAAAAAAAAAAAAAAAAAAAAAAAAAAAGATAATAGTTCCTGTATTAAAGTACAGGTGTACAGAGGAGTCTTGGCTAAGTTTTGGTTCATAATGTGTTAACCATTTCCACAGACACAGCCAGTGTTCACTTCCCCATCCTTAAATGTAAATTTGGAATGAAAAAACTGAGAAATTGTCAGAACCCCCACCTTAGTTGGGGTTAGAGCTATGGTAGTAGAGGATTGCAAAGTGGAAGTCTTTTTGGGGCAGGGAAGTTTAACAATATAAATTAATTCTCTCACAATTCTGGAGGCCAGAAGCTCCTGATCAAGGTGTCCACAGGGTTGGTTCTTTCTGAGGTCTCTCCCCCTGGATTGTAGATGGCCATCCTCTTTTTGTGTTTTCCCATGGTCTTCACTCTCTGTGTGTCACAAGTGGAAACCTTTGAAATGGTTACTCTACCAGGTCATGAAAGTAAATCTCAGGGTGAATGCAAAAGTCTGTGGTACACTGAAGAGTCTAAAGGATGCAGGGGTGATTAGTTATGTCTTCATTTATTTAAACTGTATAGGACCTATCAAAAAATTGTATAAATCTTGAGGAAGAACAGTGCACTATCCCAAACTCAAACAAGTTATAACTATAATTGTAGCTGGTTTGTCAGCTGCGATATCTTTGCTAGAGCAGACTGATTGTCAGCTTTACATATGCAGCTATTGAGCTGGTAGATGCATTATCTTCCATAACTTACAGCGAAGAGAACCAGAAGTAGTTCCCATTTAGGACAGATGGGAAATAGAATGCGACAAAAATTTTGTTTTAGGGTAATATTAGCTATCTTGCTCTTTGTCATATTATAAAGACATGTGGAGTGGCTGCACATCTAGCAGAACGTCATACTTGTTTACTATATTCGTAACACATAGCTAATCAGATCTAATGGACAAGAAGTGACTAGTCTGTAAAAGGCCTTGGTAAGTTATGTTTGCTTGAGAATGTGGGAGGTAAATCCTTTGATTGAAGGTTCAGGATCTCACCCCACTAGTAATAAACAAATTAGCACCCAAATGTCTCAAACCTGACAGGACATACTATTCCATTTAAAGTATAAGTTATTGCACTGTATACTTTTCCCTTGTAAGAAGGAAGCAAAATAACTTGCAGGCCTCTTTGGGGTCTACAGTGAGTATTTCTCACACTTGTGTCTACTACCCTATTCCATTTATGAGATATCATAGAAGGCTGCTAGCTTTAGTCAGGCCCAGGGCAAGAGATGGCTCTGCAGCTTTCTCAGGCTATAATGTAAATTTCCCTGACATTTATGCCATACAATCTAGAAACTTATATAATATTAGAGGTATTTATAGTCAGAAAATATGCTACATAAAGTTTAGGACATATGGCAATAGGAGAATCATAATGTAGACTTCTAGGTTTCTGGAATAAATTAATGAGATCTACAGCAGATAACAAAGACAATTCAGAAAACAGTTCCCAAGCATACTACTGGGCCACAGAAAATCCAGTAATCAAATAGGAAGAGTTTATCATTAGAAAATGACATACCAGGCTGGGCACAGTGGCTCATGCCTATAATCCCAGCACTTTGGGAGGCCAAAGTGGGCGGATCACAAGGTCAGGAGTTCGAGTCCAGCCTGACCAAAATGGTGAAACCCCGTCTCTACTAAATATTAGCCGGGAGTGGTGGCGGATGCCTGTAGTCCCAGCTACTCTGGAGGCTGAGGCAGGAGAATCGCTTGAACCCGGGAGGCGGAGGTTGTAGTGAGCCAACATTGGGCCACTGCACTCCAGCCTGGGAGACAGAGGAAGACTCTGTTCAAAAAAAAAAACAAAACAAAACAAAAAAAAAAACAAAAAAAAACAAACAAACAAATAAAAAAAACCAGAAAATGACATACCAGTCATTATGATTGAGGGAAAAGAGAGTAGAAAAAAAAATCTATTGATGATTCAAAATGGCATACCTACAATCAGGGATGGACTAGGTCAGAGGGCACAAGTCAACTATTTGTGCAGGTTGCCAAGTATATTTTACTTAGTACTCTTAAAAATGGTGTCCTTTGCTCAGTTCTTACCTAAGGTCACATGGAACTGTGTTATAATAAGCTGGAGGTGGAATGTGACTTAGCTTGATTTATGAATTGATCAGTTTATAATGTGGATGCAGACTCAATATAAACAGCTGTTGCAGGACAACCCCACTTGGGGGCTGGGTGGGGGGCTAAAAGACAGCAGTGAAGGAAGAGCCTCTCAATAGACAGAAATTTGGACAGCTCACCAGATAAAAATATATGAATAGTAGCAAATGGTTGGTTGATCAGGGATCAGGAAAGAGAAAAAAATGGAATATTAGAAACAAAGTGGTCTTGGGGAGAGGCACACAGTTAAAGAGGCATGCCATTACTTTCAGTGGCAAAAATCTCAATTACTTTTGCACCAACATAATAGATTTATTGGCATGGCAAAAGTGTGAAAATCTGTTTATTACTTATTATCTGTTAGAGAGCATCAATATGAAAGAGAAACTAAGCAACCAAGCAGACAGGTTTCTTGGACAGTTAATATGAGCCAGACTCTGACTTGGTAGCTCCAATGCTGACACTAGGGAGGGATGAACAGAATAGTTATAATATTATAGCACGCAGGGAGGCTATGCATGGACCAATAGCAAAAGAACATTCACCAAGGCTAATATAGTTATTCTCATTTCTACATGCCCTAACTGTTAGACTGATAGTAAGCCCTCCAGGTGGCACTGTCGTTTGAGGAGACCAAATAGCTACTTACTGGGAAGTTGATTATATTCGACCCCATCCTCCCTGAAAGAAACCCTGATCCTATTAGACTTTAGATTCCTTCCTCTATTGTCTACCTCTATCGTCTTAACTAGAAATGATATATATTTAAGGCACGGGACTGCCTTTACTGCTTACAAAGCCCTAGCCAGCATCATTATCCAAAAGCTTACAGAGCACTTAGTTCACTAACAGAGTCATATGTAAGAATTCTGCTTCTATCACACAATACAGCACTCTGGGTCTTGTAGAATTATAAAGTGATAGAATGGCCTTTTTCAGGTGAAGGAGAGACATTAGCTCAGGTAAAATATCCTGAGAGGGTGAATTCTATCCTGTAGAATTCAATATCTATCTTACATCAATATTTAGCGCTATCTTCCAACTTGGTAGAACCTATAAGACTTAGAATCAAGGGGAGAAAGTAGGAGTGACTATTTAGTGATACTCATTATCCAGGATAAGTAGAGCTGCTGTTATACAACTGGGGAAAGGGGCAGGTGACATATTGGTGAAACAGACACTGTGACATGTTGTGTTACTTACTTGACCAATTTTGTTAGGAGATGTGCAAGCACAGCAGCCCGAAAGCCTGGGAAGGCCATCACGACCACATACACACACCCCTGGTGAAGATCTGTTTATCCCATCAATAATAACAGGAATCTCAAATGGGATTGGAGGTTGAAATGATGAGTATCACTTGCAGCCCCAAAAGCCCAGGTCACTAACTTGAGAATAAAAAGCCATCTCAGCGACACAGATTGGTAGGGTGCTGATTTCCCTCTGGGAACAGCTAATTGTGCCGCCAAAGGTGCTGCCTCACCCAAAGCCTTGCCTCCTCCATGAGAGTAGCCTTCTCTTAAGAATTTCTTTTAAGAGCCCTTGGTAGGAGCTAAGGCCTCTGTTGCAACTGCAATAAACTGCAATTTATTCCTCTATCCAACCCTAAGTTACTCATTCTTCTACAGGTTTTGTTTCTGAAATCTTTCTTCTATAAAATACCTGCATAAAAATCTAGACATTCTCTCACAATTTTTTGTATGCTGTTTAATAAGTACGCTTATTTTTCTTTGTAAGACAAGAGCCTAGTGTGATGATGGTGGTTTTAGAGTAAACACACAAAATGTTTAATGGCTGCATTCACAAGAAAATAGTGTTTTTAAAATAGTTTCACCCAGCATTTCTATATTCTAAGGGAAACTGTCATAGTTCATTTAGTGTTGCCATAAAGGAATACCTGAGGCTGCATAATTTATATAAAAAAGAGATTTATTTGTCCCTTTGTTCCACTGGCTGTATAAGAAGCATGGCACTAGCATCTGCTTCTGGTGAAGGCATCAGAAAGCTCTCACTCACGGTGGAAGAGGAAGGGGAGCAGCCATCACATGGGGAGAAAAGAGAAAAGAGGGGAGGGAGGTGCCAGGCTCCTTTTAACAACCAGCTTTCTATGAATAGAGTGAGAACTCTTTCACCACTCTCCCCAGGGAAGGTATTAATCTACTCATGAGAGATCTACTCCCATAACACGAACACCTCCCATTAGACCCCACCTCTAACATGGGGGATCACATTTCAACAGGAGTTTTGGTGAGAACAAACAAGCCATATCAAAACTACAGCAGAAGTCTTGATCTTATGAAATCATTTTGAATCAGCACCTACACAAAGGATTCTTTTAAGATTGCTTAAATATGTCTGCAAAATAAAGTACCTTTTTATCCCTTCCAGATTAGTGGTTTATATCATTACTAGACAATAATACCACTTCAAAGAGCAGTGAGAAAAGGGAATTTTTCTTTCAAAGGTAATTGCTTAATTGTAATTCATAATTGAAGGAATAAATAGATCTTTTTCTGACTATAGACCCTTAAGAGCAACACTGAAGACATTTCTAAATATAAAGCAACTTGGCTGGTCTTTAAAAAATTACATGGTAATGGAAGTGACCATTTTGTCACATGTTATGATAACTGTGTCCTTGAGATGTTTGTGGATTTTTCTAATATGGATAGTTTTACCCTAAGCAAAATTAAATTTGTAGAAAATATATAAATTAACTTTAATACAGGAAACAACTTTTAAAATGTTATTTCATTATAAATTTTATAAGTTATTCATAGTTTGGTATTATGTCCCCTTGCTTTTGGAAATAGTATACAATCTATTTTATTTTATCAAAGTTGCTCTTTGATAGTTTACTTAAAACATAAAATTTTTATTTTTGTTATAAATATGTTAGAGTGTATTATTTCCCTTCATGCTATCTTTAATGACTTCCAAGTTCACTGTTTAAAATTTTTTTGATATCTACTTCTATTTGGTATTTTGATGGATTTATATTTTATAGCCACTTAAAATATAAAGATAACAAAGTCCATATTTCCAGTAAGAATTATTATAGTGATAATATAGTCAAAGTTTTATTTTTTTTCCTAGGAAAAAGCAATTTTCCACTTTTTAAAATATGAACTCAAATAAAAAAAGTTTTAAAAAGTTATTTATAGTATTTGAATTACAATGTGAAAATTACGTGCTTCCTATACAGATGATGTCTTTAGCCACAACCTTGTTCCTGGACTTCAGACTCCTACATCTAATGACATACTTACCATTCTCTCTCTGCATGATTAAAAAAGCATTTTCAACATATTTCAAAAATCATGCTCTGATGTTATGTTTTTCTACCTATAGAGTTCCCCACCTCAGAAAATGATAAATTGATATTTCTGACTGATGGTAAAAGTCTTAAAGGTCTTAAAGACAATTTTTACTTTTCTTGATGTTTTACTCCCAATGTGTAATTGTATTTCAGCTGATCCTGTTATCCTTGTCTTCAAAATATATGCAGAGTGTCATCATTTCTCTCCACTTCCACTTTAACATGTCCCAAACCACCATTATTTTCTCATGAATTATTGTAACACCATCCTTACTGGTTTTTTACTTCCCTATAGTTTATTCTCCACATTGCAGGTAGAGCATCCTTATAAATATATTAGAGTATATAATTTGCTGGCATATTAACTTTAATGACTTCCGAGTTCACTAATATAAAACTCCCAAGTCTTGCTGAATTCACAAATCTCATTGCCCACCACTCTGCTCTGTTTACTTACTACAACTTCAATGCCAGACTTGCTCCTCCCTGGGGAATTTTCAGTTGCTGGAGAACTCTTTCATGACTTTATCTGCAGGGTTCTTTCCTTCCCTTTCCATAGAACACTGTTTAAATATCTTTCCTTACCACTCTTCATGAAACACAATTCTGTTACTTGCACACAATTCATACCTTGAATATTTTTTCTATATAACTCTTTTAATTAGCTGATACACACTTGTTTGTTTAATTTCTGTTTTTACCCAGAAGAAAGTTCCATATGAAAAGGTGTTTTTTGTTGTTGTTGTTTTCATTTTAGTCTCTGCTTTATACACAGCAACAAAAATAAAGACTAGCATATTGAAATGATACGATATATTTATTTTGGAAATAAATTGAAAGAAAAGTGGATTATACTTTTCTAATTGTAAAACCTGCAAGATAAGTAAAATGAACTCCTTAGTAAATACTCAAAACACTTTACTGATGTTGCTACATGCAAAATATTGTAACTTCAAGATGATAGTAAAAAATTCTAACAAGTACGTATTTTCAAAAGTCCATATATTTGATATTTAAACTGTCCTATTATGGTAAACAGCAAATAAAAAGAAAACAGTTTTTATTTATTTTAGTCATTTTAGTTTAATGTAGTTAACCTATACATATTATCATTTCAATAATACTTTAAAAACTTGGAAAACTGCTCCATTATTTCTCGCCCTTTCTAATGGCATTATCTATTATTTCTAGACACTTGTATTATCAGTAGTCTCACTGAGCTGTTCAGTGTTCCTTAGAAAAGGTCTCTTCAGGCTTTTCTCAATATCTTTCCTCAGGATTCTTATGGGAAATCTCAAACATTATTTCGTTGGTAGCATGCCTCTGAATAACCTGAAAGACAAAATTGTTACTTTCTCTGGGCTCTCACAGAATTTTTTTCACAGCTCCATTAGATCTTCTATCTTATCCTAGTTTAGTTTCCTATACATAGCAATCTCTTCCATGAGAAGATGTTTTAATAACCATGAATTTTCCTTTTGTGTTTTTATGATTGAACACAGTGCCTGTACCAATGGCCCTTCTCATTAAATGTATTTGGAAACAATCTACATCTTTGTTCAATATGTCTGTGAGTAAATAAAAATATCATTCCATTGTTAAAAAAGACTATTAACATATGCAATTATGATTTATCAATTAAAAAATTAAGTGTTTTAGAAGTCATAAAGCAACTTAAAAATTACTGCACACAGCTTTCATAACTTCCAATCTAATTAGAAAAGTAAATTAAAAACTCTGAGAATATTATTCAGTGGTAATTCATGGATGAGGGCAAGGGTAGGTAATGCCTGAAGATATGTGGAGTATTGTCCTTATGAACTCTTGAGACTTTAGAAACTGATTTCAGCTTAATTCTCTAGAGATGCCTCTAGGATGCCTTATGTATGAGAAGTTAATTCCTTTTAATTGATTATTGATTGATTTATTGATAGTGTTCCATGGCATGGCTCTACCACAGTTTAAGAATTCAATCTTTGGAGAATATTTGGTTTGTTTCTGTGTTTTTTTGGCATATTGTTAATAAAGCTGCTAAAATATTCTTATACAAGTTTATATGTTAGTATAAGTTTTCATTTTTCTGTGATATATATTCAGGAATGCAATTGGTGAATCATATAGTAGTAACATGTTTCATTTCTTAAGAACTTTTCCAATTGTTTATGAGAATCACTGCACTATTTTACATTCCCAACAAAAATATATAAATGGTTCTATTTCTCCACATCTTTGCATGCATTTGGTTTTGTCAGTAACTTCTATTTTGGTTATTGTAATAGGTGTATAGTATTATCTCATTGTGGTTTTAATTTGCGTTTTCTAAACAGTTAATGATGAACATCTTTTCATGTGCTCTGTGTATCCTCTTCAGTGAAATATCTGTTTATATCTTTTGCAGTTTTCAAATTGAGTTGTTTTGCATTTGTTTGGTTTGATTTTGCCCTTGATTTTTAGAATTCTTTCCTTATATTGAAAGCTAGTTTTTGTGAAATATTGTGTTGGCATATATTTTCTCCCACCCTGTAGCTTATGCATTCATTACCTCAGCAAACTCTTTCAAATAAACTTTTAAATTTGAATGAAGTCTAGTTTTCCTATTATGAATTTGCTTTTGGTGTTCAGTTTAAGAAGACTACCTGTTTCTAGATCTGAAAGATTTGTTCTTTTTGCCCCAAAGTCTATGAAACATTTTGAGTTTCTTTCTTGCATAAGATGTGAAACTAGGTTGTAAGTTATTTTACCAAAAAATATAAAAATACTCTAGCATCATTTGTTGAAAAGTTGTCTTTCCTCTATTGAATTGTTTCACTTGTGTAAACAAACATATAAAAACAAAAATAATACTCAGATTGGTTAATTGGTGTTGATTCCTCTATTCTGTCCCTTTATCTATGTGCTTATACCTCTTTCAATACCACACAGTCTTGATTATTGTATGTAAATAATAAGTTTTAAAATCAAATAGACTTTCTTCCTGCTTCAGTGTTTTTTCTCACAATTGTTTTTCTTAATCTAGTGCCTCTGTCTTTCCCTTTAAATGTTAGAGTAATCTTGTTTATGCCTACAAAAAATCCTGTTAAAAATTGGATAGAAATTGGGTTAAACTAGTCCATCAATTTAAGGAGAATTTACATCATTACTATATTGAACCTTCCAATCATTAAACACAGCATGTCTCTCCATTTGTTTATATCTTACCAGATATGTTTTAGCAGCATTGTGTTGTTTTCAGCAGAAAAGTCCTGCACATGATTTGCTGGATTGACACAGTATTTTATTTTTTGAGTGATTATAAATGGTGTTATATTTTCAATTTTGAGTTTCTGTGTTCTAGGAGATTTTGTAGATTACTTGGAATAAATAACCATGTTATCTGCAAATAGGAATACTTTTACTTATTAATTTATTTTTAAATGATTCTTATGCCTTTTATTTCCTTTTCTTGCCTTATTGCACTGGCTAAAACTTCTAGCACCGTTTTGAATAAAAGTAGTGAGAGTGAATATTCTTTCTTTGTTCTGAACCTTAGGGGAAAGTATTCAGTGTTTCATAAATAAACGTGTTAACTGTAGGTTTTGTATAAATGCTCTTTATCAAGTTAGGAATGTTTGGTTCTTTATTCCTAGTTTTCTGAGAGTCATTATTATAAATGGTTTATTGAATGTGGTAAAGTAGTTTTTCCACATCAAGTGATATGATCATGCGATTTTTCTTATGTAGCCTATAAATATGGAAGATTAATTTGGTTTTGATTATTGAATGAGTTTTTTTTTAATCTCTGGCAAAAGCCCTACTTAGTTATGGATATAATTCTTTTTATACATTGCTGAATTGTATTTGATACCACTAAGATATCTTGGGTCTATATTTATGGAAATTATTGGTATTTAATTTACTGTTTTCTACTGGTTTTTGTCTGAATAGGTATCAGTGTAATATCAGCTTCATAAAGTAGATTAAGAAGTGTTCTTTTCACTTGTATTTTATGAAATAGACTGTGTATAATTAGTGTTACTTCTTTCAATATTTGGTAAAAATTTACACATGAAACCATCAAGGCCTGGACATTGGTATAGTGAAAGTTTTAAATTATGAAACAGTATTATTTATAGCTATAGGAATATTAAAATTTTTTATTTAATATGAGTGGGGTTGTAGCACATTTACTTTTGTGGAATGAACCATTTAATGTTATTTTCCAAGTGATGGGTGAAAAGTTATTTGTAGTATTCCTTTCTTTGATGTGTGCAAGTATTCTTTTTCTTAGATGTCTGCCTGTTTAGAGGCTTGTAAGTTGTATAGTTATCTGTAAAGAACAAACTCCTTGTTTTGTTGATTTTTCTGTGCTATCTTTTCTAATTTCAATTTTATTCTTTATTTTTTTCTATTTTCTTCAATTAGCTTCTTGAAGTTTATTTTGATCTTCTTCTCTCGGTTATTGAATTGGAACATTAGGTTATTTATGGAAACATATCCTTTTTTCTAATGTGTGCATTTATTGGTATAAGATTTTCCCTCCACACTGATTCATCTGTGTACTGCTAATTTTTCCAGCAGCTTTATTGAGATACACAACTGCTTTAAAAATAAATGTACATAGTTAATGTATACAATTTTATGAATTTGGACATATTCATACACTGTAAAACCATCACATATTCAAGGTAATAGATATTTCTATTAACTCCAAAAGTTGTATTGTGTCCTTCGTTTTCTTTTTGTGATAAGAGCACAACATTATCACCCTTTTAACAAACTTTAATTGCATAATGCAGTATTGTTAACTATAGGCACTATGTTATACAGCAAATCTCTAGAATTTAGTCATCTTATTTAACTAAAAATTTGTATAAATTGGATGGAAACTCCCCATTTTCTCCTCTCCCCAGTCCCTGATAACCACTGTTCTATTCTCTGCTTCTATGAGTTTGACTATTTTAGATACCTCAGGTAAGTGGACTCATGCAGCATTTGTTCTGTGACAGTCTTATTTCACTGAGCATAATGTCCTTCAGGTTTACCCATGTTGTTTACAAATGGTGGAATGTCTTCCTTTTTAGAGACTGAAAAATATTTTATTATATGTATATACCACATTAAAACAAGTCCATTCATCCATCAATTGACATTTGTTGTTTCCACATCCTGGCTATTGTGAGTAATGCTGCAATGAACATGGGAGTGCAGATATTTCCCTAAGATCCTGATTTCAGTTATTTTGAGTATATGCCCAGAACTGGGATTCTTGGATCATATGGTAGTTCTGTTTTTAACTATTTTAGTTGTCTCAATACTGTTTTCCATAGTAGCTGCACAATTTTACATTTTCACCAGTGTGTATGAGGGTTTAAATTTCTCCATATCCTCACAAACACTTGTTATTTATTTTTTGTTTTATAGTAACCATCCTAATAGGTGTAAGATGATATCTCATTGTGGTTTTAATTGGCATTTTGCTATTGTTTAGTGATGTTAATCATAATCTTTTCGTATACTTACTGGCCATTTGTATGTCTTCTTTGGAAGAATGTCTATTCCAATCTTTTGACCATTTTAAATCAGGATATTGTTTTCCTAATGAATAGTAAGAGTTTTTGTTTTTTAAATATTAATTACTTATCAGATGCAGCTTGCAAATATTTTCTCCTATTCGATAGGTTTTCTCTTCACTTTGTTGTTTCCTTTGCTGTGCAAAAGTTTCTTAGTTTAATGTAGTCTTACCTGTCTAATTTTTAATTTGGTGTATTGTATTTTCATTTTAATATGATTCAATGTATGCTTTAGCTTTCCTTTGAAATTTCCTCTTTAAACCGTACATTATTTAGACGTGAATATTTTTTGTTATATTTCTGTTATTGACTTCTAGTTTGAATCAATTGTGAGCGAGTATTATTTCAATTGTTTTAGCTTCTTTGATGATTTTTAGGTTTGTTTTATGGCTTAGAATATTATCTATTGTTGTACATGTATTGTAGGCACTTAAAAATAATACATTCTACTGTCCTATGAAAGTTTATGGCTGTCGTTATTTTACCAATTTGAGTGAGATAAATCTTACCTCTCTGTCTCCTTTTACATTTTCCTATTTATAATATTGTTGTCTTAAATATTTCCTAAACCTCCATTTTGAACCATGTGAGACAGTTTTATACTTTTTGCTTCAACAATTTAATATAATTTAGAAAACTCAGAAGGAAAAGCTAAGCCTATAACATTTCATCTTATTTTTGCCTACCATCTTCTTTCTTCGGATGTTTCAAGATATCTTCTTTTGTCTTTTCCTTTATGTTTAGAAGACCTTATTTAGCCATTCTTTTCTAATTAAATATGCTGGTAAAATAAAATTATTTTAATTTCACTTAATATGACAATGTCTTGATTTCCCCTTCATTTCTGACATAATCTTTGCTGGATGTAGAATTCAGTTAACAGTTCTTTTCTTTTAGCACTTGAAAAAAAAATGATACCACTTTCTTCTAACCTACACGATTTATGTTATTCAAATGATTTTTTCACCTATAGTGTACAATTTTTGTTGGCTGCTCTCAAGATTTTTTCTTTGTCTTTATTTCAGAAACTTATTTATGATGAGCCTTGTCATGTATTTCTTTGGGTTCATGCTGTTTAGGTTTCACTCAGCTTCTTGAATTCAAATTTTGTGAAAATAAATTTTATTGATAGAAGTTTTCATTCATAACCATGGAGGCAAGTAAATCTGAGAAGTGCTTTTTCCTCACATTTAGTTTAGTTTCTATATATCCTAGGAGCTTATGGAGGATAAAAACAAATCTGTCCTCTCTTTCTCTTTCTCTCTCTCTCTCTCTCTCTCTCTCTGTGTGTGTGTGTGTGTGTGTGTGTGTGTGTAGTTAGACCTAATTTGGTGTAGTGGTTACTTCTAATATATAGGGAAACTGCTGCAATTGAAGAGAGGTAAAAGATTATTCTTCCTGTACTATTACACTAAATTTATGTTTACATTTATATTTTTATTTAATTAATTGATGATTTATTAATTCAATATTTGTGTTCAATTATTTTTCCTATCAAGTCAAAACATCAACATGCAATTTTTAATTACTTAGAAATTATGACAATATTGTCTAATAAATGTAAACTCATGATTAATACCTTTTGTTGTATAAATGCATAATTAAGTTCTATGTAAGAGATTTTTAAAGCCTTTTGTGATTATACTTTTCTAATTAGGTATTATCCATTTTGATTTAGAATAATATTATTGCTCTTGGTATAAAAATAAATGAGAATTGCATTGCATATTTATCTGGTTTTATAGATTACTGTTCTTAATAGTTTTTCATATAACTTGATTTCCTTATTCAACTGAAATGTCTCCCAAATAAAAATGTATAAAATAACATTTATTTTAAACACTCAAAGGTCTGCAAGTTCATGGTGCAGGTGAGCTGGAACTGGCAATTTGGAAATGAATTTCATACAGAACTTCAATTGACTGAGTTATCCCCAAAGCAACACAAATATTATTATAATCCCAAGTCTGATATATCAATGCACTAGTTATATTAAGAGTCTTAACCTGATACAGTTGAAGATCAGGAGGATTATATTTTCGTAGGTTCCTTCTCAACTGAAAATTATATAAAGACATGTAGATAATCACATCTCAAGTAAATATATAACCAGAAGCTGATGGTGACAAAGTTGGTTATTTTAATCATCACTTTCTTTTTAATGTTAATATTATGGGATTATTTTGTTGATAATCTCTGACTATCTTACACATAATAAATGTTTTTATTAATATGTTCCAGAAAATAGTTGTCACCCTTTGATATCAATTTATACTAATCATTGGATTAATATGATTAGAGGGTGGAGAAAAATTAAATGTAATTGGGTTATTATTGCTAATTTTGTTTTAGTTTTTCCAACATATGGTGCATCTGTCTTTAAAGGATAAAGATTAAAGAGATTTTAAAGTAAAATTCTAGAATGTCAAATGTCCATTTCTGTGTCAGGAAATTTAACACAAACCGTTTCCTAAGGAAAACTCAATTGTAACCTCAATTGGTTAATTTCTTATAGTCCCATTTATGTGTGGAATCATCATATACATGAACTAACATTCATTTTTATTAGGTTTTAGGTAAGTAATATGTGTGTATCTTTCACTTAAAATATTGATTTTTTAAAATCTAAACTTGCCAGAGAACATAATTTATCTATATCTTTCTTAAAAATACTCTTCATCTATTAGAATGTGGATTGCAGCACAACAATGCTTTTGCTGAGAACACCTAGAAAATTTGGATCAATATCAAACATTTATTTGAGTGCAACACAGAATTGCCAAGGCAAACAACTTATGGGCCAAGATCTCAGAGAGAAAGGAACAGCAGGCAAGTGGGTAGATTTTCTGCAGTGGCTTCTTCTCTGGAAGCTTTTGGCTATTTTTGGTAAATCCAGGGAGAGAGCCTCAGCATAGAGCTGCTGCTTAAAAGGTAGAAAAGTCAACAGAATTCTGACAATAGCATGAGACTGGAAAAACAAAGAAAAGGTAAATGCTTTTGGGAGGAAAAGCAAGCAGGAATAAATCGTAAAAAGAGTAATGCAAGAATGTCAGCCCAAATCACTACTTTTTCACCTTCATGCACTTAGTAAACTCTTGATCCATGCAACCTACAGAATAGAAGCAACCTACAGAAAACTGCAGAGAGGCATAATAGCAGTCCTTTAATGTGTTCTCAGTGATAATGATGGTTTAAAACTTATTGACTAAAATTAGAAATTATGAGTCCAGACTGAAATCACTCACATAAATAAATAAATTGAAAGTTTCTATGAGGGACACAATATTTATATACTTTCAAAGATCCTTGTTTTTAAGTCTAAAACTTGCACTGCTCACTGTATGACAGCCAATCAGTCGAGAGAGGGGGTGCGGGGACAAGGAAAGCAACTTTATTTCCGAAAGCCAGCAAACTGATAAGATAATCTTAAATTAACATAAGTTTAGTTTCTTTTTATGCTAGGGGAAGAGGGAACAAAAAGGGATTTTAAGTTTAGTAGGTGACTGGAGGCCAGAGATATCTGGGCATCAGCAGCAGTGCAAGGAGGTTGCAAAAATTCTTTAGCATTGGTGAGGTCACAATGCTCCTGAAAATCTTCAGCGTAACATTGTCACTTGTGTTGCATACCTTCCATATCTCCTTGAGGGTTAATTTTGGGAAGGGACTATCATTACCCTTCCTTTAAAGTTAAAGTATAAACTAAATTCTTCCTATAATTGGCTTGGCCTATGTGCAGAAATAAGCAAAGGCCAGTTAGCTTGCAAGGTTAGAAGCAAGATGGAGTCAGCTTTGTTAAATTTTCCTCACTGTTACAATCCTATTGTAAATTAATTATATACAGGAACACATAATATATAGGTGATATGGTTTGGCTGTGTCCCCACCGAAATCTCATCTTGAATTATAGCTCCCACAATTCTCATGTGTCATGGGAAGGACTCAGTGGGATGTAATTGAATCATGGGGGAAGGTCTTTTTCTGCTGTTCTCATGACAGTAAGTGTTATGAGATCTGATGGTTTAATAAAGAGGAGTTCCCCTGCACTGATTCTCTCTTGTCTGCCACCATGTAAGATATGCCTTTCACCTTCTGCTGCAATTGTGAGGCCTCCTCAGCCACGTGGAACTGTGAGTCTATTAAATATCTTTTTCTTTATAAATTACCCAGTCTTGTGTATGTTTTATCAGCAGGTTGAAAATGGACTAATACGATAAAGTAGTACCAGTAGAGTGGGGCACTGGTGTAAAGATATCTGAAAATGTGAAAGTGACTCTAAAACTGGGTGACAGGCAGAGGTTGGAACAGTTTGGAAAGCTCAGAAAAAGATAGGAAAATGTGGGAAAGTTTGAAACTTCCTAGAGGCTTGTTGAATGGCTTTGATCAAAATGCTGTTAATGATATGGACAATGAAATCCAGGCTGAGGTGGTCTCAGATGGAGATGAGGAACTTGTTGGGAACTGGATTAATAGTGACTCTTGGTATGTTTTAGCAAAGAGACTGGTGGCATTTTGCCCCTGCCCTAGGGATTTGTGGAACTTTGAACTTGAGGGAGATGATTTAGATATCTGGTGGAAGAAATTACTAAGCAACAAAGTATTCAAGAGGTGAATTGGCTGCTATTAAAAACATTTAGTTTTAAAAGGGTAACAGAGCATACAAGCTCAGGAAATTTGCAGCCTGACAATGCAATAGAAAAGAAAAACTCATTTTCTGAGGAGAAATTCAAGCAAGCTGCAGAAATTTGCATAAGTAACTAGGAGCCAAATATGAACCCCCAAGACAATAGGGCAAATGTCTCCAGGGCATGTCACAGGTCTTCACAAAAGCCTCTCCCATCATAGGCCGAGAGGTCTACAAAGAAGAAGTGGTTTCATGGGCTGAGCCCAGGGCCCTTCTGCTCTGTGCAGCCTAGGAACATGGTGCTGTGCATCCCAGCTGCTTTAGCCATGGCTAAAAAGAGCCAAGGTACAACTTGTGCTGTTGCATCAGAGGGTGCAAGCCAAAGCTTTGGCAGCTTCCACATGGTTTTGAGCTACAGGTCCATGGAAGTCAAGAATTGAGGTTTGGGAACCTCCACCTAGATTTCAGAGGATGTATGGAAATGCCTGGATGCCAAGGCAGAAGTTTGCTGCAGGGACAGGGCCTTCATAGGCAACCTCTGCTAAGGCAGTGTAGAAGGAAAATGTGGGGTCGGAGTCCCCGTACAGAGTCCCTACTGGGGTGCTACCTAGTGGAGGTGTGAGAAGAGGGCCACCGTTCTCCAGAACCAAGAATAGTAGATCCACCAACAGCTTGCACTCTGTGCCTAGAAAAGTCACAGAAACTCAGTGGCAGCCCATGAAAGCAGCCAGGAAGGGAACTATACCCTGCACAGCCACAGGGACAGAGCTACCCAAGACCGTAGGAACCCACCTCCTGCATCAGCATGACCTGGATGTGAGACATGGAGTCAAGGAAGATCATTTTGGATCTTCAACATTTGATTGCCCTGCTGGAATTTCAGACTTACATGGGGCCTGTAGACCCTTTTCTTAAGCCAATTTTTCTTATTTGGAATGGCTGTATTACCGAATACTTGTACCCGCATTGTATCTAGGAAGTAACTAACTTGCTTTTGATTTTACAGGCTCATAAATAAAAGGGACTTGTATTGTCTCAGATAAGACTTTGGACTGCGGACTTTTGAGTTAATGCTAATGAGTTAAGACTTTGGGAGACTGTTGGGAAGACATGATTGGCTTTAAAATGTGAAAACATGAGATTTGCTAGGGATGAGAGGTGGAATGATATGATTTGGCTGTGTCCCCACCCAAATCTCATCCTGAATTGTAGCTCCCATAATTTCCACGTGTTGTGGGAAGGACCCAGTGGGAGGTAATTGAATCATAAGGGCAGGTTTTTCCCATGCTGTTCTCATGATAGTGAATACATTCCACAAGATCTAATGGTTTTATAAAGAAGAGTTCTCCTTCACAAGTTCTCTCTTGTCTGCCACCATGTAAGCTTGTCTTTCACCTTCTGCCATGATCATGAGGCCTCCCCAGCCATGTGGAACTGTGAGTCCATTAAGCCTCTTGTTCTTTATAAATTACCCAGTGTCGACTGTGTTTTTATTAGCAGCGTAAAAATGAACTAATACAATGGGGAAGAGAACTCATTAATTATATAGGGGAAAGAGTAACTTTATACCTTCTCACAAAGTGATCAAAGTAAACCACAACAACATGGGAACACGTCAAAATTATTTGCCACCTAATAAAGTTCAAGGCCCATATACAATTATTTCCATAATTATTCAAATATTTCATTTTTTTCAAACATTTTAACATGCATAACCTGAATTTACCAGGAAAAAATATCTGAAAAACCTAGTTAGGAGACATTCTACAGAATAACTAGCCTGAGATCTTTAAAAGTGTCAGGTTATAAGAGTTGAGTGCTGCATATTTTAGCTTCATACCATTTTACTAATTATATAAGGGTTTATGAAGAAATTTTAAAAGAAATTATAAAGTAATATGAATATTTCAGAACAGGAGTGAGACTTTACAAGACTTTAATGCCACATTTTTTAACCTGTTCCTGAAACTTTATTGAAAATATAAAACAGGGAAATTAGCTAATTTAGAGCTAATTCACAACTGATTGAAAATATTTTCTGCCTAATGATAAAATAAATGTAATAAAAATTATAGTATGTAAGTTAACTAATTGTAAATTAAAATATCAATGTTGGTGTATTTTATCATCACAAATATAATAAAATCTATTTGGAACAATTTCATAATTTTGTATAAGTAAGTTTCTTATTTATATCAGGTGTTGGCTTCATTTTCTACATTTTGTTGTAAACAGAAGTAACATTGAAACTGCCTTTGCAAAAACTATAACTGAGGAAATTATGACAGTGAAAGAAATCAGACCTAATCAACTCCATCTGGGAGCTGTCCTTGTTCATTCTTGGATGTAGGCTGAACTAACCTTGGGAATGAATTTTATTTATGGTTTGACTCTGAAACAAAATTGGTAACAGCACTTTCCTGAAAAGACCCGCTTCTTGCCTGGGGACAAGTCTGTCTTTGTAGGACTAATAAATTAGCTCCAAGATTATAAGTTATTATTTAGGAGTCATGTGACCTCCGTCTGCAAGAGTCTGAAACTCCGCAAATTGCTCCTGAATGTAACATCACTATCATACAACCTAAGACCAGTGCTTGAGATATTTTGTAGACCCTGGATATTTTCACCCCTGGATATTAAAAACAATGTTACTGGGTGGATGTACACCCCCTTTGATATTGGGAGTAATATCATCCTTTCCATTTCTGGATATTAGAAATATTACAAATGGTGTGTATACCCTTAAGGTATCTGGAGTAATATCATCCTCTCTCCACCTGAATATTAGAAACAGTATCATGGGGAGGTGTACACCCCCTGCTATAGTGGGAGTAATATCATCTTCTCCTCACTTGGATATTAGGAACAGTATCACGGGTGTGGTGTACAGTCCCTTTGATATTGGTAGTAATGTTATCCTGACCCCCCCCCCCCCCCCGATATGAGGAACAATATTACACGGGGGGTATCCACCCTCTGCGATATTGAATCTAACAAAATCCTTCCCTTCTCTGCATTTTAGGAACAATATCTCAGGGGGAGTGTATAGCCCCTGTGATATTGGGAGTAATAATGTTACTGGGGGTCTTTGTTCTTAGAGCTCCCAAGATGGTGGTGGCTGCTGCCAAGATGGTGGTGGCCGCTCACAAGATGATAGCAAGCCTTTTGTTCTCTGACCTGGGGTTCTTGACCTCACAGATTCCAAGCAATGGAAACTTGGGCCATGCAGAGTGTTATAGCTCTATCAGGAGCCCTGGGTCACAGAAGAGAACCGTGGAACCCAGCAACTAGTATTCAGCTCAATTAGGACAAACCAGGCACTTATTCGCGCAGGAACAATTGCGAGCTTCTAGCCCAGTCCAGAGCGGCAATGGGCGCCTTGCTGCATCAGGAGCCCAGCAGACACCCTGCTGGATCTGGAGGGGTGGAAGTTAATGGCGAGTCTGCGACGGGAGCATTCAACAGTGACGGGCGGTGAGCAAAAGCTCAGCTTGAGCCAGAACAAACACAGACCAGAAGAGTGTGCAGTTGCAGATTTAATAGAGTGAAAACAGAGCTCCCACACAATGGGAGGGGACACAAAGGGGGTTGCCCACTCCTGACTTGAATGTCCAGGGTTTATATCCCGATGATTGTCCCTCCCCGTGTGCTCTCAGATAATAGATGATTCCACTATTTCTTCACCTACACCTTTTAGCCTAATTTGTGTTTTAGAGAGCCCTCTTTACTACCTGATTGGTCCAGTGTGAGCTGAGTTACAAGCGCCGTGTTTAAAGGTGGGTGAGGTCACCTTCCCAGCTAGGCTTAGGAATTCTTAGTCAGCCTAGGAAATCCAGCAAGTCCTGTCTCTCAATATCATCCTTTCCCTCCTTGGATATTAGGAACAATATCACAGGTGTGGTGTGCAGTCCCTTGATATTGGGAATAATGTTATCCTTACCCTCATGGATATTAGGAACAATATTAGGCGGGCATGTGAAGGTTAAAGAGAGGTCAAGTAATCCATTTAACCATGATCCTAGGACTATAATAAGCTTGCCTCTTTTCCACAATTCTTCCCTTAGGGTGGGCCTCACGTATGCCCAATGCTTTCCTTTGGAACTGAGCATGCACAGTGTTTTTAGGGAGTTATACACATGCCCATCTCAGGCTTTCTTCCCTTTAGTAGTAGAGTGTGCCCCCAGAAGATCATATTTCACCATTTTCATCTCTTAACACACACGCCCAGGAATTTGCGCCTGCAGTCAATTAATGTTTTAATGTTAACAGGTATGGAACATCAGGAAATGGCCTCTGTCTGGTGCTGCTGAATTATCATTTTTAGAGAGGCAATGTGATAATTGTTGAACCATCTCTCAACATTTCTTGTGGGTTGGGAGAGAGCCCTCTCCTGTCCTGCTCATGCCTAACTACCTACAACAGTTTCAGCCTCCCAAAGTGCTGGGATTACGGGTGAGAGTCATCACAGCTGGCCTAAAATTTAAATTTTACTTTAAAAAATTTTAACTGTGTCTCGTATAGGAAAGTTTAAATGTTTCCCCTGAAGTTTTGACAATTCAAATCTGTAAAACATACTGATAATAAGCTGATTAATAGGAATAAAGGCACACAAATATTTTAATATACATAGAATTATGAAAGCTATACAAAATATAAAAAAATGTAATGGCCAAATGGTTGATGCTTTTATACCATCTTGAGGCTACAGAAAGAATAATGGCTTAGAGCATGGCAACATAGGTTACAGGAGGGAGAAGAGGAAAAGTATGGGCAATGGTGGCCTTGTTAGGCAGATGAAACCTCACAAGGAGCAGCCCTCAGAAAGAATAGATGGTAGACTATGGTAAATGTTCTCTGTCAGATTTTCAAGTTATCAGACTCATTTAATCTTCCCTAGATTTGGATGGGGCAAGGGCCTCAGAGAAAGCCTGACTGTTGCATTGATACAGATTTTCTCTAGAGATGCAAATTTCTCTCACAAATGGCAACTTTGCAGGGTTTTCTTGTCCATAGGCCCTCTGCATAGCCATCTTGAAATATATTAAAAATGCATACTTTGGGGTGAAATATTTTTAGTTTACTTGTATTATAGAAGTTTTTAAGAAATTATTTTGGGCAGATAGAGAGGATAAGGGGTCCTTGGTATGGTTTTTTGTTTTTTTTTTTAAAGCAGCTCCAGAAACATTTCTTGTCTAGCAGAAAAGCAGCTTGACAGGCAAGCTTTGATTTGCAAATGTCAGCCCTTAGAAACTGGGTCCATCCAATACAGGGATTCCCTCTGTCTTCTCCTTGTCACCCTGGGTGCCAAGCATCATGATCACCCTCAGATAAACCCAGGTGTACGGGACATCATGACACCCTGCATTTGCATATTAAAAGGCTGGGGTGGGAGGGTCAGTTTTTTGCCAGGCTACGTGAATTACATACCTGGTCAAACCAATCCCTTGGGCACTATGAATCAGATGCCCCCTCCTCCGGCCTCCTAATATAACCCATTGTTTTTCCCTCTGCACTCAAGGTTTTCTCTCTTGGCTTGGAGCCTCTCCCTCTGTCTCCTGTATGAGGGAGCTTCTTCCTTCTTTCTTGCCTATTAAACTCTCCATGCCTTAAAACCACTCCATGAGTGTCCCTGTCATTTTATCTCAATCAGCAGAAGGCAAAGGACCCTGGTCTTCTTCCAGTCATAGGAGCCGTGTCACTTGCATTTTATTTTCTGATTTTGGCAGCCCTATGTCTCCCAGCTACAGCAGATTTTCTTGAGTGCTTCAATGGCAAATTGTTTGTTGCCTTCCTACCACACACTAAAACATTTGTTCCAATGGAAAATAGACGGGACAGGTTATGATGTTTTGTGGAAACTACCATAGCGACTGCTTTTTCTTCATCCCCGGTCTAACCTACAAGGGAGACCATATTAGGAAGCTCACAATTTTTTCTGAGAGCACCTGGTAGGGTTTCTGAAAAAAATTTTTTGGCTTCCCTGGGCCACATTGGGAAGAAAAGAATTGTCTTGGGCTGCATATAAAATACACTAACACTAACAATAGCTGATGAGCTCAAAAACTACTGGGCAGAATTTTTATGATATCTGCCACCACAGGTAAACAAAAAAGTCCTTGCATTCAAAGGGGTGGACACCTAATCCTGTAGGAGATCCAGTCTCTCTCACTACTGAACAATCAATTAACTCTTAATCACTTAACCAATTAAGCAAGCTGACATCTTCTTACCTGTATTTGACTTTATCTTGAATCTTTCTGCAGGAACCTGTCTCTCCTTAGAATCTGGTTGCCCTGTGACCTTAGGTTTAAGATTGCTATTTTCTACTGTATTATTACCCTTCCTTCCTTTCTTTCATTCATTCTTTCTTTGTGGAAATATGCTCCCAGTTAACAGACAAGATGGACTCCCTGTAGCTCAAAAGTAAAAGCAGAACCAAAATGCCATTGCAGAGTGAGGGAACTGTCACACTGTCTATGTCCTTAGAAAGTGTTGTGAAACCTGTTTTTCTGCAATAAAGTCAAAGTTTCTGAAAACAGCTTCAGTGGTAAATTTTTCAACTGACTATCAACAGACCACCTAGCACCAACCAACAAACCACCTGGTACCAGCCAATGAAATGAGACTAGTGATTTTGGACTTAAAGGTCATCCAGTGAAGACCCTGTTCCTGCCTCCTCCAACTGCCTTCTCCTGTCCTGTAGTTTTTGCCTTTATAATCTCTAACACTCCAAACTTCGCTGGAAGCATGCTTTTATTTTACACTGGAGGCTCTGTCTCTCCAATCTGCTGATTGCTTTTTGTAGAAAATAAAAGAGATACAGTCTTTGGTGCAAACTGAAAATACTTTCCCCAATTGGCAGATTGCTTTTAGAAAATAGAGTTCTTTTTGTTCCACATATCTCATTATTTTTTGTTAACACTTTCTTTCATTTTTAGTTGTAAAATTGGAAGGGGTGATATTTTAAACTTTCTTTATCTCTGAGCAAAATCCCAAAGTCACAGAATCTTTACCAAAAATCCCAAATTCAATTTTAAACAGATATTAATTACAATTTAAAAAAGAGCATTACAGTCTTAATATTTCTTCAGTTACAATATCATTAATTGTCCCATAATAACTCCTTAAAAAAGCTTTACATTAGTCAAACAGAAAGTGTGTGCGAATAGCATGGTTTTCAAGTTTCTTACATGTGTGCATTAACATTTCCTGAGGAGGTTGCAAACACAGGTTTCATGCTAAATTTGTTAAAAATATCTACCATACATTAAGTACTTTTCATGATAAAATTCATTTTATATAGGCCAGGCGCGGTGGCTCACTCTTGGAATCCTAGCACGTTGGGAGATTGAGGCGGGTGGATCATGAGATCAGGAGTTTGAGACTAGCCTGGCCAATATAGTGAAACTCTGTCTCTACTAAAAATACAAAAATTAGCTGGGCATTGTGGCATGTGCCTGTAGCCCAAGCTACTCAGGAGGCTGAGACAGAAGAATCGCTTGAACCTGGAAGGCAGAGGCAGCAGTGAGCTGAGATTGCACCACTGCACTCCAGCTTGGGAGACAGAGCGAGACTCTGTTCCCCACCAAAAAAAAAAAAAAAAAAAAAAAAAATTCACTTTATATAAACAAAAATAGCTTTCTTGTCAACCTTTTGAATCATTAATCTTTATGTTTTAGACTCTATAATTCATATTATGTGAAAATTTACATATTTAAAAAATACTTTCACTGGCTTTAATTATCTTTCCATTTCAGCTTTATAGAAATGTTATTAAAAGTTAATCAGGGTTGGATACGGTGGCCAGTGCCTGTAATTTTGGTACTTTGGGATGCCAAGGTGAGAAGATCACTTGAGCCCAGGAGTTTGAGACAAGCTTAGGCAACTTAGTGAGATCCTGTCTCTTCTAAAAAGAAATAATAATTTAAAAAAATAGCCACGTGTAGTGGCACACATCTGTAGTCCCAACTATTCGAGATGTTGAGGTAACAGTACAGCTTGAGCCCAGAAGGTCAAGAATGCACTGAGCCATGTTTGAACCACTGTGTCCAGTCTGGGTGAGAGAGTAAGACTCCATCGCTAAAATAAAAAGTTGATCAATACCCCTAAATTAATTTGAAATGGATAGTGGATCTCATGGATTTAAGTGTAAAATATAAAACTTCAGAACTCCAAAGCAAAAAGAAGCCTCGTAAGATAATTTTTAAGATTTAGTGTTACGAAAAGGTTCTCAGACTTCACATAAAAATAATTAGTAAATTAAATTTTATCAAAGCTTAATCATTGGTTCTCTGAAAGACTGCAAAGAGAATGAATAGACACAGAGTGGGAGGAAGTACTTGCAATTCACATATCTAACAAAGAACTAGTGTCTAGAATATACAAAAAATTCCCAAATTTCAATACTAAAACTTTTTAAAAATAAAATTTAAAAATAAGCAAAAGACATTCACATATTTTACTAGAGAAAATATTCAGATGTCAAATAAGTACATAAGAGAATGTCAACAGCATTAGCCATTGGAGTGAAGACAAAGATATAATCAGATATCACTACACACTTATCAGATGTCTTAAAATTTTAAAAAATAGCGACAATATACAATTCTAATCAGAATGTAGAGAAACTGGATCACTCACACGTTGATGGTGGGAATGTAAAATGGTACAGCCACTGTGAAAAATAGTTTGCTAGTTTCTTACAAAACTAAACGTGCAGCTACCATTCAGTCTTGCAATTGTACTCCTGGGCATTTGACAGAAAGAAACAGAAACTAATGTCCACATGAAAACCTTTGCATGAATGTTTATAGCAGCTATACTCATAATAGTTAAAAACTGGAAAAATTCCAGGTGTCTTTCAAATAATGAATGGTTAAACAAACTGTGGCACATCCATACAATGAAACACTATTCAGCAATGAAAAAGAATGTCCTGCTGATACAAATGATGACTTGTATAAAGTCCCATGAATTTAATCTAATTAAAAAATTCAAATCCCAAAAGATTAAGTACTCTGTGATTCCATTTGCCTAACATTATCGGATGACAAAATTACAAAGATGTTAAAAAGATTAATGGTTATCCATCAATTAAGGGTAGTTTGAGTGGAGAAGTGTGTGTGTATGGCTATAAAAGGTAACAGGAAATGACCCTGGACTAATGGAAATCCTATGTGTTTAAACCATCTCAATGTCAATATCCTGGTTTTGATATTGTACTATGGTCTGCAAGATTTACCTTTGGGGAAACTGGATAAAAAGTGCCTAACCTGTCTACTGTTTCTTAAAACCTTATGTGAAACTGCAATTATTATACAATAAAAATTTATTTTAAAATAATTACTAACACTAATTAGTAGAGCTTACATTTATAAATATATATCTACATGCATACCACAACATAATATCAAGCTTAAATATTCTTCATAGTACTTAGGACAAACTAAAACAATAATTCTATGCTTGAGAAAATATATTCCACAGTAAATACTTCTTCAAATGAAACATTAATGTTGGCAGTCAAGTATTTCCTAAATTAACAATATTTATTTGTAGTGTGGAATTTCTTATACAGAAAGGTTTTTTGTTTGTTTGTTTGTTTGTTTGTTTGTTTTTTGAGAACAGAGAGTTTGTGATATTATTTCCAATGTTTCTTCCCCAAGATTCCTTATAAGTGAGCAATACAATTTTCAAACAGAATTTGAATAAAAGAGTGTAACATTAAGAGTACGTCACATGTTTTATTATAAGAGAAAAAGACACAGCATGTGCCTTAGTGATATTCTTTACTTTTCATTCCCAGAGCCTATATGTTGACATCAAATTATTCATATCATTAACAACTGACATATCTTAATCTGAGTGTTGCTATAAGGAGAAAGATAACATCCCCAGAAAGGAAATACATATGCTGTTTAACATACCAGACAGCTCTTTTCTCTAATTTTCTCAAAATTTTTATAGGCTCAGAATTATTCAACATTTAAAGGTATCCAATATTTTGAGTTTAATCTATTGGTAGTTATACAGCAAGAAAACAAATCACAATCCTGTCTAATCAGATTAATGCACTGTATTTACAAGCTATTACTTCAGAATACACACACTTGTTACTTGTATTATTTAGAAAATGAAGTTACTCTTTAAAACCTACAGCTGTCAACCTATAAATATCAATAATTAATAACTCTAAGACACATTAAAAAATGATAACAGGATACTGCTGCTGTGCAGTGTCGAGTGTAGTATATTCCTAATGCTAACTTTAAGTCCCTGGATATTCTGATATATTATTCTATCATTTTAGATACAATAAGAAATTTGCTGAGAGAGTACATAGTGTTATAAAGGATATATTGATTTGCTGTGGTTTACAGCCAAGTAAGTAAGGTTTCTTGTTATTCTCAACCATAGATGCTGCAACTACAATAGCTTTGATGAACTACCATGACTATTATTTGAAAATGAACATCAAATTGATGTCACTTTGGCTGGTTCATTAGTTGATGAAGAATTTATTTAGGGAAAGTTTTTATGTACAATATACCACTAGTTAAACTTACAGAAATGTGTTTGTCTAGCAGAAAGTCACTACTACTCAAGTAAGCTAGAGAAAATTCAACTTGAAAAATCTTGGGAATAAAACAGAGATTCAATTCATTTTAGGATAAGACTCAGAAGGGTTCTATAAGAAAATAAGTAATTTGATTCATAATAATTATCTGCTTTCATCTGATATCATTGTAAGCTAGGAACAAATGGAGCCTCTCATGGGATATTATATATTCCACCTATAGTAAATTCTTATTATTCTTGGAATTTAATTTTTGAACAACAAATATTTAGTACTTTATTTTGAAATAATGTAAACTTAGAGAAAAGTTACAAAAATAGTACAGAGTGCCCCTTTAATCAGATTTTTCTAATTTTGTTTTTTAACTTTTTCTGGTTTTAAGAGATGCTGTGAGTAGGATTGTCCTACTCGTATAAAGGACTTTTGGATAAATGGACCACAGGTTTTACAAGGCTCAGTATAGAGAGTTTTGAGAACACCAGAGATACTTTAGTTTTGTTGGAAATTATGATCAATTATGTGACTGAATTATTTAGGGCAATACTACAGGGATGTGGTGCAGATTTGTGTATTTCAGGTTTATAAACTATTAACAGAGCGTGTCAGCACATAATTACTGGAGACATCATATTGAACAGCATATAGGCCAATTTAGATGTAGATAAACTCATAAGGTGAGTTGTCATGGATAGAAGAACAGTTTTATAATGTTTGATATTTTAAAGTTTGCTTAAATTTCAATGCAAATTTCAATGCAAAATTATATAAAAACTAGGTAATCATAAACTTTAATTTTAATAACTTCATATATAGTCTTTTAAATTAAATCATCTGCTTTTTAATACATAATTTAAGATGATTATCTAAATTAAAATTATAAAATTCATATTAATGATTTTAACTTCAATTTACTGATTACAAAATTGATATTAATGATTTTAATTTCAATTTACTGAAGATAAAGAAAACTTCGCTGGAATTATTTGTTTAAAAAAAGATACACTTGTCTGAAAATGACAGTAGTGTTAGCCAAATCATACAAATAAAAATGATGCTGAAGATATAAAGACCAAAAGAAGGGTTGTTCTAGTTTTACTGGGAAGTATGATCCCTGATATATTGAATTTGATATATTGAATATATTAACCATAATTGATAGTGAAGTGTTTATAGCATAGTCTGTCATTTTCAGAAATACGCTGAAAAAATGAAGCAATCAAAAAACTTAAGCAGAATTTACACATAAAATATAAATTGTGAATTCAAAAGAAAATGATTTTTTAAATGAAATACTATTCAGGTAATTTACAAAAGTGTCAGTCTACAGCTGATTGAGAATTTCAAAATACATGAATAAAATACGTCCTTTATCAAAGAAATTGTAGTGTCACCCCTCCAGGTATTTGTGTGAGAATGAGGCAGAAAGGCTGTTTATGGAATCCATATGAGACAAACCAGGCAAGCTGCACGAGAAGTCAGGTTAGGTGAGGCCTGCAGTACATAAATATAAGTGAAGCCAGGGAACCTTAACAAGTACTTAGGTAAGGCATGGAGTACTTTTGCCTGAGAGGATGTTGTAGTATGTAGTGAGCTCACTTGGAATAATTAAAATAGAGTTTCATGTTAGGAGCTATCTATGGATGATATGCCTTCATGATTGACTATTCCATATTTGCAGAACTGCATTTAGACAATGAAATATAGATACTCAAACAGTTTTTGGAATAGAGAGAGTTATTGGCAGGGGTGCAGTGAAGGAACACGTGGTCTACGGGAGTCTGTCAGGTGCTGGTTTTGTAGGGGCTATTTAGTTTCTTTTTTCCTTCTGTTTTTGCTCTCCATTTTCTTTTCTTTCTTGTCTTCTATTATGTTAATTGAGTGGAAGTATTTAAAAATTGAACTATAATTTCTCCACTTTTATGTTAGCTCTACCTCTGTAAATTTTGCGATGGCTCCACAGATTAAATTACAGTTCCTTAACTTTTCAGTCTACTTAGTTAATATTTTATCTTTCATATAAGATATAAAAACCTTGCACCAGTGTAATTCATTGTTTGTGCTTGGTTCTGTAGTTTTACACGTGCACACACACACACACACAAATATACATATATTATAGCATGTTTGTATAAAACAATGAAATTATTTTATTAAAAAGTCATAGTTCCTTTAAAGAAATATGGAGTAGGTGACAAAGGTGGTCTTAAAATATATTAATCTACACATTTTCTATTTCATGCTTTTTTATTTCTTATTGAATATTTGGTTTTTCTGTCTGGTAATATTTCCTTGAATGTAAAAACATCTGCTAGCATTTTTTGTAATACATATTTGTTGGCATTGTGTTATCTTAGTTTTTATTTGAAATTATTTTTATTCTACATGTTAAAAAAATACTTTTTCACTGAATATAAAAATTTGGGTCAAATGTGTTTTTTAAAAAATTTAGAAATTAAAAAAATGGCATTCCACTCTCTCTGCCCTCCATTGCTTTGATGATGTTAGCTTTACTTGTATCTTTGGTATCTTACATATATATTTTTCTCTGGTTGCTTTCAAGATTTTCGCTTTGATTTTGGATTTCGTATAATGTGTTAAGGTGGCATTTTCTTTTTATTTAAAGTGTTTGGGGTTCCTGAATCTGTAATATTATTTTTTTTAATGATATTTAAGGTTTTGATCCTTCTCCTTCTCCTTCTTCTTCTTCTTCTTTTTTTCCTCTGCCACAATCACTTCTCTTTTCTTTCTGGAATTCTAGTTAAACGTAAATTAGACTTCTTCCCATTTTCCATAATAAATAATCTGCTCAAAAACATATGGGCTTTGGCATCTCCCACTTGGATGGACAGAGCACTGTGTGAAGACTCACATCATGAACTTTTGCTCCAAGAACCATCACAGGAACATACCAGGAAAGCTGAGAGAATCCATACGCCTTTTGAAGGAAGTGGATTGCTCCTGTGGGCCCCGAGAGACAGTGGAAAATTTGTCAGTGCCCAAAGTGTGAAAGGGGCATTGTGTACTTCTGAACACACATGCTCACTAGGGAAACTGAAGATTCAGATCATGGCAGAAAGATTTGACCTTACCTGGACCTGAGACAAATTTAGAGAGCTGAGTGAAATACAGCAGTAGAAGTAGCAGAAAGAGCGCTGTGGGCTCTCTTGGTCCCCAGGGAAGCCATTTTTGACTTTGTCCCTCAGAGGTCCTTTGGAGAGGGACTAGAAAAAGAGGGACTAGAAAAAGACCACAGGAAGAAAAAGATTTCCACCTGAACTTTGTCATAATTTTTAAGTTTCCTGGACAGAACTCGAAGGAGGGGGTGAATTGGGAGTGCAGATACAACAAAGAAACCACGGCAGGTAGAGAGGCATGAAACCTGAAAGCCCTGTTTGCTTTCTCAGCCAGGAGGCTGGTAGTCTGGGGCAGGTTCTCAGTCCTGCTCACCTGCTGCCTGGAAATAAACTCAGTGCTGTTAGGGGTGGGACACAGTGGAAGAGAGATCAGCCTTTGGGTTGTATGGGAGCTGTAACTGCTGGCTTTCCTTCACTTCCCTGCCAGCCTGCATGACACAGCAGAAGCAGACATAATCCCCCTGGGAACATAACTCCATTGACCTGGGAACCACACCCTCATCCCCCACAGCAATTGCAGCAAGCACCACCCAAAGAGAGACTGAGATCAAACACACCTAACCCTGTCTGCATCTGATGGTCTTTCTCTACTCACCTTGGTAGCCAAAGCAAAAGATGTAATCTCTTGAGAGCTTTAGAGCCTTGCCCACTGCCTGATCCTCTCTATACAATTACAGCTGATGCTCTCTTGAAAACACCACCTCCACACAAGCAGCCAATGAACACAAAACTAGTGCAACAAACAAAACTCCAACTAAGGACCCTCACAGTCATTTCACTTCCCTGCCACCTCCACTGACACAGATGCTACTATCCATGGCTGAGAGACCTGAATATGGTTGACATCACAGGACTCTGTGAAGGCACTCCCCAGTACCAGTCAGAGCCTAGTAGCTCTGCTGGGTGGCTAGACCCAGAAGGGTCTAGCTTTCTGGAAGCCCCATCCCTAGGGTAAGGGGGAGAGCACTACATCAAGGGAGCACCCTATAGGACATAATAATCTGAACAGCAATGTTTGAGCCTCAGATCTTCCCTCTGACATAGTCTACCTAAATGAGAAGGAACCAGAAAACAATTCTGGTAATATGACAAAATAAGGTCTTTTAACAATCGCGAAAGATCACACTAGCTCACCAGCAATGGATCCAAACCAAGAAGAAATCACTGAATTGCGAGAAAAAGAAATCAGAAGGTCAATTATTAAGCTATTCAAGGAGGCATCAGAACAATCACAACTTCTGAAAAAGAAGGACACACTTAGAGAAATGCAAAATGCACTAGAAAGTCTCAGTAATAGAATTGAACAAGCAGAAGAAAGAACTTCAGATATTAAACACAAGGCTTTTGAATTAACCTAATCTAACAAAGACAAATAAAAAAATTTTTTGAATGAACAAAGCCTACAAGAAGTTTGGGATTATGTTAAATGAGCAAACCTAAGAATAATTGGTGTTCCTGAGGAAGACAAGAAATCTAAAAGTTTGGAAAACATATTTGAGGGAATAATTGAGAAAAACTTCCTCAGGCTTGCTAGGGGTCTAGACATCCAAGTACAAGAAGTTCAAAGAACATCTGGGAAATTTATCACAAATAGATCATCACCCAGGCACACAGTCATCAGGTTATTTAAAGCTGAGACAAAGGAAAGAATGTTAAGAGTTGTGAGGAAGAAGCACCAGGTAACTTCTAAAGGAAAATCTATCAGATTTACAGCAGATTGCTCAGCAGAAACCCTACAAGCTATAAGGCACAAGGGTCCTATCTTCAGCCTCCTTATACAGAACAATTATCAGCCAAAAATTTTGTATCCATTGAAACTAAACTTCATAAATGAAGGAAAGATGCAGTCTTTTTCAGGCAAATAAATGTTGAAAGAATTCACCCCTATCAAGCCAGAACTATAGGAGCTGCTAAAAGGAGCTCTAAATCTTGATACAAATGCTCAAAATACACCAAAATAGAATCTCATTAAAGCATAAATCTCACTGGACCTATAAAACAACACAATTGAACAAAAAACCAAGACATTCAGGCAACAAATATCATGATGAATAGAATTACCTCTCACATCTCAATATTAACATTGACTATAAATGGCCTATATACTTCACTTAAAATATACAGAATGGCAGAATGGGTAAAAATTCACCAGCCAAGTATCTGCTGTCTTCAGGAGACTCACCTGAAACATAAGGACTCACATGAACTTAAGATAAAGAGATGGAAAAAGATATTCCATGCAAATGGAGACCAAAAGCAAGCAAGAGTTGCTATTATTGTTTTAGACAAAACAGACATTAAAGCAACAACAGTTTAAAAATACAAAGAAGGACATAATATAATAATAAAAAACAACTAGTCCAACAGGAAAATATCACAATCCTAAATGTATATGCACCTAACACTGGAGCTCCCAAATTTATAAAACAATTGCTACTAGACCTAAGAAATGAGTTAGACAGCAACACAATAGTAGTAGTGGGAGACTTAAATACTCTACTGACGATACTAGACAGGTCATCAAGACAGAAAGTCAACAAAGAAACAATGGATATAAACTATACCCTAGAACAAATGGACTCTACAGGTATTTACAGAACATTCTACCTAACAACTACAGAATATCCATTGTATTCATCAGCACCTGGGACATTCTTCAATATAGATCATATGACAGGCCACAAAACAAGTGTCAACAAATGTAAGAAAACCAAAATTACAGGAAGCACCCTCAGACCACAGTGAAATAAAATTAGAAATCAACTCCAAAAGGAACCCTCAAAACCATGCAAATACATGGGATTTAAATCCCAAATGATCATTGGGTCAACAATGAAATCAAGATAGAAAGTTTTAAAATCTTTTAACTGAATGATTACAGTTACAGAACCTATCAAAACTTCTGGGATACAGCAAAGGCAGAATTAAGAGGAAAGTTTATAGCATTAAATGCCTACATCCAAAAGTCTGAAAGAGCAAAAATAGACAATGTAAGGTTTTACTTCAAAGAACTAGAGAAACAACACACCAAACTCAAACTCTTCAGAAGAAAGAAAAAAAACAAAACAAAACAAAACAAAAAAAAAAACGAAAAGCAGAGCAGAACTAAATAAAATTGAAATAAACAATAATACAAAAGATAAATGAAAGACAAAGCTGACAATTTGAAAAGATAAATAAAATTGATAGAACATTAGTGAGATTACCCACAAAAAGAAGAAAGAAGATATAAATAAGTCAATTAGAAATGAAACAGGACATATTTAAAACTGATACCACTGAAATAAAAAAGATCATTCAGGTGGTATGCAAATAAACTAGAAAACATAGAAGAGGTAAATAAATTCCTGGAAATATACACACTCCTAGATTAAACCAGGAAGAAATAGAAACTTTGAACAGATCAATAACAAGCAGAGAGCTTGAAATAGTAACAAAAATATTCCCAGTAAAAAAGTGTCCAAGACAAGACACTTGTGTCTAGGACAGATTCACAGATGAATTTTATCATAAGTTCAAAGAAAAATTGGTACCAATCCTACTGATACTATTCCACAAGAGAGAGAAAGAGGGAATCACCTCTAAATCATTCTATGAAGCCAGTGTCACTCCAATACTGAAACCAGGGAAGGATATAACAAAAAATAAAGCTACAGACCAATATCACTGATGAATATAGATGTAAAAATTCTTAACAAAATACTTGCTAACCAAATCCAACAGTATATCAAAAAGATAATCCACCATGGTCAAGTGGGTTCCATACCAGGGATGCTGGAATGGTTTAACATGCACAAGTCAATAAATGTGATACACCACATAAGCAGAATTAAAACTGTTCATCACATCATCATCTCGACAGATGCAGAAAAAGCATTTGACAAAATCCAGCATCTCTTTATGATAAAAAACCCTCAGCAAAATTGGCATACAAGAGACACCTTAATGTAATAAAAACCATCTATGACAAGTCCGCAGCCAATATAATACTGAATAGGCAAATGTTGGAAGCGTTTCCCTGAGAACTGTAACAAGACAAAGAGGCCCACTCTCACCACTTCCATTTAACATATTACTAGAAGTTCTAGTCAGAGCAATCAGATAAAAGAAAGAAATAAAGGGCATTCAAATCGGTAAAGAGGAAGTCAGACTGTTGCTGTTTGCTGATGATCTGATGATATATCTAGAAAACCCTGAAGATTCCTCCAAAAAGCTTCTAGAACTGATCAATGAATTCAGCAAAGTTTCAGGATACAAAATTAATATATACAAATCAGTAGCTCTACTATAAACCAATAGAGATAAAACCGAGAAATCAAGGACTCAACCCCTGACTGAGCACAGTGGCTCATACCTGCAATCCCAGCATTTTAGGAGGCCAAGGTGGGTGGATCACTTGAAGTCAGGAGTTAAAGATCAGCCTGGCCAACATGGTGAAATTCTATCTCTACAAGATTACAAAAATTAGCCAGATATGATGGCGGGTGGCCATAATCTCAGCTACTAGGGATGCTGAGGCAGGAGAATCACTTGAACCTGGGAGGCAGAGATTGCAGTGAGCCAAGACTACGCCATTGCACTCTAGGCTGGGCGACAGAGTGAGACTCCATCTTAAAAAAAAAAAAAAAAAGCAAAAAAGGAGCTCAATCCCTTTTAAAATAGCTGGAAAAAGAAAAACATAATATACCTAACCAAGGAGGTAAAACACCTCTACAAGAAAAACTACAAAACACTGCTGAAAGAAATCACAGATGACACAAATGAAAACACATCCCATGCTCATGGAACGGTAGACAATATTGTAAAAATGACTATACTGTCAAAAGCAACTTACCAATTAAATGAAATGCCCATGAAAATACCACCATCATTCATCACAGAACTAAAAAAAAAAACTTTTCTGAAATTCATGTGGAACCAGAAGAAAGCCTGCATAGCCAAAGCAGGATAAGCAAATAGAAGAAGTCTGTAGGCATTACATTACCTGACTTCAAACTATGCTATAAGGTCATAGTTCCCAAAACAGCATGATACTGGTATAAAAATAGGTCCACAGACCAATAGAACAGAATAGAGAATCTAGAAATAAAGCCAAATACTTACAGCCAACTGATCTTTGACAAAGCAAACATAAACATATAGTGGGGGGAAAGGACACCCTATTCAACAAATGGTGCTGGGATAATTAGTAAGCCACATGTAGAAGAATGAAACTGGATTCTCCTCTCATCTCCTCTCATCTTATACAAAAATCAACTCAAGATGGATCAACGATTTAAATCTAAGGCCTGAAACCACAAGCATTCTAGAAGAAAACACTAAAAAAAAAACCCTTCTAGAAATTGGCTTAGGCAAAGACTTCATGACCAAGAACCCAAAAGCAAATGCAACAAAAACAAAGATAAATAGAAGGGACTCAATTAAACTAAAAAGTTTCTTCACTGCAAAAGAAACAATCAGCACAGTAAAGACAACCCACAGAGTGGGAATAAATGTTTGAAATCTATACATCTGACAAAGGACTAATATCAAGAATCTACATGAAACTCAAATAAATCAGCAAGAGAAAAGCGAACAATGTCATCAAAAAGCAGGCTAAGGACATGAATAGACAATTCTCAAAAGATGACATACTAATGGCAAATAAACATGTGAAAAAATGCTCAATATCACTAATGACTAGGGAAATTCAAATGAGGCCTGTGCACAATGTGATTTCACCTAACTCTTGTAAGAAAGACCATAACCAAAAATTTAAAAAAATAATAGATGTAGGTGTGGATGTGGTAAAAAGGAAACATTTTTACACTGCTGGTGGGAATGTAAACTAGTGGAACTGCTATGGAAAACAGTATGGAGATTCCGTAAAGAACTAAAAGTAGATATACCATATGATTCAGCAATCCCACTACTAGGTATCTACCTAGAGGAAAAGAAGTCATCATACAAAAAACATAAATGTACATGCATGTTTATAGCAGGACAATTCGCAATTACAAAAATATGGAACCAACCCAAATGCCCATCAATCGAGGAGTGGATAAAGAAATTGTGATATATATATATACACACATCACAATTCTTCCATAAAAAGAAATGAAATGCTACCCAGCCATAAAAAGGAACAAAATAATGGCATTCACAGCAACCTGGATAAAGTTGGAGATCATTATTCAAAGTACATACTGATCCTGAATAAGTCAGAAATGGAAAACCAAACATTATATGTTCTCATTCGTAAGTGGGTGCTAAGCTATGACATGCGAAGGCATAAGAATAATACAATGGTCTTTGGGGACTTGAGGGAAAGGTGGGGAAGGAGGTGAAGGATAAAACACTACACACTGGATACAGTGTATACTGCTCAGGTGATGGGGGCACCAAAATCTCAGAAATCACCACTAAAGAACTTCTGCATATAACCAAACACTACCTGTTCCCCAAAAACCTATTGAAATGAGGAAACAAATAAAGATAAAAAAGGAGAAATAATATATATATTTTTATATGTAAAAAGAATGTTACACCAAATATTTGAAATAAAAATAATTGATTTAAAGTCTTAGAATCTTAAAATTTTAGAGTTGGGAAGAATCTTGTCTATTACTTAATTCCATTCCTATGTTTTGCAGGTAAAAATAAAATAGAATATGGAGTAACGAAATCACTGATGGACACATTATGAGTTAAAATGTAAAGTTTCCCTAAAGTGCAAAACCTGACAATTGGGATGGACATGGTACCTCATGCCTGCAATCCCAACATTTTGGGAGGCCAAGTTGAGGTAATAGCCTGAGCCCAGGAATTTGAGACCAGCTTGAGCAATATGGTGAAACCGTCTGTATTAAAAAAAAATCTGACAATTATTACTTCCACAATTATTCCAACACAGCATGGTTACTACTACTACATCTGTAAATGATTTATTTATTTTATACAATTAAAATACATTATGATATACAAAAATGAATATCACACAGCGCTTTAAGAAAATATACTGTGAACAATCATGACAGTCAACTCAAAATGAAATATTTACTAGATTAATAAAATAGCATTATTTCTACTCTACTGTAAGGAATATCTCTGAGAAGATAGAACACAGGCTGCTCATTTCAGAGTTGTTGGTTTCTTGGGAGAAACATTTTTCTTAATTATTTGAAATGATTGAAAAACTCAACTTTTTAACATATGTGATACTTAAATTATTAAAAGAAATACAATGTAATTGCATTTTTGACATCTAAAAGTACAAGTTTACTGTATTTAAACCTGTGCATAATAAATAATGCCAAAAAATTAGTATATATTTAAGAAATAGTGTTACTTAGTATTCTATATTATGATCCCTAATCATTTAGAAAACACTTAAATTTGAATCAATAGAGGTTAATACAGTTTTAACTGACAAAGATCTAGAGTTAAACCACACTTTGTATTTACAATGTTTTAATGGGACAAGATGAAGTCTTACTAATAATTTAATTATTTATGTTATTTTCAGAACATATTGCATTCATGTGCTTACTGGGTCACACTGCATTGCAAAAACATAGCTGTATGATTGCCTTGATTTAATTTTTTTGTGGCTAGTAAGATTTGTCTAAAAAATAGCCCCAAATTATTTCTTTTATTGCCTTGATTTAATTTTTTTGTGGCCTATTAGATTTGTCTAAAAAATAGCCCCAAATTATTTCTTCACCATATATGTTTTGAAAAAAAAATAGACTGTGGAAAAAGATTAGTGAAACCATAGAAATGCCACTGAATAATATAGATTTTTACTCTTGAAAATTAAGCATGTATTACATTCTGTACACATTTAACAGAGGAATTCTTCCTTCATCACATGTAAGTGAATGGCCCATATAGCCACTGAATTATTTTTTCTCCACATTATATACATTGTTTGGCATACCCTTTTTGTACGAACCTACTTTAAAATCTAAATGTAGATCTTTAGATTCTTCTGTTACAAATGTATAAAAATGAATACATATATTTGCTTTGAAGAAACAAAGTGAGACATTAATTAAAATTTCTCTCAATTAATATTTTTCCTTCCCCAATTAGATTACAATTTGCTTGAATGCAGACAAAATGATTACATTTAATTCTTTTCTTTGTTATATATGGAGATACTATATTTATAATAATTTAATAATATTGCTGTAATTTTTAATCTTCTTCTAAAACTGAGCCAGCAATGTCCGGCTTTTAGATGGTATCAGAGGATCATTTTTACTATTACTTAGAGATTTTCTCAGATTTCCTACTCAGACTTCTCTTTCTTTATTCAAAACCTCAATTATTTTTACCTGTGAGCATTCACTTCACGTTTGCGTGGAACTTTATGCACCACCCATTTTCATGGCTATCTAATAGTTTTTTGTCATTCACATATGTTTTTCTCAGAGATGGCACTTTCTCAGGGATTTCTTCACTGATCACAAGATCAAACCTGCCTCCTGGCTTCACATTCATCTTAATCTCTATCAATGTCATGTTTTGTTGCTAAAGAGCACTATCAGATATGAAATAAACCTTTTATTTATAGTCTACCTGGATCCCACCCTTAACCCATAAAAATATAAGAAACTATAACAATGTAAAAGCAGACATCTTGATGGTCTTGTTTACACCTGAATCACTAATGTTTAGGGTAATGTTGATAAATTGTGGATGTTCAATAAACATTTTTTAATTAAAGAAAAAGTTCCCTTTAAAATGTCAAAATTACAAGACTTTAATAATCTTAAGACTTAATATTAACTGTAATAACTTATTAGTTTTTCATTTGAATGAACTATTTATACAGAAAATAGTACATTGTGTAATTGCATTTATACAAAGCTCAGGGACAGGAAAGACTATTATGACAGTTACCAAAAAAGCGTTGGACAAGGGAGGAAGACTACCAGAAACTGGCATGAGAGAGCCTTCTGTAAGGCTGGAAATAATTTACATCTTGATAAATGATAGCTACATAAAAGCATCATATGTAAAAACTGATCAATCTGAGTAAATTTAAGATCCATGTACTTTATTATATGTATCATTTCAATAAAAATATACAAAAGTTGTAGTATTTAAAAATATTCTAACTTAAGTAAACATAAATAATTTTTTAAGTGTGCAAATGATGTAATTTTCCTGCTTCTTTTCATAAATTTTGAAACACCAGACTTCAAACTTATTGTCAGTTTTTTCAAATGTCATGTATATTTTAGTATAAATTCTGATTTAAGATATTTAGTGTGTTTTAACTTAGTATTTTAATATAGGACATTGATCTATTCCCATAAATATATAAAACTATTTGAAAAAATCACAATTTTAAATGATGTCAAATTTATGTAGGATCTTGAAAGAAGTTGGTACAAAGTTTCTAAAGAATATTTTTATATCACCGACAAAATAGCCACCAGATACGATTTAGGTTTTTAAGTCATTTGGGATTATAAAAAATTACTGGTGCTGTATATCGCTTGCTTTTATTTTAATTCTCTTCTTCACATTTAGCCATGCCATGTGTATTCAGTCTTTTCTGATAGAAATATAGTTTCTTAGTGACTCCAAGTAGAAATACAAATTACGCATGTTGGGACTTTATAATTGAAGAATTCCTTATGAATCTTACCAACTTTTACGTAAAGTAATGACAAGGTCATTCAAACCCTTAAATGGTCTCTTTGATCACTATATTAATCATGCTCCTTAGCCAGTGGTCCAGGCATGACAGCATGGAAACAGCAATATCAGGGGATAGAATAATGCAGTAAATTTATACTTGTGAATAACTGAGCCTGTCACCATACTTGTAGTTGAATTTCCTGGAAATACTTTCACAGTACCTACTTCCACATTGATTTACCATGCATTCTTAATAATCTGACAAAATTAGTGGACACATCTGCATAAGAGGATGTCAGATCCCAGCATAATCCACATAAATTGGCACTAAATAAACTTTATAGAAAACTTTCATATATAACCTTAATGTTAGCCAGTGTTTGCATATCTTTTTTGTCAAGTACACCTAAAAGAAGATTGTTTAAATATTTGCCCTGTCTTAAACTATAATCTACATATTTTTCTCCTTTTCCTTGGTGCTAATCCATTCTCCTAAATAATACCTATCCCCTTTGAGATAGGTATTATCCCTATCCTCGGGAACAATAGAAAGATTAAATCCTCGGGAACAATAGAAAGATTTTTGGAGCAATTAACTTTCAAACACTTTTTTAAAAACCTCAATCCACAATAATAATTACATTTTGAATTGTTATCAACATAAATGCAGTATAATTGGGAAAAAAATCTAACAATTCTTAGCCTAAACACACCAATTCTATTCTATTATTCTAAATACATGCTGTCTACTACCCAGTAAATTAATTTGATGACCCTGTTATTGATTGTGTAGAAGCCAGGTAGAAAGATGCTTTTCAGGAGTTAGTCAAAAAACAAACAAAGAAACAAAAAAATCCCAATACAATTTTATTTTGCTGAATACCAAATCTATTATTTATCTCAATTGAAAATTAAGTATTAGTTGGGAAGAATAGAAAATGTTATATTTTTCGTCACTTCCAGACATGAATCTTGATTTTTTTCAGCAGTGTGTAGCTCTTTTTATTAATCTTAAACACATTCTATGTCATTTACCCCTGCTCATTTACTGTCATTTATCAAGAACATTCATCCTGACTTTCTGTCTTCATCCCTATTAAATGGCTTTCATCATCTTGCATGTCTTCAGTCCACATGATCAACATATTTAGTGCCTAACTTTATAATCCTGTGATCACATTAATCCTAATGATTTCTTCTCCATTTTTATTGATTGAAATACTCAAATTCTGAAAATCTTTTCCTTACAACTTTGTATTTTGAACTAACTTAGAGGAAAAAAATCAAGAATAGTGCAAGCAATTCTCATACATTTTTAATCCAAATTTTCCAACTTTATTTTACCAATATTTTTACTATATCTATCATTTTCTCCCCTTTTCTCTCTGTCTCTCCTTTTTCATGTGTGTATAGATAGATAATGTGTTAGTCTGCTCTCACATTGCTTCTAAGAAATACCTGAAACTGGGTAATTTATAAGTAAAAGAGGTTTAATTAGCTCCTGGTTCTGCAGGTTGTACAGGAAGCGTGATGCTGGCATCTCCTGTACTTCTGGGGAGGCCTCAGGAAACTTACAAGCATGGTGGAAGTTGAAGGGGGAGCAGACACATCATATGGTGAAAGGGGAAGCAAGAGAGGAGGGAGGAGTACCACACATTTTTAAATAAGCAGATCTCATAAGAATTCTCTATGGGAAGGGCAGTACCAAGAGGGATGGTGCTAAAGTATGAGAAAGCACCCTCATGATCTAATCACCTCCCACCAGGCCCCACCTCCAACATTGGTGATTACATGTCAATACGAGATTTGGGTGGGAACACACATCCAAACTATATCAGATAAGAAGTACAACATATAATATAAATATGACAAATATAAATATATATAATATTTTTCTGAAACATTTGAAAGTAGGTTGCAGATTTGTTGAATCTTCACCCTTAAATATTTCAGAATGTTGATTCTAAGGTGATGGACATTGTCTTATGTAACTAGAGCCTAATCAAGATCAGGAAATTAAGTTAAATAGAAATTTAAAATTTGTGTTCCTTTAAACTAGTAAAGGAAGTACTTAGTTGTTCATTAGAATATGGACTTTTACAAGTTTATTAGTATAAACAAAAAAGATCAGATATAAATATGAATTCAAAAGCAATGTCTATATTTCAACCAAGCAGACAAATCAATATAAAATTAACATAGGAATATTAAGTTTAGATTTGTCTTAGGATGAAGTAAAATGAACAAACAAAATTTCCAATTCAATCAATTATGCTGTTAGATTTATAAAACACAAAAAATACAATATTTCTCTTGATGAGAAAATTCATGGACCAGCAGTTGAGAAGACAAGCCACAGTGAGGGAAACCTTGAGGTGTTTGTGTAAGAAAAATTTTGTGATGACTTTAATAAATAAAACCAGAGGAAATGTTCAAGAGATGTTAAAGCTTGTAAAAAGCCTCAAAACTTGCAGGGCAATACATTTTTATTTGTCCCCAAGAGTATTTACTAATCTACAAATCAAGGTATTATTGTTTTACTAGATAAAATAATGCTAACTTTGGGGACTAGAAAATAAATATATTCAAATTGCTTAACATGCACTGTAGTGCAAGAGTTATTGCTGATTCAGTATACTGAGGACTATCTAAAAATCAATGCAAGTGGGAAAACAAATTGAACTTGTACTGAGATTTGAGGGATTCCAATACTGTTTCTCTTAAGATATAGCCCCTTGGGCGTCACATAAAATGAAACACATAATCAGCTTTCAGTATGTATTTGCCTTCATTAATCATAAACTGTAGGCAAAGTCTGAGCTTGCAAATTTAGATCCTTTATTGTTGCTTCACGTTAATGATTATTGTCATTTATTTCCCTTTGGGTTTAACATTTTGAGCAACTACAGAGCACAGATGGTTGAAAGCCCTTGCGGAAATGTAATCAGCAAATGTGAGCAAGTTGTATTCAAAATGCATGACAAAGAAATTACTAAATTACTCCCTAACCTAGATAATCAATCAAAATATTATGCTACAATATATATAGCATATACGAATATATGTAGCAAAGCAGTCACAATTTTATCCTATCACTGAAATCACAGCATGTGTACGTTACAAAATTGAGCATTAACCTCCAATTGAATGCTTACATTAGATAAAAGGATATATAGAAACCAAATATTTTAATTGATGCTGACATTAATATACTAATTTTATTACATCCATAAAAATATAGCTAACAAAAGCATTTAGAAAAAACTGTATCATTTTAAACATCTTTACATTAGCATCTATAAGCTGTGTTAATTTATAAAACTGTTTTAATCCTATAAAACTGTTCAACTATAGTTGGAACTTTAGTTGCATATGAATATCACCTAAAAAGAAAGCCAATAATTTACATATAATGTAATATTATTTATATATGCATATATCAATTTAAATTTATAAGTCTCTCTACTTTTGGTTCAGAGAAACTAATACACAGCCTTGAAAGCAATCCTTGGTCAGGTTGCTACCTACATAAAAGGAATAATTCAGAAAATGATACGGCTGAATAATTATCAGACTTATTTTTAAAAATGAACTTATTTATTTTTATGTGACAAATAATAGTTATATATATTTATGGGATACAATGTAATGTTTTGATCTATATACATTATAAAAAGATTAAATTTAAGCTAATTAACATATCTACCACCTTACTTTTTTTTTTAAAATTATACTTCATGTTCTAGGGTACATGTGCACAATGTGCAGGTTTGTTACATATGTATACTTGTGCCATGTTGGTGTGCTGCACCCATTAACTCATCATTTACATTAGGGATATCTCCTAACGCTATCCCTCCCCCATTCCCCACGCCACAGCAGGCCCTGGTGTGTGATGTTCCCCTTCCTGTGTCCAAGTGATCTCATTGTTCAGTTCCCACCTATGAGTGAGAACATGTGGTGTTTGGTTTCTGATAATTTGCTGAGAATGATGGTTTCCAGCTGCATCCACGTCCCTACAAAGGACACGAACTCATCCTTTTTTATGGCTGCATAGTATTCCATGGTGTATATGTGCCACGTTTTCTTAATCCAGTCTGTCACTGATGGACATTTGGGTTGGTTCCAAGTCTTTGCTATTGTGAATAGTGCCGCAATAAACATACGTGTGCATGTGTCTTTATAACAGCGTGATTTATAATCCTTTGGGTATATACCCAGTAATGGGATGGCTGGGTCAAATGGTATTTCTAGTTCTAGATCCTTGAGGAATCACAACACTGTCTTCCACAATGGTTGAACTAGTTTACAGTCCCACCAGCAGTGTAAAAGTGTTCCTATTTCTCCACATTCTGTCCAGCACCTGTTGTTTCCTGACCTTTTAATGACTGCCTTGTAGCTGGTGTGAGATGGTATCTCATTGTGGTTTTGATTTGCATTTCTCTGATGGCTAGTGATGATGAGCATTTTTTCATGTGTCTGTTGGCTGCATAAATGTCTTATTTTGAGAAGTGTCTGTTCATATATTTTGCCCACTTTTTGATGGGGTTGTTTTTTTCTTGTAAATTTGTTTGAATTCTTTGTAGGTTCTGGATATTAGCCCTTTGTCAGATGAGTAGATTGCAAAAATTTTCTCCCATTCTGTAGGTTGCCTGTTCACTCTGGTGGTAGTTTCTTTTTGTGTGTGTGGTGAGAACCTTAAAAATCTATTAATTCAACAGTTTGGAAATACATACTACATTATCAACTGTAGTCATGATCACTAAAACCTACTCCTCCGGTCTAACTAAAACTTTGTATCCTTTGATCAACATATCCCCTTTCCATAACTATTTCAAACATGTTAGGAGTAATTAATTGTTTTCAACCATAGCTTTTGAAAAGGAGATCATTATGTTACTACAGGATTTTAGAATACTATTTTTTTATTTTACAATTATAACCATTCTTGTGGGTGTAATATGGTATCACATGGTGGTTTGCATTTCCCTGACAATTAGTGATGTTGAAAAGGGAACACTTTTACATTGCTGTGGGAATGTAAACTAGTACAACCACTATGGAAAACAACATGGAGATTCCTTAAAGAACTAAATGTAGATGTACCATATGATCCAGCAGTCTCACTACTGGGTACCTACCTATAGGAAAAGAAGTCATTGTATGGAAAAGACACTTGCATGGGCATGTTTATAGCAGCACAATTTGCAATTGTAAAAATATGAAATCTGCCCAAATGCCCATCAGTCAATGAATGGATAAAGAAAATGTGGTATTTATATACCATGGAATACTACTCAGCCATAAGAAGGACTGAAATAATGGCATTCACAGCAACCTCGATGAAGTCGGAGACCATTATTCTATGTAAAGTAACTCAGGAATGGAAAACCAAACATTGTATGTTCTCTCTTGCATAAGGGAGCTAAGCTATGAGAATGTAAAGGCCTAAAAATGATACAGTGGACTTTGGGGACTTGGGGTAAATGGTGGGAGGGGGCTGAGGGATAAAAGACTACACATTGTGTATAGTATACACTGCTCGGGTGATGGGCTCATCAAAATCTTATAAATCACCACTAAAGAACTTATCCATGTAACTATACAGCACCTGTTCCCCAAAAAACTATTGAAATTTTTTTCAAAAATACTATGGAATTTAGGGAGAGAAAATCCGTGTCTTACTGTGACCAAGTAGACTGAATTACTCAGGGATATTTTTGAAATACTGTTGCTTCATAATGTTGATCTAACTGGTAGTTTCAACAGGTTTGATTTATAAAAAATAAAAAATATCCTTAATAAATTGAGACTAGCAGCATTTCTGTTGTTATGTAGTGTTTCTCAAAGAGTAGATTTCCTGCACCTGAATTACTCATTATGTCAGCAAAACATAGATTCTTATTTCCATCTTAGTTATATTAAATCAGATTATCTGAGAATGGGTCCTGAGAAACTATGATGCCAATAAATTCCTCAGGTCATTTTTAGCAAAACTAAAATTTTCAAAGCATTGTAAGAAACTAAACAATTATTTAACTGGACTAAGGCTTTTTTTTTTTCCCCCAAGTACAGTCAATTCTTGTTAATAAAGAGAGTTTTCATGAAGTCACCACCAACACTGAGTTAGTGAATACTGAACTATTGCTCCAAGAAGAATACACTCTGGCACATAACCCCTTCCTTCCTTCCTTCCTTCCTTCCTTCCTTCCTTCCTTCCTTCCTTCCTTCCTTCCTTCCTTCCTTCCTTCCTTCCTTCCTTCCTTCCTTTCTCTCTTTCTTTTGACATAGGGTCCTGTAGCTTAGGCTGGAGTGCAGTGGTGCGATCTTGGCACACTGAAACCTCTGCATCCCAGGTTCAAGGGATTCTCCTGCCTCAGCGTCCCAAGTAGCTAGGACTATAGCGCCTGCCACCATGCCCAGCTAATTTTTGTATTTTTAGTAAAGACGGGTTTTTATCATGTTGGCCAGGCTGGCCTTGAACTCCTGACCTCAGGCAATCCATCCACCTTGGCCTCCCAATGTGCTGGGATTACAGGCGTGAGTCACTACACCTGGCCCATATAACCACTTTTTATAGCCAGGAAGTAAACGTATACTGATTTCCTGCTCTAATCTGGAGGCCTTTAGTTTTAATTTCAAGGATCAAGATTTAGAACAGTAACAGCAAAAGTACTTGAACAGGGAACTGGAATTTCCATCTTTATTGAATCTTAAAATCTGAAAAAGATTGACTGAGAGTCCAAAATCTCACTTCAGTCATTCTCCAACCTTCACCTCTTATTGGGGACCTTAGTCTTTTTTTGCAATGACTTAGGTAAAGTGAACTTGCGTGTTCCATAACATTTTTAAGATTGTTTTTGCCCTACTCCTGGCAAATTGATTAAATCTTGCTTTTGCTTAATTTTAATTGGCTATGCTAAATGTGAACTTAACCAGTCACTCCCAGGGAGTCAACTATACATACAGTAATCTTAAAAGGTAACCAAAAAAATCACTGCTTTGCTTATGGGAATTATAAGAGCAGGTTAATTGACTTCATTTTAAAAGTTGTTCTACATGGCCAGTGTATTAAACAGAGGTTCCTAAAGGTTAACAATAGACTACTAAGGATTAAACATGGTAGCTCCTCTGATTGCATCAGATGCATGACATGGAAGTTTAACAGGTCAAAGAGATTAGTATGCTATTGTATACCTGACCAATTTCTTTTTCATTCCAATTTTGGAGTCTAGCCAGGCATATGTGTCAATATAGTTAACTCCTCTTGACTTTCTTCCTCTAAGGAAGTAGTATATCATCTGTGCAACGTACTCATTTGCTCTTGGTTATTGAATCTAATATCTACTTCACATTATTAGAATATTACTCTAGCAAGCTGACATTTTTGTGTAGTATTATAGTAGACTATATGCTTCCATGTCACAATTTTGTATGCATGTACACTGAAATCATAATAAACAAATAGAAGGTGACTGGCAAACGTAGCTCAAATTCATTTTTCTGCCCAATCTGTGAAAACTGGTAATTACATGGATCAATTTTTATCAGAGACATTCTTCAAACTATGGAAAATAAGGAATTGTCTTATATAATGTTCCCAATAAGCAAGAAATTCAGATACTGGCAGGGTTATTTAGTTTTTGTCAAAATTATATTCCATAGATTTTCTTTACCACTCTCATGATGCCATCACCCTACTCTTATTTCCTGGAATCACCACCCTAAAAAAACATACTACTTGCACTTACATCAATGTCTCAGGTTCTGCTTCTGGGGCAACTCAAAGCAAGATACAAGAGTAAACTAAAACTCACAAAGATTCATCATTTACTCATTTTAATTATTGGTTGTTTTTACACAACCGACTTCTATTCCAGATGTCATCTGAAGTAAAAAAGAATTATAAATGTTAAATAACATCAGCTATTAGATGAGATGTAAACCAAATGCCACAATAAAAAGACTATGATTCTCACATTGAATTGTGGTGAAAGTGCCTATCTGCAGGCTACATAAAAGAGAGATATGTAAAATATAAGGACAAAGAAATGTTGGAAGTGAAAAAATTTTAAAACTCATGTTTCATGTCAATGTAAAGGAAATAACATTGTGTAACCTCAGTAACGTGACAAAATTAAATATAAGTTAAAATTATTACTAGAGATAAAGAGAGATATTGTATAATCAGAAAAGTATTAGTATAATTGAAATATCAAATAATTTTAAATTTATACTTAATAAATTTAAATATAGCTTCAAATATGCATTATACATTTAAAAGTTTTTATTTACAATAAATTCTTTAAATAATCTCATGAATCTTAATAAAACAGATTAAAGTGAAAAAAATCAAATAATTAAATATATGGCTGGCTCAAATACTGCATAAAATTGACTGTGTTTATCTGACATAATCCAAAAACTGTAGAAGGGATAAAAATATAAGCAAATAGTTTTAGAATCATCTCTATGAAACTGATTTCATGAGCTTAATTGGTAAATTTGCTTCTTATATTTGTATTGATTTTATATTCTTATAGATTCATATAGATTTTAAGATATCAGAGAACACAAAGTTCTGCACAATACTTACAGGTCTTGCTTGCATTAAGTGTTTAATCAATAATTGTTAATAAGTGAGCAAATGAATACAATCTGGTTCACAAAAACATGCATATATTGGCACACCACCTTGACACTTTTATTAGAAATGTATTTGTTGCTATGCCTTATGTCAGTTATTTCATTCACATAGTTGAATTATAATCATCGCAATGCCCAAGCAGATTTCAGAAAAATGTAATGGAAAAATATTTCAGAATGAATCTAAAGTGTCTTTAGAACTTTGATTACTTTAAGTCTTGACAAATGATTTAGTGATTACATTCTATCTTTACAGCATAATTTATAATAATCTTCTTAACTACAAATATTGCAAAGCCATTCAGATATCAAGTTAGAGAGTTTCATAATTTCTTCCCACAATCTAATAATAAAAAACACTGTAAGCTCATTTTGTAGTTATTTTTTAATTGCATTCTCTGTGTTCTATCAGCCAAATTACTTCTGTGGATCAGATTTCCATCCATCTGAAAAAATTCAACTGCTTCCTAAGAAGTGTCTTAATTCTGCAATACTTTCCTCAAATCAATCTATTCAGCAATCAAAGCAATCCATTTAATATTCAAATCTGACTGTATATTTTCTTTTGTTTAGTAAAACACTCAATGCCTCTGAGTTGTCTGCAAAATTAAAGTCAAAATATTAAATATGAAACATAAAGATTTCATGATTAGATTTCTACCTGTCACTCCAGTGTAATCTCTTGCTACTTCCTGGTTTTAAGTTTAAACTTCAGAAATAACTCAAATTATACATTTTATACAGCATACTATCAATTTATTGCCACTGCATCTTTTTCTTATCCTGTCTCACAGCTAAGAATTAATTATAATTGTCTATGTGATTTGCCTACCTAGCTCCTACTTTCCTTTTAAATCTCTGCTTGTGTGCTCTATTTCCCAGGAAGACTTTCTGACTCCATATTATATTATATGTCATTACCTTTCTTAACATTCTACAGGACTGATTTTATAAGACTATATTAAAATAACTTTTTAATACATCTGTACCTTCCATGAGATTGAAAGTTCCTAAGGATCATTAAATATGTCTCATTATGCTTTTTGCTTTTAGTGTTAACACACTGCCTTGCACATCATAACCTTTCAATAATTCATTATTGAGAGCATATAATTTTGCAAAATTAATGTTGTATAAGCTTGATGTTTGATAGTTTCTCTAAAGTGGAATGTTTTATTAATCTATCATAGTGTTGTAAATGTGAAAGGTTTCAGAAGTATATAATCACTATTTCATACTTGAACAACTTTCTTAGAAGATTTAGTATAAAAGAGACTACAAATTTCAATATCCACTACCTCCCATCTCCTTTCAGGAATAGAAAAAGCAAAATTATCTAATGAAATAATAGCATATTTTAAGAAATTATAAACAATTTTGAGAGACATCTTTAAGAAACTATTGCAGAAAGATCAATAGCAATTAGTTATAGTCAGTGTTTAAGGTGCTATTTATGAGTATAGATAATCCATTGTTTGCAAAACTATTTAATATTAAGTATTTTTTTGGAATAAACATGTAAGCTTTTATAAATTTTTTTTATTATGCTTGTATGGTGAAAATGGTGAAAATTCCTTAGGTAATTTTTTAAATGTAACTGAAAGCTTTTCAAAGTAATGAGAAAAAATTCTGAATAAATTTAATAAACATGAAAGAAAAAATACTCAGTTGAGAACATTTAAGTAAAAGCACACTGCTATGTGAGATTGTTCTAAAGAAATGGAATCTTTGAGTTTGATAGAGGAGGCATTTAGAGGCCAACTAAGAAGATAGAAATGGAGGGCCTTGGAAGATAAAAAACATCCATGAAACCATACCTGCACCACTCCTGTTAGGTAGCTAGTGGGAGGAAATGTGGTTAAGAACTTCCTCTTATGCCAGGATGTTTCCTTAGAAGGGACGGTTCCAACTTCAGCACATGCACAGTAATCAGCTAAATGTCCTTAACTTGATCCAGAGCTAATTGCAATATCATTAGTGTTTGGTTCAACACAGTTTTGCCCACCACCTCTGTGGGTTTCACTTGGGCACTCATGCATAATAACCAAGACGGAGTCACTATGGCCAACCCCAGACCTGCTCAGATGCAACATCCCCAAGGGGGAACTATACACCTCCCATTAAGGAAGAACCCACAGAAGACCTCCTTGTTTTTGTCACATAAAAGACCTGGAGCTCAGCCCCATTTCTGGCAACCCATTATCGGGTCCCCTCTGGTTGTTGAGAGCTTTTCTGTCACTTAATATAACCTACTCTGCCTTACTTACTCTCCAGTATCTATGTGCCTTATTCTTCTTGCTTGTGGCACAAATATTCGGACCTAGCTAAACTAAGGAGTGAGAAAACGACCACAAGATCACAACCCAGAAAGCTTTGAGACTGTTTTAAAATGTCTAAATAATTTATTTTCTTGTAAATTAATATTTTTTCTTTTGTCATCATTTTATAAGCAGAACTATTTTATTTTGCTTGTCTGCTAAGAATTGTTGCCATTTGAAATTAAGGGTGAATGTTATTTAAATAGTGAAAACAACTTTTTCAAAAGTCTTCATAATACACTTTTAATTTATTTTTTATTTTTTTAAATTTTTTTTTATTTTTTGAGGCGGAGTCTTCACTCGGTCGCCCAGGCTGGAGTGCAGTGGCACGATCTTGGCTCACTGCAAGCTCCGCCTCCCGGGTTCGCGCCATTCTCCTGCCTCAGCCTCCCGAGTAGCTGGGACTACAGGCGCCCGCCACCGCGCCCGGCTAATTTTTTTGTATTTTTTAGTAGAGACGGGGTTTCACCGTGTTAGCCAGGATGGTCTCGATCTCCTGACCTCGTGATCCGCCCGCCTCGGCCTCCCAAAGTGCAGGGATTACAGGCGTGAGCCACCGCACCCGGCACAATAATACACTTTTTAAATTGTAGAAATACAATTAAATGATCTTTGTGTTTGGATAACAAATACCTTATAATAGACAAGCCATTTTGACCACTAAGACAGACGTACACTCCTTAATGATTCTATTTTTAAATTTTATATCTGTTTTAAAGTGTTTTTAAAAATACTTAAAATTGTCTATTTATTTCATGAAATTATAAATATTTTTATATCTGTTTACATCACACTTAAAAAAATGAAAACTACAGAGAACATTCTAGCTGTGCTGATATTGAGGGAACTGCAGGATAAGTTAAACTTGTAACACCTTTTTAGGTCAGATGATCACTTTCGTTTTACACACACACAAAATAGCTGCTTAACATTTTAGTACCATTGGATAAAATGCTAATACATTAGACAATGATGAGCGTTTTTAAAAGTGAAAAACAAATTGAAATAAAGATTAATTTTACCTGTTTCTGACCTTTAATTAAATGCAATAATAAAGGATATACTCTCTTGTGTTTGACTTCATCCACTCAACTTGATGCTTACAGGATTCATCCATCAATACACTATACATATACCAACAGTATGCTTCTCTTTCATTGCTGTATGGTATCACCTTGCAGTAAATACACCACACTTCATCAGCTCTCCTGATGAGTAGACATTTGGATTGCTTCTAATTTTCATATTGGTTTTGCTAAACCATGTTTGGTTATTAACATTAGATTGTGTTGCCAAATCACTTTTGAAGTGGTTGTACCTACACTTTTAACTGCTGGTTCTGTGGTGGCACTCTCCAGTACCAGCAGTACCTCTACTTCTGTGAGCTAAAGAAAAGAGACATGGGAACTAAGTGGGTTATTTATACCATGGGCCAAGCCAACTGCCTGCAAAGCAGTTAGCTACAAAAGTTCTTTGCAAGAGTTTTTCTTGTGAACCCTGAAAATCTGCGACAGGTCTGAGCTAAATAAGAAAGTTTATTTTGCTAAGGTTGAGAATGCACGCCCATAACAAAGCCTCAGGAGGTCCTGATGACATGTGCCCAAAGTTGTGAGAGCACAGTTTGGTTTTATACATTCTGGGGAGACATAAGACATCAATCACCATATGCAAGATGAACGCTGGTTCAGTCTGGAAAGGCAGGACAACTTGAAGTAAAGGCAGGCAGACTCAAAGTGGGGAGGTGGCTTCCAGGTTATAGATAGATAAGAGATAAATGGTTACATTCTTTTGAGTTTCTGATTAGCCTCTCCAAAGGAGGCGGTCAGATATGCATTTATCTCAGTGAGCAGAGGGGAGACTTTCAATAGAATGGGAGGCATGATGGCCCTAAGCAGCTCCCAGCTTGACTTTTCCATTTAGCTTAGTGATTTGGGGCCCCCAAGATTTATTTTCCTTTCACAGTCTGCTGCTGGAAAGATGAAGAAACCTTAGTACAATGACACAATGATTATATCAGAAGTGATCAAAATTTTCCTAGACTTCTGATTTTTATGAACTCTCTAGCCTCTGATATGAAAAATTGTACAGGTCTTCAAAAGATAACTGTGCTTCCTTAATGCAGCTACTTGTAATGTGCAGGAACAAGTGAAGCCTAACAGTTTGATCTGTTCAAAAATATCCACCTGGCTTCTATCCACGCAAAATATATAACAATTATGCCCCCCATCATTTAGAAACATTACACAAGAGTGCTGCTTATGGTTCAATTTGATGGGAAACACACATTTTGTTGTGAATTATTTATTGGTAATTATAAACACTAGGTATTTTTTTCCCATTGGGTTGAAACTACCTAATGTATAATGGCAAAAAGAGAAAAATAGAGGACAGGATCAGGTTTTTACTAGGTTTTCTTTGTTATTTTTATTTGCATGAGGATATTTAGTATCATTTCAGGGACATACAATCCAAGTAAAAGTGTTTCATTGAACATTTGTCAGCAATTCAATGTTAAAACAATTATAAATAAACCTTGAAATTTCCTGCATTTGGACGTTTATAATTAAAGTAAATTATTTTTTGATGTTAACTAAATGTTTGCAGCCTTTAAAAAAAATTACATGATGGATAGTATCTATTCACAGTACATGTGTAAAAAAATTTTCTACATGCAGGAACATATTTTTAATGTTATTTGTCTTCTGCTTCTTTCGTTATATTTGCTATTAAAATGTATTTCACTGTCTTTAAGAAAAGTGGTGGTACTAATGAGACAGCCAAATGACTAGGCAGATAAAAAGGGGTTACCCAGAGAATCTCTGACCCGCCCCACAAGGGTTTACATCAGGTGCTTTTGTGCAGGTGAGGAAACCTGCCCAGGGCTCCTCTGGGCATGCCCACAGCAGACTGGAGCCCGACATGTGCACTGGGGAAAGTGGGTGGAGCCACAGGGAATTCACGCCTTGGAGTTCCAGGGGAGCCTGATCTCTTCAGTTCCTTTGTGGTGGCTTGAGAATCGATCTGTGAGGTCGGGGGCCTGTTAGGGGGACTATCATGTCGTTTTGCTGAGACTGTTTCTTTTTCCTTTTTCACCAAATAAAACCCTGCTCATCCTTTAATGTGTGTGCCTAAATTTTCCTGATCATGTGACAAGAACCTGGGTTTTAGCTGAACTGAGGAACAAAATTCTGCAATACTAATTTATACCTCCACTAGCAGTGTGTGATTGTTAGTATTTACAGCCTCGCATATGTTGGTTCTGGTTTCTTTGTTGTTGATTTTGTTTTTGTTTTTGTAATTTTGGCCATTTTCATGGGTAGATAATGGTATCTCATAATTTTTATTTTGATTTCCCCGATAACTGATAATGCTGACCATGTACTCCTTTGTTTGGCTCTTTTTTTGTGTGGGGGGGTACAGTTTCTCACTCTGTTGCCCAGGCTGAAGTGCAGTGGCACAATTATGGCTCACTGCAACCTCTACCTCCCGGGTTCAAGCAATTCTCCTGCCTCAGCCTCCCAAGTAGTTGGGATTACAGGAGAAAGTCACTGCACCTGCTAATTTTTGTATTTTTTGTAGAGACAGGGTTTTGTCATGTTAACCAGGTTGTTCTCAAACTCCTGACGTCAAGTGAACCACCTGCCTTGGCCTCTCAAACTGCTTGGATTACAATAGTGAGCCACCGTGCCCAGCCAGATCTTTTTTGAAATACCTGTTTAAGTCTTTAGCCCATTTTTACCTAACATACGTTCTCTCTATACTTTTTTACTGCTCTAAGAGTTATTTATATATTCTGTATAAAAGTGGTCTGTTTAACATACGTACTATAAACATATTTAATTTCCTGGCTTGACTTTTTAGTTTCTTAATATTTACTTTTGACAAAGACACATTTTTAATTTTAGACTAATTTATCAAATTTATTATTAGCACTTTTTGTGTCTTGTTTAAGAAATTATTGGCTTCCTCATTTTATTATTTATCTTCTAAAAGCTTTATTGTTTAATTATATAATTCATCAAACATTATTTTCAGTGTTATCTGTAAGTGATCATCTTTTTTCCATATGTATATCTAATTTAACAGCATTGATTGGACAAACCATCCTTTACTCAGTGAGTTTTGGTGGTAATATAATTCAGGAGGCCTTATGAGTTGTGTCTGCTTCTGTACTCTATTTTAATTCATTGCTATATTTGTCTCCAAATCATTATTATAATTTCATAATCCTGTTCATGATCTTTTCTTAATTGACACATAATAATTGGATATATTTATGGGGTATAGTAAGATATTTCAATACATACATATATTGTGTAATGATCAAATCAGGGTACTTAGCATTTCTATTATGTTAAACACTCATCTTTAATTTATGATGAGAGCATTCTTCTGTTTTGAAATATATCAAATAATATTGTTAACTATAATCACTTTCCTGTACAAACAGAACACCAGCACATATTCCTCCTATATAATTGTCACCCTGTCCTCATTAACCAATCTCTTCACATTCCTCCTCACTTCTCCTTGCCCCAGGCTCTTGTAAGCATTATTCTACTCTCTTCTATGATATCAACATTTTTAGGTTTTGGTTTGAATGATACCATGCAGTATTTGTCATTCTGTGACTGGCTCTCTTCACTTAACAAATGCCTTCCATGTTCATCCATGTTGCTTCAAATGACAAGATTTCCTTCCTTTTTTACAGCTGAATACTATTTTATTGTGTATATAAAACACTCAGGATTAATGGACACTATATGTTGGTTCCATATCTTAACTACATGAACAGTGCTGTCGTAAACATGGGACTGCAGATATGGCTTTGATAAACTGATTATATTTCCTTTGGGTATATACCCAGGAGTGGGATTGCTGAATCATATAGTAGTTATATTTTTTAATTTTTTAAGGAATCTCCACACTGTTTTTATTGCTGCCATACTAATCTGCATTCTCCTTTCTCCTCATCCTAACAGCTTTTATCTTTTGTGGTTTTGATAATAACCACGGTTCTCTAGAGGGATATAACTAACAGGATAGATGTATATATCAAGGGGAGTTATTTAGGATTATTGATTCACACTATCACAAGGTGAAGTCCCACAATAGACAATCTGCAAACTGAGGAGCAAGGAAGCCAGTCAAAGTCACAAAACCTCAAAAGTAGGGAGGCCAACAGCTCACGATTCGCTCTGTGGTTGAAGATGCGAGCACCCCTGGCAAACCACTGGTGTAAGTCCAAAAGTTCAAAAGCTGAAGAACTTGGAGTACGATGTTCAAGGTAGGAAGCATTCAGCACGGGAGAAAGATAAAAGCTGGAAGATTTAGCCAGTCTAGTCCTTCTGTATTCCCCTGCCTGCTTTTATCCTAGTTGCACTGGCAGCTGATTAGATGGTGCCCACTCAGATTGAGGGTGGGTCTGCCTCTCCCAGTCCACTTACTCTAACGTTAATCTCCTTTGGCAACACCCTCAGGAACAATACTCAGAAACATACTCAGGACATACTCAGCGACAGTACTTTGCATCCATAAATCCAATCAAATTGACACTCAATATTAACCATCACACCATTCTAATTGGGTGAGATGATATCATCATTTTGATTTGCATCTTCTTAATGATCAATGATGTCAAACATTTTTTAAATATACCTGGTAGCCATTTGTATGTATACTTTTGAGAAATGTCTGTTCAAATTTTATTATATTTTATTTCATTTATTTTGGAGACAAGAGTCTCCCTCTATTTCCCAGGCTGGAGTGCAGTGGTGCAATCTCAGCTCACTGTAACCTCTACCTCCTGGGTTCAAGCGATTCTCCTGCTTCAGCCTCCTGAGTAGCTGGGACTATAGGTGTGTGCCACCACACCCGGCTAGTTTTTTTTTTTTTTCTGTATTTTTAATAAATACAGGGTTGCACCATATTGGCCAGGCTGGTCTTGAACTCCTGACCTTGTGATCCACCTGCCTCAGCCTCCTTATTTTGTTTTTTAATCAGATTATTTGTTTTTTGCTATTGGGTTTTTTGAGTTTCTTATATATTCTGGATATTTACCCCTTGTCAGATGTATAGTTTGCAAACGTTTTCTTCTATTCTTTAAGTGTTCTCTTCATTCTGTTGATTATTTTCTTTGCTGTGCAGAGGCATTTCAGTATGATAAAATTTCATTTGTCTATATGCTTTTGTTGACTGTGCTTTCGAGTTCTTGTCCAAAAATTCTTGCCCAGATCAATGTCATGAAGCATTTCCCCTATGTTTCCTTCTAGTATTTTTGTAGTTTCAGGTTTTACCTTTAAGTCTTTATCTTGAGTTGAATTATTTTATATAGTGAGAGATAGGGGTCTAGTCTCATTCTTCAACATGTGTTAAAAATCCAGTTTTCCCAACACCATTTGTAGAAGAGACTGTCATTTCCCCAGGATTTATACTTGGTGCTTTTGTCAAAAATCATTTGGCTGTAAGTTCATAAGTTTATTGCTGGGTTCTGTATTCTCTTCTATTGATCTGTGTGTCTATTTTTATGCCAGTATCAAGTTGTTGTGGTTACTATAGCTTTGTAGTATATTTTGATGTGAAATAATGTGATGCCTTTAGCTTTGTTCTTTTTGCTCAATATTTCTTTCACTTTTGGTGTCTTTCATGGTTCCATACAAATTTTGTACAAAGTACAAAAAAAAATGTATTTTTTTTTTCTATTTTAGTGAAGTATGTCATTGGTATTCTGATAAGGTAAACTGTGTAAATTGTATTGAGTAGTATGGGACATTTTAACAATATCAGTTCTTCCAATCTATGAACATGGGATGTCTTGTCAATTTTTGTGTGTCTTAAGTTTGTTTAGTTAATGTTTTATAGTTTTTCTTGCACAGCTTTTTCAACTCCTAAGTTAAAATTATTCCTAGATCTTTTACTTTTCTGTAGCTATTTCAAATGGGATTGTCTTTTGATTTATTTTTGACATAGTTTATTATTGGCATATAGCAATGTTACTAATTTTAGCATCTTGATTTTGTATCCTGCTATTTTACTGAATTTGTTTATTAATTCTAACAGTGTTTTGGGGTGTGTGTGGAGACTTTAGGGTTTTCTATGTATATAAAATCATGCCTTTTGCAAATAGGGACAATTTGCCTTTCTTCCTTCCAGTTTGGATGCTCTTTATTTTTTTCTCTTGTGTTACGCTCTAGCCAGGACTTCCTAGAGCTAGGTTTAATAAAAGTAGTGAAAGTGGGCCGCCTTGTCTTGTTCCAGCTCTCAGATCTCAAAGGAAATGTCTTCAGTTTTTCCTATTCATTATGATGTTAGCTGAGGCTTTCTTACATATGGCTTTTATTATGTAGATATATTTTTTTCTACACCTGTATGTTGAGAGATTTTATTGTGAGAGGATGTTGAATTTTACTGAATAGATTTTCTGCATTAATTGAAATAATTCTGTAGTTTTTGTCTTTGATTCTGTTAATGTGATGTATCACACGTGTTAATTTGCATATGTGGAACCAATCTTGCATCTCTAAGATGAACTTGATTATGGCAAATGACCTTTTTAATATGCTGTTGGATTTAGTTTCCTAGCATTTTGCTGATAATTTTTCAACCTTATTTATCAGAAATATTGGTTTGTAGTTTTGTTGTTGTTGCTATTATGGTTGTGCCATTGTCGTATTTCGGTATTAGGGTAACGCTGACCTCATAGAAAGAGTTTGAAAAATTTACTTCCTCTTCACTTTTTTGGAATAGTTTGAATACTTTGGTGTTAGTTCTTTAAATGTTTGGTAGAATTCAGTCATGATGCCATCAGACCCTGGGCTCCTATTTGATGGGAGATGTTGTTATCTATCTTATTATTCATTATTGTTTTGTTCAGGGTTTTTATTTCTTCTTTATTCAATGTTAGTAGGTTATATATGTCCAGGAATTGTCCATTTCTTCCAGGTTTTCCTCTTAATTGGTATATAGCTGTTTATAATAGTCTCTTACCCTTTTTACTTCTGTAGTATCAGTTATAATGTTTCTATTTAATTTCATTTTATTTATTTGTTGTCTCTCTTTTCTTAGTTCATCTAGCTAAAGATTTGTCAATTTTTTTTTGTTTTTGGAAAAATCAATTATTTCATTGATTTTTGGTATTATATTTTTAGACAATAAAAATATAATTAAACATATTTCTGCTCTGATTTTTTAAATTTCTTTTCTTCTACTGATTTTGAATTTAGTTTTTTCTCGTTTTTGTGGTTCCTTGGAGTGCATTGTTAGGTTGTTTATTTGAAATCCTTCTACTTTTTTGATGTAGGTATTTATTGCTATGAACTTCCATTTTAGCACTGCCTTTTCTGTGTCCCACAGGTTTGAATATGTGTTGTTTTTTATTTTCTTTTGTCTCACAATATTTTTTAATTTTCTTTTTAATTTCCTCACCTATCTGTTGGTCATTCAGAAGTTTGTGTTACTTAATTTCTATGTATTTGCAGTTTCCAATGTTCCTCTTGTTATCGATTCGAGTTTTATTTAGTTGTGATCAGAAATTATACTTGATATGATTTTTATCTTTTAAAAATTCATTGAGACTTGTTTTGTGGCTCAACACATGATCTATCCTGAAAAATGTTCTCTGTGCTGTTGAGAAGAATGTGTAATATTCAGTGGTTAGGTGGAGATTTTCTGTAAATATCTGTTAGGTTCATTTAGTCTAGAATGCAGAAATCTGATGTTTGTTGATTTGCTGTCTGGATGTGCTATTCATTGATCGAAGTGGAGTTAAAATATTTCACCATTATGATATTGCTGTCTATCGCTCCCTTTAGGTGTACTAATTTTTTGTGTGTGTATTTAGATGCTCTACTGTTGTCTGTATATATATTTAAGACTGTCGTATCATCTGGCTGTATTGAACCTTTATCATCAAATAAAGGACTTCCTTATCTCTTTTTACAGTTTTTGAGTGAAAATCTATTTTGTCTAAATCTTGCTACCCCAAAGTCTTTTTTTTCATTTTCATAGAATTTTTTTTTCATTGTTTCACTTGTAGTCTATGCTTGTCTTTATAGGTAAACTGAGTTTTCTGTAGGCAGTTTATAACTGGGTCTTGATTTTTTTTTGAAAAAAACCCATTCGGCCACTCTGTCTTTTAACTGGAGATTTCTGTCCATTTCCATCAAAGTAATTACTCATAGGTAAGGACTTGTTTTCATTTTGTTACTTAATTTCTGGGTATTTTGTAAATCATTTCTTCCTTGCTATCTTACTTTGTGGTTAAGTGATTTCCTTTAATGGTATGTTTTGATTCCTCGCTTTTTATTTTCGTTGTATCTATATATGTTTTTGTCTTGTGGTTACCATGAAACTTACATAAAACATACTTATAATAAGTTATTCTAAACTGATAGCAACAACTTTAATAACATTTAAAAAATAAACAGAATAAAACTCAACACTTCAACTTCATTTCCCGACATTCTGAACTTTTTATGTCACAATTTATATCTTTAAATATTGCCTATCCCTTAACACGCTATTATAGTTATAATAATTTTTTAACAGTTTTGTCTTTTAGTATTAACATTAAGAATATAAGTGGTTTACACACCACAATTACTATATAAGCTTTGTACTCTATTAGCTTATTTATAAATTATTTCATTATATTTATGGGTACTTGAGTGATTAAAGCTGACCTCCTCAATTATTAGTATTACTATTATTTTAATAAATTTCTTTTATATTCTTCCTACTTCTGTGTCATTACAGCTGTCTATTTTAAATCCACATATTATGTTTAATATTCTTTAGACATTACTATTTTTAAATACTCAGTATTTATTTAGATAATTTAGATTTAGATTAATCTACATATTTATAATTTACTTATACATTTTTATGCTTTTTATTCCTCCTCACATTACCATTCTTCCATAAGAAATTTTCTTTTTCCTAAAGAATTCCCTATAGTAATTATTTTAGAATAGATGTAATAAATTCCCTAATATTTTATTTGTCTGAAAATATTATTTCATTTTCAGTTACTAAAGACATTATGTTTTGTATAGATTGTTTTGTTTTGCAGTATAGATTTTATTTTGAAAATTATTTTTTATTAGAAATGTAAAAGTATCATTTTAATTTTTTTTTGGTGATATCTTTCAGTTGAAAGAAACAGTTGTTAGTTTTCCGGGTTAATAAGTATGTTTTAATTAGATGGTTTTAATATTTTTACTTTTTCTTTTGTTTTCACAGTATAACAAGGTTTCCTTGGTATGGTAGTCTTTATCTGTTTATTTATTTATGTATTTATTTTATTTTGTTTTTGAGATAGGGTCTCACTCTCTCACCTAGACTGGAGTGCAGTGGTGCAATCATGGCTCACTTCTACCTCTGTCTTCTGGGTTCAAGTGATTCTAGCGCCCTCAGCCTCCCAAGTAGCTGGAATTATAGGCACCTGCCACAATGCCCAGCTAATTATTTGTAGTTTTAGTAGAGACAGGGTTTCACCATGTTGGCCAGGCTGGTGTCAAACTCCTGACCTCAAGTTATCTGCCTGCTTCAACCTCCCAAAGTGCTGGAATTACAGGCCTGAGTCACTGTGCGAGATGGTATACTTTATTATATTCTTACAAATTGTAAAGCTTATTGAATCTGTGATTCTGTGTCTTTTGTCACTTTAAGAACACTTTTAGTCACTTATTTAACTATTGCCTTTCTTTATTTTTTTTTCCTCCTCTTCTGAGGACTACTGTTACACATACACTAGAATTTTTCATCATATTCCATTTATCTCTTTTACTTTTTTTCTGTATTTTCTGTTTTGTTCTCTCTCTGCATTTCAGTTATATATTTATATTAGTATTCATTATGGCTAACTAATTGTCTCTTCTTATATGCCTAATGATCTGTTGATTTCATCTGTTGCAGAGTTATTTAATTCTTCATTTCTATACTATAATTTTCTGTTTTCTGAAATCTTCACTTTCAAAGGATTATCTTTCTGTCTCACGAGTTGATAGAGTACATACTGGTTAATCTTGTTCTAAAAATGAGACAAATGGGAATTTTGATCCAGTCTTTCTGAGACCTAGATTATTTCCACTACCCCTTGTTTCCTACAATGTAACCTTCAGTTGTCTTAAGTAAAAGTCTATGGCATTATCAGAGCCTGTTCTATTCAGTTGAGGTGTCTGACAAATGCCTCAAAAGAAAATTGTTGGAAGATGAATTTTTTTCTCAGTTTTTTCAGCATATTAACTCCTCATTTTTGCTGTCCTTGTTATTCCTGAATGTGAAAAATATAAGCCATACATGGGAAAGAAAACCAGTGCAGACTTGTTTTATTTTGTTGCTCTAAGAAAACCATCTGGACAGAGAACGGGACCACAGAAGATTGAAGCTGAAGTGTAAACATTGAATTGCTGTGAGATTATGTATAAGTAAACAGCAAATCTGACAGAAAGTTATTAAAATAAAAATAAATGAAGTTGGGAGACACCCAGTGTGCGAAGGTTTTGGAGAGAACCCATGAATGTGTCTCATGAGAGAGAGAGTTGACTTCAAACATCTGTCAGTACTAGATATGATGACCGTGTTATAATAGGGACCAGTCAAGAAAGAAAAGGGTAGAGATTCTTTGTTTCTTCTCTACCATACTATTCATAAATAATTCCTAGTAAAGAATGTCGGCTTAAAATATCTGATAAGCCTGAAAGCATAAAGCTCTCTAAGGTAGGTAAAAATTTCTTTTTACTGTTCTCCTATACCAATTTTATTCTTATGAATAAGCTAAACTATCAGGGGACTGATTAAGTTTTAGTGGTATTGTATTTTTGATAGGTTTTATAAACGTTTTTAATAAAATGGAAGATAATTTTGAGATAATGCTTTTCAATTCTCTTGCAGTGACAGAATTTCTTTAGCCATTTCTTATGCTAAATATCAAAGAAATGATTTTATTACTTATTCATTTATTTATCTTTTTGAGACAGAGTCTCTCACTGTCACCCGGGCTGGAGTGCAGTGGCGCGATCTCTGTTCACTTGCAATCTCCGCCTCCCGGGTTCAAGCAATTTTCCTGCCTCAGCCTCCCGAGTAGCTGGGATTGCAGGCATCTGCCACTACGCCAGGCTAATTTTTTTGTATTTTTAGTAGTGACGGGGTTTCACCGTGTTGGTCAGGGTAGTATTGAACTCCTGACCTCAAATGATCCACCCGCCTCCCAAAGTGCTGGGATTATAGGCGTGAGCCACTGTGCCCTGCCAGAAATGGTTTTAAAATTTAGAAAGAATAAAACAAATACAAATACATTTATAAAAGCAATTTTGAGTTTGTTATATTTCAACATGTGTGATTTAGTTAATTAGTGAACTTTATGTTATCAGTCTTCAGTTTTCATTATCATGTTACCTTTGTGAAGGAGGCTTGATATTTTTTAACCTATATTCTGATTCTGTATTTTCTACCCTGCTTATTAAAGCTGATTTGAACTGCATACAGTGCAGAATGTTTGCTAACTTAAAGCGAACTGGAGTGCTGATTTTATAAGGGCAATTCAATGTACAAATCATCTGTTCCTCAAATTAGTATTCCTATCACACTAAAGCAAAGTTAATAAATTCAACTTTACACATGCAGGTAAATTATAAATTAAAAATAACAAATATGAATTGTTTAAGCATTTTTCTCTTCAGCTACATTGGCAGAATAATAACACTACAATTAAAAATGTTCATATATTCTGAATATACTGACTATATAAAAAGTGTTTTTGGTGGCTGATTCAGCTTTTAATAATCACTAGAAATGATACTTTAAAAGTGAGAAAATTGTTTTAGATTAATAAGTATACGTCTTGAACTTCTATTACAATTTTAAGTTGCACAAAACTTGGTAACTTTTACAATTTGAATGTTTCTTATATTTTATATGTCTGCATTTCCTATGTGCTGGAAAAGAAATGAAATCATTAGAAAGGTGTTGTAAGCGTGTTTCTAGCCTGAAGGGGAGCAGCAATCATCAGCAATCTAATAATAAAACTAGTATTCAAGAGGTGAGTTTTCTAGGAAAATTGTGCAGACCTAAGATGTTTGGAGAGTTTTAATAAGTAGTCAAACTTTTGGGTACTTGTAAAACTCTCTGCATATTGAGAGTTTGTCATCACTATCAGTATCTTAGTGTCACCCCTTGATCCTGTGTGAAAAAGACATCTGTGTGGACTCAGAGCAAAATGTTCCAAACTATATTCCACAGTAATTCCACAGCATATTTATAGATCACTATCTCTTACACAAACACACATGAGTGTAGGCGTATAATTTTGTGACTTACTGGATTTAATTTTCTTGACTGTAGTTTTTACTCAGAATTTATTATACATTAAATGATTAGTGATTCTCCAACTAAATGACATACACACACACACACACACACACACACACACACACAACATTTTCAAAAAGTATTTGGGTACGCACCCTTCTCCCAGAATGTCTTTAAAAAACTAGAATTTAGCAGGGCCTATTTTGGGAAATGTTCTCTTAAGACTATGACGTTAACATGGCTGAGGTGATGGGTTGTGTTTCTGTATCAATCATGTAATATCTTGCCTCACAGAAGAAAGTCACATTTCTTTCCCTTGGAATAATATAACACATTTGGATGTGTTTAATCTAGAATCCCAGTCTACTGCCTAGGATCAATGCCACTTAATTTATAATATTAATGGCTAGCATATCATATACCCCTAGAGAGTCTTACAGAATTTTTTACTTATATTAATGTATTTAATTCCTGCAATAATATTGTGAGAAAAGTAATGTTATTACATTGCTGAGCTAGGAATCAATTCAAACTGTCTGACCCCACCGCCCAAATTTCATGTTGTTGACTACTATTCTATACTGCCATTTGCCTTTCAGCGTATCATATTTGATAGTTTAGAGGTAAAATATCATGCAAATACTAATAGCCAGAAGAATGTTTGTATACAGTGTCAACCTTTATGACTATATTACTTAAGGAACTTAAGGAAAGAAACTAAATAATCAGGAGGATATCTCAATTATAAATCCAAGAAAGAAAGAAGTGAGGATACCAACATATTAAAACTGAGACAGTAGGTTTATTGCTTTAATACTATTTATGAAAACACATTTTAAAAGAAATCTTTGGAAAATGATCTTATTGTTAGAATGTACATTATTATTTATAAGTGTTTTTCTTAAAATGTGACCTCACATTTAACTCCTCCAAGATTAACTGATAAGCAGAGCCATGGATGCTACCTGTTCATAATTATCTAATGATTTCAAAAACATAAGTTCTATCTTTTTCTTTGGATCCTGCTATTTGGGGGCATGCTGACCTTTTCTTACAATTCTTTTGTTGTTTGTCAGCCAATATGTTTAATGAAATACCAAATAATTAGTTGTTAATAAACACTTCTTTAAACCATTAATGTAAGTAATTATGGCCAGAGCCAAAATTAATATTTGAAAAAAAACCCTGATATGGCATATATGGAAGTGGCTCAGTGCATGTTAGTGTTCAAAAATAATTTTTAACCTACAATATTTTATAAAAATATATTTATCTTTGGATAGTGAAATAATCCTTTTACATGCAAGTCATATAATTGTTGAGATTTTCTGGAAAAAAAAGTCCAAAGCACTCTAAATTTTAAGTTAAAGATAAAGGAACTTAATGAAAAGTAATTATAGTTGAAAGTATAGCTGAAAAGCAATTATAGTTCTGAAGAAAACTGATAAATCAAAAACTTAGATTTTTAAAATTGAAAACAACAAATAGATTTTTTTTTAAAAGGAAAGCTTGTTACAGTGTCAGAAGATTCCTACTGTGTTTACTAATAGTTTTGTATTAGAATCATTAGGTTAACAGAACTACACTTATATACTTTCTCATCATATTATTTACCATTTGCCTCCTTCAGGTTTGAATAGTTTATCCTATGCCTGATTAAAACTTATAAAACAAAGCAGGGCACAGTGGTGCATTCCTATAATCCCAACTACTCAGGAGAATGAGTCCAGAGGATCACTTGAGCCCAGGTGTTCAAGACCAACATGGGGGACATAGTGAGACCCTATCTCTTAAAAAAATTAAAATAAATATATTAAATAAGTAAAGTACATTTATTAAGATGAGCTCTATTTTTCTGCACCTGCAGAATCAAGGCAGAATGCAAAATAAAGTTAACAAAAATGGTTGGTATTGAAAAAACACATTCTGTTCAAATGCCCTTTCATATGCTGTGGTTTTTAAACTAGGGTTTAAAGTAACAATTTGAGAATTTAAAATCAATGTAAACAACTTATCATTTAAATGTTATTTCTTTTGTCTTACTGAATTGGAGCACCACTACATAACTTTGTACAGAGGTAACCATTTTAAGGCTATATGGTTCTGTATGAACCATGGTTAGGGAAAGATCAGTCACTTTCTCTTAATATCCTTAGGAATGTTGGCAATAATAAGAATTTTACATTCTCTTATTCTAATTACAGAAAATAAAAACAGTAATGGTTTCTCTATACTAATTGATATTATGTCAAGATAATTTTATTACTCATTAAACCAAATTAATAATCTAGTGTTTTATTCTACTCCTGAATATTAACTAAGTTGGAATCTTATTGTGACATGATAGTTTTCCTTTGGAAATTCATAAACTCATTGAGGGCAATTTAAAAGCAAGAGTTGAGAATATAACCTTGATTTCTACTTGGGAAGAAGAAGTTGGCAGCAGTTATGGCGGTACTGAAATTCTCCAGATGTTTTTAATGAGAGCTATTAATTCTCTATTCTCTAATGACATTAATTGCTCAATACAGAACACGAAAGATATGCCCTCTGAGAAAGAAGATGCAAAGTCTGCTGTATGAGAACAGATTTCTTTATATAACTTAAAAACTTAGAACTATTGTGATATATGTATCTTTGGAAACAATTGAGTTTGTTCAAAAAAAAAAAGTAGCATGTTGTATGGTTCACATTCAGATAATAAGAAAAGTTATTCATTTCTATAGCTCTTATAAAACATGTACATTGAATTGTTCTTAACCTGTAAGTAGTAACAAATACATTTTATGATATCTATGTAGAAAAAAGGAAGTGTCTGAGGTGTTTTGGAGGCTTCTAAATTGTTTCTATTTGTATTGTAAGATCAATATTCATAACTGCCTAGTGACAATGTTTTTAGACAAAACCTTTCAATTTCATATCATTCTTTAATCCAGTTAAGTATATATTTATTTCTCCTGAATGTACTTGCTACCAAACAACTTCCCTTGCATGATATATCTCTTGAGATACAGATATCTCAAGAAGTTATTTTTAAGCATGCATATGCAGAAGAGAAAACAAATTATTATTTATTAACCTCTAAGTAGTGCTGCACATATAAAATGCAATTTTATTTCATTTACTAGGTAACATTTTTAGTTTTTTTGTAGAGAAAATCCAGCATTGTTACATATTTTGTCTCTACAATGAGTAATTGGTGGGGATGATTTGAACTCTGGTTTTTAATAGGAGATCCTATGCCTTTTCTTCTACAGAATTGTGCTTTCCTTTCCACAATTTTATGCTAATTAGGAAATCCACAATTTTATGCTCATTGGGAAATCCATAAATTAACAATTACATTTACTAGTGAATAATATTTGCTCAATTATGAAATATATATACAGTGCTTATTATGTGTAAAGTCCTGTATTAGAGGACAGGAAAAAATAAATAAACGAGGGCACTGTAATATACATGTATTTTGGAGGGGGTGGTCAGTAAATGACTTTCTTTTACAATTCATTTTTTAATTTATGTATAATAGATGTACATAGTTTTCAGGTACATGTGATAATTTCATATAGTTAGATCATTTGTAAAGATCAAAGTATTGCACTTGGGATATAAATCATCTCAATTATTTGTCCCTTCTTTATGTTAGAAACATTCTAATTATTCTCTTCTAGTTATTTTGAAATGTGCAATATAGTAAATGTAGCCATTCTATTGATACAACACTTCGTCTTATTTCTTCTATCAAACCATGCATTTGTACCTGTTAAGCAACTTCTCTTCATCTTTCCTACTCCTTTTTCTTCCCAGCCTCTGGTAATCACCAATCTATCTTCAATCTAGCCACCAATCGATCTTCATGAAATCCACTCTTTCAGCACTCATATAGAAAGTGAGAACATGCAATATTTGTCTTTCTGTGCTTGACTTATTTCACTTAGCATAATGACCTCCAGTTCCATTTCTGTCGAAGCAACTGCCAAGGTTTTATTCTTTTTTAAAATGGCTGAATAACATCCATTGTGTTTTTTAAATGGCTGAATAACATTTATTGTGTACCATATTTTCTTTACCTATTTATTCATTGATGGACACACAGTTTGATTTTATGTTTTAGCTATTGTGAATACTGCTGTAATAAATGTGGGAGTACAGATGTCTTCTCAATGTATCAATTTCTTTTCTTTCGGGCACATACTTAGTAGTGGGATTGTTGGATCATATGGTAGTTCTATTTTTATTTTTTTGAGGAACCTCCATGCTGTTCTCCACAGGGACTGTACTAATGTACATTCCAACCAATAGTGTATGAGGGCTCCCCTTTTTCCATATTCTCACTTGCATCTGTTTTTGCCTGTACATCATCTCACTCAAATTAAAAGGAACAATTTTTTATCATGAATAACTCTCTGGAATGCTGATCTTGTACTAAAATCTGAATAACAAAAGGAAAATATCTGAAAAAAAGGTTTTAGGTAGAGGAAACAGAAAATAAAAAACCCTGAGGCTGCAACTAGCTTAGCTCATAGACAAGTAAAAGGAAGGCCGGTATGATTAGAGCACAACAAGAAATTGGATGAGTGGTTAGAAATGTGAAAGGAGAATTGGCAGAAGCAAATAATATAAGGCACTCTATAGAGGTCACTCTATGGAGATGGAATTTTGTAAGTGAAAATGGAATTTTGTAAGTAGGTCACTCTATGGAGATGGAATTTTGTAAGTGAAAAGCAATTTAAATAGTGTGATTTGTAGTTTTAAGATATGTGGAGAATAGGCTGCAGATATCAAGAATGGAATAAGTGATTCCAGCAAGGATATTTTATCTTTCCCCATAATCCAGGTGAGATACAAAATTTATTGCAATTTTAAATCACATTTAAAATTATAATTCTGAAACAAATGTTTCCCATGTAGGTATTCTCTCTCTCTTTAATGTCTTAGATTAGTGTAATGTCAAGTATAGCTACATAGAGTTTCATCTCTAGTCAGTGTAATAAGGGGGTAATCATATAACCATTTCATAAGCTTCAAAAATATTATTAATAAATGTTTTCTTGAGACCCTCAACAAAAGTTTTACAGTATAAAACAATTCTTGAAATGTAAACATTCTCTCTTAGTACATAATTATTTAAAATGTTTCATCTGAAAATATCTTTTTGAAAAAATAGTTCCTTAAATGGTTTTGGTTTATCAGTTTAGGCCTCTAACCAAGTAAGAACTCAAGAGTCTAAGATACTTAAAAATCCTAAAGAGCAGTAGAAGGAAAGAAAATTCAAAGGTAAGTTTGTAGATGCTACCATTTTACTTCATACAGACAGAACCTTTCAGTATCCAATGTAGTGACTTTTGTGTTAGGAGTATGATAAACTCTTAACCAATATCGTCCTTCCTTGAAGAAAATGTATTTGGTTTAGAAAAATAATATTGTAGTTTTTATTTATTAACAGAATGGTGAGAGTCAGAATATATTGATTTGCATAAGATGCTATACATTATATGATTATTTGGTTGTATATTTTACAGTTTATTTTTATGTTTATATTCATACACTATACATACATATGTTTTTACAATAACTCTGTTTTGAGAAACCATATTTGGCCATAGGATGAAAATCTGTAGATACATAATAGATATAGTTATTATATACAGTAAATTTTCATTAGGAAGCAGTTTCTTGTTCCTTGTTTCTAATGGAATCAGCAGTTTTTTTCTAACTACTTAGATATACACCATACTTATAGTCTCTCTTAAAAATTGTCATCTCATTAAATGAGGGCAGAACTAGTGGTCTCAGTGTAGACACTTCAAATTATTCTAATTTTATTCTGTGATTATTTTATCAACATCAACTAGGAAAAATATCAGATTAAAAAATGTATCTGTTGAAAATTTAATTATTTATTAAGACATATTTTAATGTTTGTTTTTTAGAATGTGGAATGCCTTATAAGTGAAATAACAATTCAGTACAGTATGTATAAGTATGTTGTTCTTTATCTTGGACCTAGTTCACTCCCTGTCAATAAACCCAGCACAATTCTCCTATTTACAGCTAAAATTCTTAAAAGAGTAACCAGGAAACTCCCATGTTTCTCATCTCATTCTCCATAAAACTCAGTCAAAGCTTTTGACTCTTATCTCTTCTCTACTCCATTTAAACTACTCTTGTCAAAATCACCTATGACATCACTTTTGATATCACTACATCACCTATGACATCACTACATCTAATGGTTAATAGTCAGATTTCATTTTATTTAAATGATTTTCAACATTTGCCATAGTAAACCTCTCCCTCCTCCTTAAAGCATGTACTTCATCTGGTTTCCAAGATACTGTACTCCTCTGGTTTCCCTAATTATCACAAAATATCCCTCCCTCACTTTCATTTGCTGGTTTCCCCTATTTCCCAGTTCTCTTGAGGCCTTAGTTACTGCCTTTTACTCAATTTGTGGCTATACATATTCACTTAAAGAACTCTTCTATTATCATGATTTGAAATTACCTTTATAAATTGACAATAATTTATTTTTTCAGCCTATACTTTTCCTCTAAATTCCAACTAATTGATGAATCAATATCTTCCTTTCTATATGGAAGTGGAAATCACAGTTTGGTGTAACCAAAACTGAGCTTCTCATCTCCAATCACAAAAAAAACAAACAAACAAACAACCAAAATGTGCTTTTTCTGTCACAGTGCTATCCTAGTTAATGGTTACTGCATCCTTGCACTTGCTCAAGTCAAACAGTTAGAGTCATATTAGCCATAAAGATATTAGTCATAAAGATACAGGTAGGTTAAGAAGGAATAAGCAATCTCACTTGTTAAATTAAAAATTTTAAATTGATATGTTTATGTCTATTGAAAGTGACACATATTGATGATTAATGAGGGAATCACTGTTAAATCCATTATTTTTTTCTCTTTACACAATCATAACTTACAGTAGAGCAACTGGTCTTGTGGAAGTACACTATGGGAATAGCAAAAGGTATTTATAGTGGTTTTGGCAGGCAAATAATGTTCACTTTTGTCTTTCCTTCAAAATTAAGAAAATTAAGCTGTATTTTAAAAATGTACATTCAATTTTTTGTTTGTAACCAGTTATAACAGTTTATCTGTGAATGAATATTTAAATTTAAATTAACTTTTGGTAAAACAGATGGATAAAACAATAGAGCTCTTATGTATGTATTTATCTCTTGCTGAAGGACATATTTTAATACAATCAAATTTATAAAATATTTTAAATAAAATCACCCACAAATAACAAATTGTTACTTGTTTCATTAGTAATTGTATTAAATTATAGAAAATATCAAAAAAATCTATAGACACTATTTTTCTAAGCTTATTATTTTTGTTTTCTTTAAATCTAACATGATATTTATTCCTTGTATGGCAGTATTAAAATCATTAAAAGGCCACGCGCAGTGGCTCATGCCTGTAATCCCAGCATTTTGGGAGGCCAAGGTGGCTGGATCATTTGAGGTCAGGAGTTCCAGATCAGCCTGGTCAACAGGGTGAATCCCTGCCTCTACTAAAAATACACACAAAAAATTAGCTGGACATGGTGGCAGCCTCCTGTAGTCCCAGGTGACTTGGGAGCCTGAGGCAGGAGAATCACTTGAACCAGGGAGCTTAGAGGAGCAAATGTTTAATACTTTATATTTAAATATTAGTGGGCTCCTTTTTGGCTTCTCGTGAACAGTATTTTGGGTTACTAAGACTGAAGAAAAATATGCAATTTTCAGTTAATAGTGAAAGATTGCATCTGAAAGACTACATCAAAGATGCTCCCTTAGAAATATTTGGTAAAACAGTGGCAAATAAGATCATTCAAGTATCACTTTCTAGCGAAATCATAGCTTAAACTATTCAGGATGTACTGGGTCTTAATACTGGAAGATCATCTCACAAAATAAACAAAACTATAAAGTGTTTGTTATTGGAATTTTGTGAATCTACTGATATTGGTGATACATTAATGTAATTATTTTATAATATAAGAAATTTGAATATGATATGATATAAAAGAATAACTATTTTAGCATCAATTGCAGACTAATATTGTTTACTTTGAAGAGTACCAACTATGAAATATTACACAATATCCATTTCTCTATAAACCTAACCAACCATCAATTCCATTTTTTTATTCATTTCAAAGTTTTAGCTACCAATACACTTTACTTCTAAATATGCCATCATACCTCATTATAACTGGGAGTTCAATATTGTTTATACATTTATGAGATAAATTTTACATAAAGTAAAATGCACCTTTTAATATATTTAATTTTTATTTTAATTTAGATTCAGGGGATATATGTGCAGGCTTGTAATATGGATATATTACACAGTGGTGGGGTTTGGACATCTAGTGTACCCATCGCACAAATAATGTTTATTGTACCCAATGGGTAATTTCTACACCCTCATCCCCACCCTAACCGCTCTCCTTTTGGGAGTCCCCAGTGTCTATTGTTTCCATGTTTATGTCTATGTGTACTCGTTGTTTAGCTCTCACTTATAAGTAAGAATATATGGTGTTTGATTTTCTGTTTCTGAATTATTTTACTTAAGATAATGGCTTCCAGCTCCATCCATGTTGCTGCAAATGATGTGGTTTCATTCTTTTTAATGGCTGCATAGTATCTCGTGGTGTATATGAACCATGTATTTATTAACCAATCAATCGTTGATGGACAGTTAGGTTGATTCCATGGCTTTGCTACTGTGAGTAGTGCTGTGGTAAACATATGAGGGCAGGTGTCTTTTTTATATAATAATTTCTTTTCCTCTGAGTAGATACCAATCTGTGGGATTAAATGCACCAATTTTAAATTTACTGTTTAATGAGTTTTGACAAATGCTTGTAGTGTAATCCAAAACCATACCAAATAATAAAGCATTATTATTACTTTATAAAGTTCCCAGATATTCCTTTTCTTTTAATTACTGACCCACCCATCAGAATGATGTTTTCCTACAAAAGGCTAGTTATATCTGTTCTAGAACTTTACACAACTAAAAGAATGTGTATACTTTGTATAAAATTTTCATTCAAAATATTAATTTTTCAAATTAACCAATTTCACATGTAAATACGAATTCCTTCCTTTTTTTTATTACTGAGTAACACTTCATTGTATAAATATAACCAAATAAGATTAAACAAAAAAACCACAGCTATGTAAAACACGGTAAAACTGTGAAAACCAAAGGCAAAGAGAAACTCTGGAAGTCAGCCACAAATAGAAAACACATTGTCTCCTGGAAAGTAATAATAAGGTAGACAGATGAGTTTTCAACAGAAAGTATATAACCAGAATACAATAAAATGACATATTTAAAGTGCTGATATAGATTATTTAAAAATAAGAAAAGAAAAAGAAAAGAAACCACCAACCTTAAATTCTACACTTATTGAAAAATGTCCCTCAGATATAACTTATAAATATGGCAGAAAGAAGGTTCTTTTTCAGAAAAAAAAAAAATTGTATGTTGAGAGACTTTATTAGCAGCAGGTAGGTAAATATCAATTAATGTAGTCCTTCAGGATAAATTAAAAGAATCTTAAATAGATGAAAATTATCCCAGATGGAAGCATGGATATTCTCAAAAAATAAATGAAAATCATGAGGGATATATTAAGTGGAATACGTAGACTATTAAATATCTAAAACAACAATAGTAACATATCTTGAAGGCTTATAACACATACATTTAAATTACACAGAAATGATAATACAATGGGCAGTTTTTATTAAATGAAATCAGGCTTGAAAGGCACTTTTATTGTATGAAAATTGTTACTTTTAACTTCAATAAGTTACAATTACATATTTAAATATTTATTATGAAGTTTATCAACAATCATCAAATTTAATTTTTAAAACAGGAGACATATAAAAGAAAGACAGAAAGAAGAAATAAAGAAAAGTAAAAACCAAAGATGAACAGTTGAAACAGTAGAAAAACTCATGAGATTGTAGATTTAAACCTAACTATATCAGACATTACTGTAAGTAAAAATGGAATTGTTACGAGAGCCTTGGGATGTCACTCACCAGCCTGAAACCTCTGTGGCTGATGATGCCTCTGTCCACAGTTTTACTCAGGCCCACTGGGCTCATCCACCCACTTGGCGTGGCAGGCTGCACTTGGTTCACGCTACTGGCCTGGATCCTACACCCACCAAGAGTGAGCAGAGTGGCAAGGGGTATGTGAGAAAGCAAGCATGGGTTCTTGCCACCACAAACAGCCAGGCACACTGGCTGTGGTAGGGCAGGCAGCTCCAGGCACCAGCATAGGTGCCAGATCCCTGTGAGGCTTCCATGGCTGGCACCAGGGAACGTGAAGACACCAGATGCTTGGAGATACCCAGGAACTGTAGAGTCCCAAAGAGGGTGCCACCATCCTGGATCAAGGAGCTTCTAGGTCTGGGCTCCCTGAAGGGCCACAGTTCTTCTCTCCTTCTCTCTTCTCACTTTCTTGTTGGCTGCAATGTGGCAAACAAGGGGCTTGTCTCAGCCCTGTTTGTGTTACAGCTCTTTCAGTCCCACCATTCGACAGGTCCTGAGTTATTGTCCCTCATCCAGGAAGAATGAAGTACATGGACAGATGAAGGGTGAGTTAGGCAAAGAGAAGCTTTATTGAGTGACCAAACAACTTGGAGGAAACCCGCAGAGGGTAGCTCCTCTCTGCAGCCAGGGTGTCATGATGAGCGTGCATCTCTCAGCAGAGCAAAGACCCTGGATTGGGTAGCTCCTCTCTGCAGACAGGTCTTCCCATAGAGTGTTCAGCTCTCAGCAGAGAGCAGCCCTGGAGTGATTAGTTCCTCTCTGCAGGTGGTAGACCCAACATCTGCCCACCTCTCAGCAGAGAAGATTCCCTGGAGAGGGTAGCTCCTCTCTGCAGGTGGGTCATCAGGGTCCTCTCATTGAGTCTGGCTGAGCCAGGGATTTTTATGGGCTTCAGAAGGGAAGAAGTGTTTGTTCATTGGTTCATGGAAGGCCATTGGTGGGCCCAGAAAAAGCACCATAGTTCCCATTCTGGTCCGTCAACCTGACCCCCAGGCCTCAGACTGTCCCTGGTTTGAAAGTAGAGTTTCACTGGGGACCTGATCCTTTCCACCCAGGAACCTGTCTACCTCCTGCAATCACCTAGGGCAACTTAAGCTATTTGCGAGAGAGTGGTGGGGGCAGGTGCCTTCAGGCCAGCACTGAGCTGCCCTCAGCTCCCACCTTGGCCTCCCTCCTATGCTCATCAGCACCCAAAGTCCGGAAGTGGATGAGGAGGCAAAGGACTGGCATGTCAGCACTGTCTTGAACATGTGTACACCTAGTGGGTTGTGGCATCATCTGGGCTCAGGCTCAACTTTGTTCCACAATAGGAGTAGGTGCCAGAGTGGGAAGAGGCCAGGCAGTGGGAGCAGGCACTTCTGAACCTGTGGGAGTAGTAGAGGCCTTCCCAGGCCCCCAAAAGTGCAGAGATGCTTGGGTCTACAGCTGTGGCTTTGGTGACTGTAGCTACACCCAGGAAGGCAGGGGTCCTGCCTGTTCTCAGCTTACAAATTCTCTGTGGAGCATGCAGTTGTAGCTACACCTACCCCACTGCAGCCAGCCTCATGGCAGTGGCTGCTCCAGATGGGTCACCATTGCCATCAGAATAAACACTTTAATCAAAAGATAAACAGGCCAGGCATGGGGGCTCACACTTGTAATCCCAGCACTTTGGGAGGCTAAGGCAGGTGGATCACGTAAAGTCAGAGGTTTGAGACCAGCCTGGCCAACATGGTGCGACCCAGTCTCTACTAAAAATACAAAAATTAGCCCAGCATGGTGGCAGGTGCCTATAATCCCAGCTATTCAGGAGAATCACTTGAACCCAGGAGGTGGAGACTGCAGTGAGCCAAGATTGCACCACTGCACTCCAGCCTGGGCAACAGAGTGAAATTCTGTCTCAAAAAGCAAAACAAAACAAAACAAAAACAAAAACAAAAACAAAAGACATTGCCAGATTGGGAGAAAAACACCAAAGAACAAACCTCCATTGTTTGCTATTAAAAAGAGATCCACTGAAAAAGTAATGTTACGGATAGGCTGAAAGTAAAATAAATAGAAAAATTGTTATTAAAATAATAATTAAGAAAGATAGATTTGGTTATAGTAACATCAAAGCAGAATTAATGCAATAAATATTATTAAAAATGAAAGAGATATTTTACAATGATAAAATGTTTGATCAATCAGAACTGCCTAATAATCTTTTTTTTTTTTTTTTTTTTTTTTTTTTGAGGCGGAGTCTCACTCTGTCACCCGGGCTGGAGTGCACTGCCTAACAATCTTAAAATACATAAAGCAAAAGTAGATAAAAATAAAGGAGAAATATGCAAATTATCTTTACATTTAAAGATTTTTAACACGATAGTCATAAATTAATGGAGCAGCAAACGTATATTCATATAAAATGTAGAAAATTATACAATAGTATTTATCAATTTGATGTAGATCTAATACAAAATATATTATTCTCAAGTGCATATGGGCCATTTGTCGTATCTCACAAAGGACATAAAACCTTCTTTATACACAATTTATATACATTGAAAGTTTGCGTGTTTAGGTATATATATATACATATGTTTATGTATATCATTTTACAAATTTGAAGAAAGAAAAAAACAAATGAAAAATAAGCAAAATAATTTAAAAACCACTTCACAAAAGATGGTATCTAAATGAGTTTAATAGCATTATTTTCAGGGAAATGCAAGTGAAAATTTGAAAATTACAATGAAATAACAGTATACTCTCGCTAAGAGTGACAACTCCAAGTGATGGTGAAGATATTAAGCAATTAAAACACTCATACATTGCTGACGGGAGGTAAATTTTTACAACCATTCTGAAAGAACATCTTTTTCTCAGAATCTACTAAAATTTAGCATCTTTCTATTCCTGTGATTCAAGAGCCCCGCTCTTATGAATATACTTAGGAGAATTGCACATACATATTCATTTCAACTTCATTTGTAGTTGCCCAAAACTGGAAACAACTCAGAGCTTAATGATAGAACAATGGGTAACTAAATGGTGGCATACAGAAACAATTGATTAGGTCACAACGATAGAAAACAATCTACTGATGTACTCAAGAATATAGATGAACTTTATAGATGATATATTGGGAAACAGAATGCAGACACACATAAGCCCCATAGAGTGTTATTCTGTAAATGCTGAAACTCAATTTAACAACAAGCAGAGTTTGTGGTGATACAAGTTAAAATAGAGGGTATGTGTTTACCAGGAAGGAACACAAGGGACCTTTCTGGGATGTTGGAAATGTTCCATATTGATGTGGGGAGTTTTATATGTGTGCCTGTTTACTAAACAATATTGACATTATGTCATGTTTCTATATTTATGCTAACCATCAATAAGAATTTAAATAATATATATTTACATATCAATATCCATTTATATCTCCATCATTATTCTCTTTATCTTCTTTGTCTGTATCTCAGTATTATTTATTAAGATGCAAAAGTACAAGATAAATTTTGTTCATGTTCAATGGACAGAAGATTATATTTTCAATTTAGGAGAGACATTGTAATCTTCCACTTAATTATTTTTCTTCATTTTAGTAGCTTTTGTATATTGTTTATATATTATATATTAAATCTCAACATGTATCTAATTTTATAATTTAAGATTTATTACTCATTAATGTTAGTAAATTATATCTCAGTCATTACATAATTTCACGTGTTATACTTGCTTTTTTTATTACATTTATCCTTACTCTAACACACGTGATATTAACTTACCATTCCTGTTTTGTATTTATTTGCCATAGATACTTTTGTCTAAATACTTATTTTCAATCATTTTGACACTTTGCATTAGTGTGATTTTACTAAAATTGCATATATCTCAGTTTGTTTTTCTTAATTCAATCTGAAAATTTCCTTGGTCTCATTTGATCTCCTTTACTAATCTCAGTTAATCTGAAGACTTCTGTATTTGATTTGAGCTCTTTTGACTCACTTTAGATATTACCCATGTTGACCTCCCCATTTTTTTTTTTTAACTTTACTTTCCCCACTTATTTTTGCATGCTTTAACAAGCTGCTATTCAATTTGTCTCCTTCTGCCTGCTGATGTGGAAATTCCTCTGTATTTTCTGTTCCATGGATGGTTACATTTTTCCTGACCTACAAATAAATATGACTCTAATCATATTTGAAAATACAGTAGTTTTTTCTCCCCATCGAAATCTTTTCCCTATATGATAAGACTTGCTCTACTGTGCTGGCATTCACTTGGCACTAAGCCTTCACTTGCACCCTCTCAATCTCAGCACCTGTTTGCTTCAGGTGCAAGAAGTTTTTTGATAGAAGGAATGATGGGGAAGACATTAGCATTCAGGTCACATCTTCCTAATACATGTTGAAGGGTAGTTTTCAGTTTGAATTTGAAAATGTGATTATATTATCTCTCAAACTTAGACTTCCCATTTTGTATTATTTCCCATGGTGTATTGAGGGAGGGGAAAAAACAATGTAGGGAAGAGACTTCATTATTACTTTCTAGAGACGCAAGGAGAACAAAGTAAAAAAAAAAAAAAAACTGTTTAGTTAGTTGCAATTTAAAAAAAGCCAATATTTGTGAAATAAAATGAAATTTGGGTAGAAAGAGCAGTGAAAATCAGTTTGCAGTAGTCCCACCAGTCTGCAGTTTTACTTTCTGTGTTTCAAAAAAAGGTGACTACAGTATAATAAGATATTTTGAGGGAGAGAGGCGCCACATTCACAGAATTTTTATTAGAGGATGTTGTTATAATTGTTTTATTTTATTATTGGTTATTGTTAATATCTTACTGTACCTAATTTCTAAATTAAAATTTATCATAGGTATATATGTTTAGGAAATATTGTACAATATATATTGAGTTTGTACTAGCTCTGATTTCAGGCATCCACTGCGGATCTTAGAATATATCCCCTGTAGATGAACAGGGACTACTGTATTTTGCAGTTCTTTGACAACTGTATACTCGCATTGGTCTAAAAAAGCATCTAATTGTGTTCTTACATAGAGATGGTAAGCTCTGAGATAAGAGTGATAAATTGTTTTTGACAATAAAATATGTTAAAGTCTATGAAGGAGCATTTTTAATTGCAAATTGACAAAATAGAATCATTACATATTATCTTTAAAGATATGATAATTATATGTAAGTTTTAGAATTTTATGGAATGATTTACACAGTTTCTAATGTTCTTATCTTGGGATATAAACAGATTTCAAGACTTGTATTTTGTTCATAATATTTTTAATATTTATTTCTCAATGAATTACCTTGCATTGACCCACATTTAACTTGTATTCTGTCTTTTTGACTATGCTTTCTTTTTTTTTTTTACTCTGCTTGTTATTTTATTCTCTTTTTGTAATCTTAGAAAGTTTAGAATCATTTGCTATTATGACAATTTCATTCTTAATATAATTTCCTGTTTCTTTTCCTTTTTCTCATTGTTCTCCTCCTCCTCCTTTTTTTTCTTTGATCTGATATTGGTATAGATTGAGGTGATAATCTACCTAATGAGGGACTTTTCCTTTTGTAGTAGATGTGAATAATTTCATAGAAAATTACCTGGTAATATACATATAAGTTACTTTGTTTCTCTATTTGGTATGACAAAATTTCTAAAAGTAATGAATATTTATGCTCTTGGAACTCCAAGGTAAAAGCATTCCAAGAGAGGTCCTGCAAAGTCTGTTTCTAACCTCTCAGGCAGTCCACAGGCCAAACATGCTGCTCTTCCCAAGGGTCATGGACTAAATACTTACAGCACACACTGACTCCTCTGTTACGACTTTCATCCATTGCAGTTCATGAAAAGTTGTGCCCACTTTGAGATAATGAGAACGTTTCTTTGTGTGATGTTTTTCATGTAAAAACACCAGATAAATATGCAATGTTTTGATGTTACTGTTTTAGGCAAAGATATCCTCTCTACTTCACTCAATCATATTTTTTAGTCAGAATATGTCATAGGGAAGACATTTAGATTTTCCAGCTTGTTGCTTTGTGTACATATCCAAGCTGCAAATACTAACGTATGATGACACTTCAGAATGAAATAGCATTTATGCTATGTTTACACAGCTTAAAGCATGATTATCTTTAGATTTTGTTTTATGCAACAGGCTATTTTCTCATGCTGTAACTTTTTAGTACAATTTTATTGAAAAATAATGATGAGTCTACAAAATTTTTAATATTAATGAAAAAGTGCTGTAGAAAGAAAAATGTCCTTTCAAAGAATAATTCCCTTTCAGCTCTCCTCTACCAACAACAATCTTTTCTTTTTCTTTTCTAGAAAATATATTAAAACTTTGTCATATTTTATGACAAACCATATGTATTTAATTTCAAATTATTTATTCTTTATGCAAACTTTTTTAACGTAAAATAGTTTTTATACTTATCTATGAAAATTGTTTATGTCTTTTGAGTTAAGATTAAACACATCAGAGCTTTTTGAATATTTTAGAATATTCAGTATGAATGCTGAAACCTATTAACATTACATAGTGCTTATTTGATAAATCATTCACTTTTATTGATTAATTTTTTCATAATATTTGGCTATTTGAAATTGTCTTTTACTTGTAATTGTACTCCAATATTCATTAGCTACCTTATTTTTTTAATTTTAAATTTTTTACTTGTTTTCAAAACTTTTACTTTTCAAAGATTTGAAAGTCTTCTGCATATTCAATATAAACATTCCTTTGCTGCCAGATTTGCATGATAAAATGGCACTGAGAAGGCAATGTTTGCCCAGGCTAGAAATGATTGTTCCTTAGACAAAGGACATGCATAGTCATTTAGAGAAAGATCAAATGGAAAGTTTAACAATTTAGAATTGAGAAACTTTAAGGTTACTTAGACTACAGAGAAATTTTTATCAAGACGAATATTTTAAAAAATAATTATTTCTGTACCTCCTTTGTGTTCATTCAATATTATGAAGGGGTGGCCTGCCCCTCCACACCTGTGGGTGTTTCTCGTAAGGTGGAACGAGAGACTTGAGAAAAGAAATAAGACACAGAGACAAAGTATAGAGAAAGAAAAGCGGGGGCCCAGGGGACCGGCGCTCAGCTTACAGAGGACCCACGCCGGCACCGGTCTCTGAGTTCCCTTAGTATTTATAGATAATTCTCTTTACCATCTTAAAGATAAGGGAGTGGCAGGACAATAGGATCGTTTTTAGGGAGGAAATCAGCAGTAAGACATAAGAACAAGGATCTCTGTGACATGAATAAGTTTAAAGGAAAATCCTGTGCCTTGAGATAAACCTTTTAGCAGCATTGTTTCATCCTATCACATGGAGATAAACCTTGGACAATACCTAGCTTTTCTAGGAACAAAGACACACCCTGCACGCCCAAAATCCATTAAACCTTGAGTTACCACAGCACATGTCTCTTGCAAGGACAAGGTTGGGAGTAGGGTCACAGATTAACAGCATCTCAAATACAGAACAAAATGGAGTCTCTTATGTCTACTTCTTTCTATATAGACACAGTAACAGGCTGATCTCTTTCTTTTCCCCACATATTACAGTAATATCTTTCAGGAATGCCTCTCAATAGATGTATATGAGTGGAATGAAGCTGTTACAGACCTAAAGTTTAATTTTTTATGTGTTTGCTCAAAAACAGGCAAGAGTACTGAATTGTGTACATTATTAATTAAAAAGTAATAAGAGCAAGGATGGTTGTCTCTTTCTTCCCCTGTTAAATCTTCATCATCTACAACAGTGCCTGGCATATAGTGTTTATTGAATGAGTATTTTTCTCAGTATACTATTTTTATAACTATTTCTAATTATACATTATATTAAGATAGGCAACAGTCATAGCACTTTACATGGGAATTTCCTTTATATCACAATAAATATGTTCACACATAGTTTTTCCATTTTGGACTCATATTTACAAGGTAAATATTATTACCGTTTTAAAAGAGTGAAACACTTTAAAATTTTCATTTGTTCATGATAATAGAGCTATTGTCTTTACAAACAGGCCCAGGGAGTAATTATTTTTATTTGTCATTTGATATTCTTTTCTCTGTGCTTAAGTATCTCTTTTGTGAGAAGTTCTCATCTCCAACTGGTATTATAAATGTCTTTTATGCTTTTTATTTAAATTCAGTCCCAATGCCTAATCTCTGCAAATGTTTCCCACTGCACTTGGAAACTTTTACTATCTGATTTCAACTCAGTTTAGGTGGCTGGAATCTAATTAAATTCACATTTATAATGCATCTGTTAGATGCTGAACTCTGTCCTAGAAACTGAGGGCTCTATAGTTGAAGAGGCATTTGGGGAGACTTATATTTACATAAATGACTCTAATATATGAAAATCTTTGTTGAGTGCTGTAAAACAGCTGTGAACAAAGGCCTCTACTAAAACACAGGGAGCAATTAATTTGAGTGAGAAAGAGAACAGAGAAGGCTTCATTTTCAGATTTCACATTCAGATGTGTAATGAGTATGATATAATATGGTATATATCATGCACGTGAAAATAATTTTGAAAATAACTGTACTTAAGTCTTTTCCAAAGCCCAATATACAATTCAGTATTCCCAGTAGTAGATCTTTTAATTTTAATAATTTCAGAAAAAAAATGAGATTTTTCAGTATCTTTAAATTAATTTATATTTATCCCTCTCTAGTTTGCTTGACTTGCACTTATACTGGAGATATTTATTAGTTTCAAAGTATAGGTGGGTAGGATATAATAAATCAAAAACCCTGCCAAAAGTCATTTTATGGCATCCAATAAAATGTATATTATCTCATAGAATCTACAATGGCCAGAGTCTTGGGTTATTTACCACATCTTCTTCTTTGTTGTTGTTTGGTTTGTTTTTTAGCTGACACACACAGAAAGAAGAAGACAAGACCTACATCTCTTGGAGGAAACAATTAGTGATTAGGCCTCTAGGCTGATTTGTATCTGAATTAGGTGAAGAATGTAGGGAAGATAATCTGTCTCATTGATTTTTCTGTTTTTAAATTTTTATTAAAACACTCAATGATTTACTTATGTGTTTTCTATTCTGTTCAGTAAAATTGCTCAATTTTCTTTAGGTGTATACTGTTTTAAACAATTTGGCAGTTCTTCATGGTAGAGCTTATTCTTATTAAGTGCTTTTGTCAGTTATCAAATAAATGATATGCTTCTTAAAGTAATATCCTTTGGAGGTCAAATGGTTGTCAAACGAATTCCTTTATCATCTAAATAATATGTCCTCATAATTTAAAATTTATTTCAGTGGCTAACCACAAAATTACATTAATTGATTATTTCAATATTTGCAGTGCTTGAAAACAATTGCTATAGAGAATGTCAATCAAATACAATATTCTTTGGAAGAATTATGAGGCAAAAACAGCTGCTCTTCTCCAGTGATTGCATTTATTATTTATTTATAATTTAATTTTAAGACAGTTCCCATGGGAAACATTTATTTATTCTAACAAAGAGTAGAGAGAATCATAAATAATATAATGCACTAAATTATGTGCATATTTAAAAATATTTAAGGATATAAAGCAAAATGAGTTTAATATACTTCTATATATGTATATTACTATGAGGTTTATGTTAATAAAACACTTGCTCTTTATTCTATATATAGTACCTATTTATTGTTATGTACCCTCTTTTAGAAATATTAAATGACAACTAGCCCGGCAATTTTTGTCTTATGGCATTTTTTTCTGACGGAGTGTAATTTCTTCAGCAGTATAATGCTATGCAGTGTTTCCTGTGTATTGTTTTAGGAAAAATTTTTTTATCATTTTAAATGTCATTTAAAATGACTCATTTTAATGGCTCTGTATTATGAATAATCCTATGTCAAAATTGCATGCTTGTCAAAGAGTTGTGCTACTATAATATATGTACCTCTACATTTGTATGCATTGAAATGTTTCATTTTCACAATTTTATTAGTGATGATTTTTTTTGGTTAGGCATTTCCACAGTCAGGTATACAAGGTCCATCACCCCTTTTCATTCTATTAGTTCCTTATTTGCTATAAATATCCCAAGGCTATGAATTTTAACATTTATAGTTGCAGATTTCTTTGTTGCATTTTTTTAGTTTCAAGTTTTCCCTCTCTTGATAATTTGGTTTCAATGCATAAGTTGCAAATACATTTCTGATTTCTAATATTCATAATAGTATAGTGCTTTGCTGTACATAAAATGGAAGTAATTATTTAATATTATATCTATATATAAAATATGTAATATTTAGATTTTTATGATTCAGAGTAATATTTTGTGAAAAATGTAAAGACTTCTTTGTGTCAAAGGAAGAAAACATTAAGCAGACTTTTGCTCATTTCAGTCAACAGAATTTGTGATGAACTTGTTCCATGGAGAGGGAAAGAAGGTAAGAGATGGCTGAACTATATCTGGATAACTTATTGAAAATAAATGAATGGAAATGTAGACATTAAATTAATAAAAATGTGAGCAGATAAATTAAAAAATCATTTATTTGATCTCCTGTACCTCATTCCCCACTCCTAATTTCTAGAGAGACTAGTGAGAACTTTCTCGTATTATTCTTAAAAAATGAGATTGAATTCAGTCCAATGACATATAGAATGCTAATTGACAGATCACATTCAAAATAAAATTTACAAACAAATCAATACATGCCAGTTACGTGGGCCATTCTAAGCTACCATATATTTCCTTTTCCTGAATACAAATTTAAGTATGAAAAAAACACATGAAATACAAAAGCTTCTCATTTCTTAAGCCATACAAATGTTTAATGTTTATTTCAAGCAGTTTCATTTTCTGAAAATAGCTTTATCAATAAGATTTTCAGGTAAGTTTTTATTAAAGTACTACAAAAATCAATTGCAATGGTGACTTATCCATGTAATTTTGTTATACCAGAGAAAATTATTTTTATCAATGTATCCAGAATTGCTTGAAGTGAATGCTAGTTTCTTCATTTTAACGAAATTCAGAAAAGAGAAATGTATCTATAGAATTAAATAATAAAACGATGAGGGGAATATACTTACAATATTTCTCAAATGTATTAAAGCACTTGCTAACTTTCCTTTTGTGGAATATCTAATAGTTTTATTTTTGTTTCACCCCATGCCAGTATGAATCTGAGTTATGAAAAACATGGTTAGTGATATTTGAATATTTTTGTTTTCAACATCATCCAAGGCTTTTCCAAAATTTTGTGAATAAATACAAAGAAAAATAAGTTATTTTTGAACTACCATGTCAATAACATATCTAAAACACTTTTTTCAATCAATTTAAAATTTTAAAGTTTCTATGAATGTTACTGAAATTACCCTATTCCTAATGTTAATATTGTTAATAATAGTGATAATATTAATACTGTTAAAAATGTTAAGGACATTATATCACATTAATACAAAATGCAACAAATATAGCTTGTTTTTCATGAGCTGATACTAAAATCTAGGCTGGAACAGAGGGTTTTGGCATTTGTTAAAACAATAAATAAAAGCATATTGTTTAGTCTTCACAGTTTATATTTTATGTAAATGTTAGATCAAGTCAATAAAACTCTGTAAAGAAAGGGTTAATTTTATTGTATGGGGTACTTAAATCATAATAGTGTGGTCTACTGATAATGGAATTGTATATGCAACATTTCTAAGCATAGTAAAAATGAAGAATAACGTATGATATACTTTGAAAGAAGAAGAGTTTATGAAACTACTGCAAGCAAATAGTCTTTGATAAAAGTTATTCCTGGATGTAACAACACAGTTAAAGATCAGCAATTTCAGTAAATGGCATAATCAATATCATATTTGTTTGCTAGGCACAAAGACTTTAAATACAGTAAAAATAAAACTAAACAGGTACTTTGGTATTCACTGGGAAAATAATTTCAAAAACACTTTTGCTGTTAAGTATTCTCTTGCTTTGGTACACTCAGTTATAATGTCCAAATAAATCCACAATTCTATAGAGTCAAGCACTATCTTCTTCCAGAGAATGGAAGAATAAATATACCAAATAAACTCACCCTACAATTTTCACTATTCAGAATACGTATGAGTTACTAAAAGCTGCATATAAAATTACTATATGGAGTTGGATATGTAAATAAACATGATAGAGTTCAATAAAATCACAAAAGCAAGTTTTAGAATAGTTGAAGATCTATTTAAAATACATTTGTGTTAACCAAAAGAGTTTCTGCTTCCACCAGACACATATAAAGAATACTTCGTTGGCCAAATACCCATACATTGACAAACACACATCACGCAAACACACACACATGCATGCACATACACACACACAATTAATGCAACTTTCTTGCACATTACCATTTAATACATTTTGAATATTTAGTGATGACTATATTTGTAGATTTAAAATGTCAATTATAATGGAACATAATGGGTTCAATAAAGGCGAGATAGTAGAAATATTTGAGTTGTATTTCTTTAAAATAATAATTGAATATTTTAATATGAATCCACCTACTACTTGCTCACATGATTTTTACATAATTTGTGATATGTGTCCCCAACCAAATCTTATCTCAAATTGTAACCCCATGTGTCAAGGAAGGAACCTAGTAGGAGGTGATTAGATTGCAGGGGTTGTTTCCCTTATGCTGTTCTCATGATAGTGAGTGAGTTCTCACAAGATCTGATGGTTTAAAGTGTAAAGCTTTCTTCTCTTTCTCTCCTGCCTTGCCATGGTAAGATGTGTTTTGTTTCGCCTTCTGCCACGATTGTAAGTTTCCTGAGGAATCAATTATACCTCTTTTCTTTTAAGTTACCCAGTCTCTGGTAGTCCTTTATAGCAGTATGAAAATGGACTAGTACAGTTTGCATCTCAACATATCACATGGTCAGTTAGAAAAAGTAAAATAAATTAAGATGTGTTCATTTATATATGCAGTCTTACATATGCAGTTCAGTAGACAGGTTACTGAAAATTATACATAAAATAAGTAACAGCATTTTGGCCCCAAGTTCTTTTGATAAATTAATCATTCTGATCCTGTTGGCCATCTTTAATTTGATCCCCAATTTTCTTTCAATGTTAATATTTTATAGTTTGACTCTCATGATAGTTCATCTCTTTCTTCCTTTATGCACATATTTATTACGTACCTTTTATGTTTTGGGAGCATTTTTAACCCCATACTGGTGAACAAGATGGATAAAACATGGAACATACATTTAAGTGTGGGGTAAACAAACAATTTTCTGTGTCTCTGTTGCAAAGGCTTTTTTATTTGTTCGTTTCTTCTTTTCCCCTCTTTCCTTTTCTTTATTCAACCCTTTACAAATGTAAAAACTATTCTTAGTTCATGAGTCATACAAAAAAATAGGATATAGGCCAGATTTGGCACAGCAGGCTATAGTTTGCCAACACTTGTTACAGTTCAATGGTGTCACAATGTTTGGATTTGGTTGTCATTATAAAGACAGGGAAACTTATTGGCAAAGGGACAAACATGTCTGACATCCTACAAATAATAGAACAATCTCAAAAAATAAAGATTATAATTGAATGTCTAATAAGACTTTGAGTTATCCTAATCCCAGTCATTAAATTGAAATATTTGATAATAGTGACATGTACTAAAATACAACTTTATCTTAGAAATTAACACAAATTATGTTTGCAAGATTTTAAAATTCATTAAAATTTCTAAAAATAAAACTAAGAATAGTACTTTTTGCTGCTGTTATTAGGAATCATGACTAAAAATTATTCATCAGAAACTGCATAAGGAAATCAATTAATAAATACAATGTATTAGCATGAGTCTGCATTTATAACTGTATCACATTCACTATAATTTTTAAGAATAAAATTATATTTTTGTTTCTTCTAATATATTGTTATTTTATTTTAAATTACTCTTGTTTTATATTCCTTTATGTAACAGTCAAGAAATCAAATGCACACCCACCTACACATACAGGCAAAGGCAATTATTTCATAAGTATTTTATGTTATTTCTGAATTTCATTTTACAATAGGAGTTTGATTAATTTAATTTTAGCCAGATTCTATCTTGGTTGTATTCTATTATCAAAAAATGACATGATGAAAGTAAAAGAAAGAAAAATGATGAATTTCTACATTTGATTATTCTATATGTATGTGCACGCGTGCACACACACACACACACACACACAGAGACAGGCATGTGCCACAATGCCTGACCATTTTTTTTTTTCTTAGAGATGGAGTCTTCCTATGTTGTTCAGTATTTATATATTTTAAGACATATGTTTTTCTATGATTACACAGAATTGGTTAGAATTTTAATTATTTGCCCAGTCAGTTTGCTCATCAAAATCAGTGAGAAGCAAAATGTTATCTAATATGTATTTGGCAATATTGTTTTGAAAACTGTTTAGTCCTTACTGTATGTTCATTATTCTGAACCCTTCTGAAGTTAGACGCTTTTCTCATTTCACCCATTAACTTATTTAAACTTTACTTCCTTGCTAGCATTTGTGAAATATACAATTGTAATGTTTTAAGCATTAGGGACACTATCACAAAAGTTATCATCTTAAAATCACACATGACTAGTGAATAACAGGTAATGTGAGTTGAAAATAAAAGCTATCCACTTTCATATGTAAGTGGTAACTTTAACATTCATTTTATATTTAACTCATAAAAAATAGCTGCTTTCCTGAGACAGGTTAAATAAGATTATCTAACAGTAAGCTCAACCTTGTTTCTTTCTATCCAAATATTATATTATGTGGTTAGACATTTCCACATGAAATTGTGGGGTTTTTGGCTGAGGTTAGTATAATATCCTACCTAGGTTGAAGCCCTCTAGTGACCTCAAGAGAGATGGAATCACAAGAAAGTTTAGAGACAAACAGCCATTATGTGAAAAAGAATATCAACTAACGAGTCTCAAGTGTTTAAAAAATACCTAATACTCTGAAGTTTATGAGGTCAGATTCTTTTAGAATTCTTTTCTTCTTCAGTTGACATTGAAAAGGAAATAGTACATTTCCAGGTGCTCTTGAAATTATCCTTGTGACTCTAAACTTCTAAATGGAATCAGTTTTATATTCAATCCTAAAATGAAAATTGTGTTTATTCTTCCAATAATGCTGTCAGACAGTTTTCTAGGTCCTAGATATGGATGTGGGAACAAGAAAACAAGGTTTCTGATCTTGTATAATGTGTATTCTAATATATATGGTGGGAGATGGTGATGGGAAGACAATCAACAAAAACATATATTATTTTAAAAATTAAGTTTAATGCTAAGTGCTAAGACAAAAGCACATATGAGAGGATGGAAGGCCTGGTAATTGGTCAGAGAGTCTTCATTGAGTCATCGATGTTTTAGCTTAGATGTGAAATGCAAGAGAGAACCAGCAATATAGCAAGGCATCCAGGCAGAGGGAACTGCCAATGCAATTGTCAAGGCAGAAAAAATTAAGTTTTTGCAATGTTTTAGAAATGCAATGGCCTATAAAGTTTCAAGTCAGTGACTAAAGTTGACAGAGGTAGGTTGAAAGTGTCTTTGGAAAGGTAGGTAGTGAGATTACAAAGGACACTGAAGAGCAAAATAAGGAGTTTAGATTTTAAGTAAAACAGAAATTTACCAGAATACTTTGAGCAATTGAGTATCATCATCCAGAAATGGCACGGAGAAATTTTTATAATAGTGAAAGAATAAGAAGCCTATGGAAGAGGCTATTGCTGTTACCCAAACCAAAGAGAATTATGACATAGTTGGAATGGTAGCTGTGGATAGAGATTGAATTACAATTTTGGTTTTAGAATAACCAAAATTATACACACAAGAAATACATAAGCTCCATAAAAGTAAAAAATACATCAGTTTATAAACATTTGTTGAATGAATGTGTAGTTTAGATATGTGTATTAAGGGAAAAAGATAATTCAAAAATACCTCCTAGATTGGAGACTCGAAACTGTAGCTGATGATTCCATTTACTAAGGAGGATATAAGACTGACTTGTAGTCCTTTAATATTAATAGTCTGTAGCTGCTATTCCATTGTCTTCTGTCTTCTAATATTGAAGACACTGGAACTCACAAACATATTTTAAATTTATAGACAATTTTTTATTTTGCTTGGAAGCTCCTTAGATTTTCCCTTTGTATTAAGAGCTCATATATTTTGTCAGGATATGGTTAGTTATAACATTTGTCACAACAATCTTCTCTGGAACTAGACTGACCCTAAAAACTAGAAGACTCATACCTAAAAGTAGTTTATCCCATAATTTACAGGTGAGAATTAAAAATGGAAGTTTTTGAACTAAAAGAATAAAAAGTGTTATTTTTTAACAAATAGAGGAACATAACATTTATGAATTAAACTGAATATAAATAAGATATAATCAGAAATGTATCTTTAGTCACAGTATTTATTGTATTTATTTTATATGTAACTTAGGTAAATAATCACTTATTTTAAATTGTATTTATTTTATATATAATTTTAAATGCTCTAGGGACATGAATATATATGTATAAACACAGAACACTTTATTATATTAATATGTTTAACATTACAAAAACTAGTAAGATCTTATACAGGCATATCTCATTTTATTGTGATTTGCTTTCCTGCACGTAGCAGATACTGAGTTTTACAAATTGAAGATTTGTGGCAACCCTGCATCTAGCAAATCTATCTATACCATTTTTTCAACAGCATGTGCTCACTTGGTGTCTCTGTTATATTTTGATAATTCTTGCAATATTTCAAACTTTTTCATTATTATCATATCTGTTATGCTGATCTGTGATAAGTGATCTTTGATGTTCCTATTATGTTGGGTTGTTATGAACCATACCCATATTAGATGGCAAACTTAATCACTACATTTGTGTGTTCTCACTGCTCCCCCAACCGGTCATTTCCCCATCTCTCTCCCACTCATCATGTTTTTTTTATTTCCTAAGACAGATGATATTGAAATTATACCAATTAATAACGCTGCAATACCCTCTAAATGTTCAAGTGAAAGGAAGAACCACATGTCTCTCATTTTAAATCAAAAGCTAGACATGATTAAGCTTAGTGAGGAAGGTGCTTTGAAATCTGAGACAGGCCAAAAGGTAGACTTCTTGCATCAGTTAGCCAAGCTGTGATTGCGAAGAAAAAGTTCTTGAAAATTTAAAAGAATACTCCCATGAACACATGAATAATAAAAGAGCAAAAGAGCCTTATTGTTGATATGGAGAAAGTTTTGGAGGTCTGAATACAAGTTAAATCAGTCATAACATTCCCCTAAGTCAAAGCTTAATTCAGAGCAAGGTACTAACTCTCTTCAATTCTATGAAGACTGAGATAAGTAAGGAAGCTCCAGGAAAAAATGCATGAGGCTAGCAGGAGTTGGTTCATGAAGTTGAAAGAAAGAAGCTGTCTCCATAACACAAAATTGCAAGGGGAAGCAGCAAGTGCTGATATAGAAGGTGTAGCAAGTTGTCCTGAAGACCCGGCTAAGATAATTGATGAAGGTGGCTACACTAAACAACAGATTTTCAATGTAAATAAAACAGCCTTATGTTGGAAGATGCCTTCTGGAACTTTTATACCTAAGAGATGTTAATACCGGCCTTCAAAGCTTCAAAGGTGTGACTAACTCTCTTACTAGAAACTAATGCAGCTGGAAACTTTAAGTTGAACCCAATCCTCATGCAATTACAAAAATTCTAAGACTCTTAAAAATTATGCTAAATCTGTCTGCCTGTGCTTTATAAATGGGAGAATAAATCCTGAATGGTAGCACATCTGTTTACAGCATGGTACACTGAATATTTTAAGCTCAGTGTTGAGACCTACTACTTAGAAGAAAACCATTATTTTCAATGTATTACTGCTTATTAATAATGCACCTAGTCACCCAAGAGCTATGATGGAGATGGACAGGGAGATTAATGCTATTTTCATGCCTGCTAATACAACATTGATTCTGCAGCCCATGGATCAAGACATAATTTTGACTTTCAAGGCTTATTATTTAAGAAATACATTTAATAAGACTATAGCTGCCATAGATAGATTCCTCTAATGGCTCTGGGCAAAGTAAACTGAAAATCTGGTGGAAAGGAGTCACCATCCCAGATGTCATTAAGAACATTCATGATTCATGGGAGGAAGTTAAAATACCAACATGAATAACAACTTAGAAAAAGTTGATTCCAATCCTCATGGATAACTTTGAGAGATTCAAGACATTAGTGGAGAAAGTAACTGTAGAAGTGGAGGAAAAAGCAAGAGAATGAGAATTACAAGTAAGAATCTGGAGATGTAACTAAACTGGTGCAATCTCATAAGAAAATTGAATGGGTCAGAAATTCCTTCTTATGAATGAGCAAAGAAAGTTGTTTCTTGAGATAGAATCTAATCCTGGTAGAGGTGCTATGAACATTGCTGAAATAACAACAAAGGACTTATAATATTCCATACTCTTAGCTGACAAAGCTGTGGGAGGGTTTGAGAGGATGGATTACAGCTTTGAAAAATGCTGTACTCTGAGTAAAATGCTATCAAACAGCATTGGACGCTACAGAAAAATCTTTCATGAAAGGAAGAGTCAATCAATGTGGCAAACTTTGTTGTTGTCTTGTCTTAATAGATTGCTATAGCCAACTCAACCTCCAGGAAACACCACCCTGATCAGTCAGCAGCCATAAATGTTAAGGTAAGATCCTCCACTAGCAAAAAGTTTAGGACTCGTGGAAGGTTCAGATGATCATTAGCATTTATTATCAAGAAAGTATTTTAAAATTAAGTATATACATTGTTTTGTAGGCAAAATAGCATTGCACATATAGACTACTGTATAATGTAAACATAACTTCTATATGCACTTAAAAATCAGAAAATCTCTGTGACTTGCTTTATTGAGATATTCGTTTTATTGCAGTGTTCTGGTACTGAAACCATATCTTTGAGGTATGCCTGCATATTGAATAAGTAAAGAACATGAAAAAGGGCATATCCATGTAAAATGTTAAAGTAGTTACTGGATCTAGTAATTTAATATGTATTGTAGAGCTGTGAGTATATCTGTTTTAGAGTTTAAAAGTATATTTCCCTGGAAGTATTCTTAAATATTTCCTGGAAGTAGTAAGTAGAGACAGAGGGTCCAATGGTTTACATTCAATGTCTTCTTTCTTTGTTTTAATTTTCATCAAAAAATTATTTCAAATATCCTCCTTGTTTACCTTAAAAATTTGTGTGTCTGAGCATTTTTATAGATTTATATTTCTGTTTTATATTTGTATATGTTTTTAGATAGGATAAATTACTCTAATATTTTCCACATATTCTTTTAAAAAGTGTCGGTTTTCAGAATTTTCTTGTGAACACAAATTAACTTATAGTTGTGTGGGCTGTTTTCATATTCTTACAAGTATTTAAATTTATATAATCAAGTACAAGTGAACTGATATGTAGCATCTCAGCATTTTTTTCTCCAAGTTTTATGGATAACATGGTAAATTACATAAGAGCTAGAATGTTAAACATCTTTTAAACAAACATTTTAAACAAATGTTTGGGAGCAAAGCAAGCCAGTTTTTTCATTACGAATTAAAGAACCCTGTTGGAAGTTTGGGAATATATATAAATAGTACATTAGAAAAAAAAAAAAAAGGTCTCAAATAAGGGAAAAGGTATTAATAAGGGCATTAGTTGAGTCCTTTCCCTGCATTTATTTCCACCAAAATATAGTTTCCCTTTGGGAAAATTCACCCTTTTCCACTTTGTAGAATTTAGAGTGTATGTTTTGGAGGGGTAGAGGTTGATGCTGAGCTCATTCGGGCCTTCATTGGTGGTTCCCTAATGGTAGAAAACAATAAATTCTTCAAATCCCTGGCCATAATTATTATTTCAGTTATGGGCCAGTGGCCAATTCTGGCCAACGAGAGTGAGAAAATCTCACTTAATAGAAGTCACCAGAAACATCTCTCACTGAATGTAAAAGAAAAAAAAAATGCCTCTAAATTAAAGCAGTCTTAAGATGAAGTTAAAAATCATAGAAAACTGTTCAAGGATTTAAAAAATTTCCTCCTGACAGTATCTTAAAAAAATCCTTAAAAAATTGTTCCTTATCTTTTATCAACTATATCAAAAGTTGTCAAGAATGTCCTCATATAATTCAAAGCAGTTATATATTTATTTCAGCTTTTCAGTTTTACATATATATTTTATATATGTATACACACACACACATAATTTTCATATACATATGTGTCGAGAGAGTTATGAGAAAAAACTCCTTGGCCAAATATGAAAGAAATAAAATAGATATAATAAGTCACTATAGAAAAGAATTTTTAAAAGTTAAGTAGAAAAAGACAATAAAATAGAAAGGTTTTTAAAAACATATTATGAAAGATGCAGGAAATATAAACCTGGAACATAACAAAGGTAGTTAGGAATTTTTCAAAGAAGATAAAGCATATGACAACTCTTCAATATATGTACTCAAAGGAATAATTAGACTAGGTCTGCCTACAATATTTCTTTCTTTAATGAATTATATCTCATTTTATAGAAAAAATCTACGTTTAATAATTATTTCAGCTTTTCTCAATGTTCAAGCTTGTCATCTACTTCAAATAACACAAAAGATAAAAACATACTTTGAATAAGCTTAAAGTTTTTGAAAACTTCTACTGGAATTACCTCAATATATTCTTTGTATATTTAGTAAATATGATGTGTGTTTCATGAAGGTAAGATGTCCAAGGTAACTATTGGTTTGTATAAAACACTTAAAAATGATACCAAATGAACAACAAATTTACCTTTTCTTGAGATGGTAAGCTTACTATTACCTTTGAAAAAGATATTCAAAAGGTATGATGTGGAGAAATATAATGGCATGCTTGTATAATAAGGGCTTAACTAGATTGTATACTATAGTAAAGTTTTAAAATATAGTTGTTGCAAGATTTATTCTAAATAAGTAAGTACTAAAAAAAGATGTGCTCTTCAGTAACAAAATACCACTATTCTATTCTGGCATTAACAGACACTATTTTCCATTTCCAGAATAAAATTAGTGCAAAGAGCCATATTTTCCAAGTATAAAACATGAGTAGGATGACTCCAGAACTTCAATAATAGTTTTTTTGCTGTCAGGAAAATCAGCGGGGGCTGCAGCCAAAAGCACTGGAGCTAGTTAACAGCATAAACGTTTCTAGAAAAGAACATATTCTGAAGTGAGATATTTTAGTTCAACATTCTTCAAAATTTACCTTCTATATATGGATTTGAGTAAGGCTTTACTTTAGAGGTTGCTAAATAGAACATAAGGGGATTGGAGACTCTCTCTATGTAGACAAGTTTTTAATCACAATAATTAAAGTCAGTCTGTCAAAAGATACCTCAGGTGGTGCAACTATCTCACTCCAATGTATGTTGTACCTTGCTTTAAAAAATAATTAACCTTTTGAATATAAACAAATGTGATGTCTATTTTCTAAGAAATCCTGTTTTATAATGAAGGTATTTTTGTATATATTTATATATATACATAAATGGAATAACCCATATTTTAATAATTACATACACCATTTTTTAAACCAAGAGAGGAACACTAAATTTATTATAAGTAGAAGGACAATGAAAATAGTTGCCATATATATGCATGTGTGTGTGTATGTGTATATATATACGTGAATATATATGTATATATATACGTGTGTATATATATGTGTATATATATAAGCTATGGAATACTATTTAGCCAAAAAAGGGTGAAATCATGTCTTTTGAAAAAACCTGAATGAAACTGAAAGTCATTATCTTCAGTGAAATAACTCAGGAACAGAAAGTAAAATATTGCATGTTCTCACCTATAAGTGGGAGCTAAATAGTGTGTACATATGGACACAGAGTGGGAGCTAAATAATGTGTACACATGGACAGAGAGTGAAATAATTGACATTGGAGACTGGGAAAGGTGGGAGGGTGAGAGGAGGGTCAGGAATAAGAAATGACCTAATGGATACAATGTACACTATTCAGATTGTGATTACACTAAAAGCCCAGATGTCACCACTATGCAATATATCTGTGTAAGAAAACTGTACTTGTACCCCCAAATCAATAAAAGAAATAATTTTAAAAATAAATAAATAAATTTGTATGCTTAGTAACAGAATTGCTTTTAAAGAATAAAAACTATGTTTTTAATACAGTAAATCTCTCAAATTCCAGGAACCAATATTTATTGATTTATATTATTGATATTCTCATTTAAATTTTGTGACAATATGTCAGAATCTCCAAATTTTGTAACTGTTTTTATGTGCCTGTAGGTAATTTCATCTTGAATTTTGGACATTTTAATAAAATTATTAGCAGTCATTAAGTGATTACCTTCTTATAAGGATAGTGCTATCTAGTATATAGTGCCAATAAATATTAGTTTTATTACTCTTATTAGTGCAATAAAATATGAATTTACAAGGTGCAGAGTGGGTTTAGGGTAAGGAACACAGGAGTCTATAGAGATGGAGAGGAATGCAGAATGGATATGAATGTAGATATTGATATAGACATAGGACTAGAAATAGATATAAACATACATAGATATTGAGTAGATGTTGATAAAGATATAGACATAGGAATGGATGTAGGTATAAATATGTGAATGAGATATTGGTCATATAGATATAGACATTGATATAGTGTATTAGTTCATTTTTAAACTGCAGATAAAGACATACCCAAAAAAGGTTTAATTGAACTTAGTTAGTTCCATATGACTGGGGAGGCCACAGAGTCACGCTGGGAGGTGAAAGGCACTTCTTACATGGCAGCGGCAAGAGAAAAATGAGGAAAAAGCAAAAGCAGAAAGCCCTGAAAAACCCATCAGACCTCGTGAGACTTATTCTCTATCATGAGAAGAGCACAGGAAAGACTGGCCCCATGATTCAACCACCTCCCCCTGGGTCCCTCCCACAACACGTGAGAATTCTGGGAGATACAATTCAAGTGAGCTTTTGGTGGGGACCAGCCAAACCATACCATTCTGCGCCTGGGCCCTCCAAATCTCACGTCCTCACATTTCAAAACCGATCATGCCTTCTCCATAGTTCCCCAAAGTCTTAACTCATTTCAGCATTAACCCAAAAGTCCACAGTCCAAAGTCTCATCTGAGTCAAGTCCAGTCCTTCCACCTATGAGCCTGTAAAACAAAAGCAAGCTAGTAGTTACTTCCTAGATACAATGATGGAACAGGTATTGGGTAAATACACCCATTCCAAATGAGAGAAATTGGCCAAAACATAGGGGTTACAGGGCCCATGCAAGTCCAAAATCCAGCATGGCAGTCTTTTTTTTTTTTTTTTTTTTTTGACAGAGTCTGGCTTTGTCACCCAGGCTGGAATGCAGTGGCACAATCTCGGCTCACTGCAAGCTCCACCTCCCGGGTTCACATCATTCTCCTGCCTCAGCCTTCCAAGTAGCTGGGACTACAGGCACCCACGACCACGCCTGGCTAATTTTTTGCAGACGGGGTTTCACCATGTTAGCCAGGAGGGTCTCGATCTCTGACTTTGTGATCTGCCTGCCTCGGCCTCCCAAAATGCTGGGATTACAGGCGTGAACCACTGCACCTGGCCACAAGGCAGTCAAATTTTGAAGCTCCAAAATTATCTCCTTTGACTCCAGGTCTCACATCAAGGTCACACTGATGCAAGAAATGGGTTCCCATGGTCTCTAGCAGCTCCGGTCTATGACTTTGCAGGGTACAGACTCCCTCCTGGCTACTTTCACAGGTTGGCATTGAATGTCTGTGGCTTTTCCAGGTGCACAGTACAAGCTGTTGGTGGATCTACCATTCTGGGGTCTGAAGGATGGTTGTCCTCTCCTCTCAGAGGAGGGGACCCTGTCCTCCCCAGTAAGATGCTGTGTGGGGGTTCTGGCCCCACGTTTCCCTTCCACACTGCCCTAGCGAGGTTCTCCATGAGGGTTCTGCCCTTGCAGCAGACTTTTGCCTGGGCATCCAGTCGTTTCCATACATCTGAAATCTAGGCAGAGGTTCCCAAACCTCAATTCTTGACTTCTGGGCACCCACATGCTCAACATCACATGGAAGCTGCCAGGGCTTGGGGCTTCCACTCTCTGAAGCCACAGCCCAAGCTGCACATTGGCCCCTTTTGGCCACAGCTGGAGCAGCTGGGACACAGGGCACCAAGTCCTTAGGCTGCTCACAGCATGAGAACGCAGGGCCCAGCCAACAAAATCAGATTTTCCTCCTGGGCCTCTGTGCCTGTGATGGGAGGGGCTGCTGGGAAGTTCTCTGAAATGGCCTAGAGACATTCTCCCCATGGTGTTGGGGATTAACATTAGGCTCCTTGCTACTTATGCAAATTTCTGCAGCTGGCTTGAATTTCTCCCCCCAAAAATGGGTTTTTCTTTTTTAATTCATTGTCAGGCTGCAAATTCTCCAAACTTTTAGTCTCTGCTTCCCTTATAAAACTGAATGCCTTTAACAACACCCAAGTCACCTATTGAATGCTTTGCTGCTTAGAAATTTCTTCCACCGGATACCCTAAATCACCTCTCTCAAGTTCAAAGTTCCACAAATCTCTAGGACAGGGACAAAATGGCACCAGTCTCTTTGTTAAAACACGACAAAAGTCACCTTTGCTCCAGTTCCCAAAAAGTTCCTCATCTCCAGCTGAGACCACCTCAGCCTGGATGTTATTTTTCAAATAACTATCTGCATTTTTGTCAAAGCCATTCGACAAGTCTCTAAGAGGTTCCAAACTTTCCCACATTTTCCTGTCTTCTTCTGAGCCCTCCAAACTGTTCCAACTTCTGCCTGTTACCCAGTTCCAAAGTCACTTCCACATTTTTGGGTATCTTTTCAGCAATGCCACACTCTACTGGTACCAATTTACTGTGTAGTCCATTTTAATGCTGCTAATAAAGATATTACCGAAACTGGGAACAAAAAAAGAGGTTTAATTGGACTTGCAGTTCCACATGGCTGGGGAAGTCTCAGAATCATGGCAGAAGGCAAAAGGCACTCCTTACATAGCAGCGGCAAGTAAATTAGGCAGAAGCCAAAGTGGAAACCCTTGCTAAACCCATCTGACCTTATGAGACTTATTCACTATCATGAAAATAGTATGGAAAAGACCAGCCCCCACGATTCAATTACCTCCTCCTGGGTCCCTCCCACAACACGTGGGAATTCTGGGAGATACGATTCAAGTTGAGATTTCAGTGAGGACACAGCCAAACTATATCATATAGTTTAGCTACATATAAATATATTTGAAGGAGATATCGGTCAGGGATGTACTTACAGAGGAAAAACTATCATTTAGACTTTATAAAATTATAAAACAATTACTGGGAAGAATTATTAGCCTAAGAAATAATGCACAAGAGGATAAAGGGCTAAAAATTTATTAGAGTGTTATAGATTTAAAAGACCCTCCGAAGTCCCCCCACTGTCTCCATACACATACACACCACTCACAAAGTTTCAAGTTTATTAAGGCAAGATATAGAATGCATGGAATGTAGGTTGCCATACAAAACAGAGGATAATGCAGCAGACATTTGTGAGACACTTTCTTGAGTTGTTTTCCATAAAATTTTCCATGCTGTACACAACACTTTTCTGCTAGAATTGAGACGTAAGCTAATTTCTTGTTGTGACCTGCCCATTTAAACTCTGGGTAATTTAGCCATCATTGGAATGAACAAACAATGGGTCCTTTAACTTTCTCTAAGTCATGAAATTCTATGGGCCCATCAACACAACCTCTTTATGAATGAGAGGATGAAAAGATATGTAAAAGAAATCAGAGCCAGTGCCTCCTACATTATACGTCCACCTCCAGATCAGATCTCTAACAGACTCAAAATCCATTTGTTCACATACAAACACTATGTGACTGAGTGTACAGAATGAAGAGTTGTAATGGCTGAACAGAGAAGGAAGAAAGAGGACTTTCTACAGGAGGTTAAGACATTCCATTTAAGTAATATCTGATGGGAGTTAATTAAAATTTTTGAGAAAAGTAAAGACCGGATAAATTATTCAAACTTAAAAAGAAAAACTTTCTTTTTTTGGAAATAGAGAAGACGAAATGGAAGAAGGAGCGATTATAAATAGAGATTTGAGATATCAGGGAGAGATGGTAGTCTTAACAAAGAACAAAGTCAATGAAGGGGAGAAAGATATGTGTGTGGGAGTGTGAAGGGAAAATGGAATGAATGGGCAGTGGTCGGGGAGACATGGCCACATTGGAGAGAGATTTTATTGATTATATGACATATTGGGAGGGCTATGGTGAAACAGGGAGAAGAGCTGACAATAAACCTTGTTTAAAATGTCACAGTCAGTACTGAAAACTCACATCCTTAATCTAAATAATGCCGGTCAGATTAAGTTCTCTTGAAATTGAAGATCATAAACAGAAGTTCATTTATTGGGTTTCAGGGCTGAATTTTTAAATACCTTTTATGAATAGTCTTTATATTGATGGAAATTGAACAGCTTATATTTGTCTTTGACAAAAATGAGTGAATTTGCTGGAATTTTATTTTTTAGAACACATTTAGCCAACTCTGGGGAAACATCAGAGTTCTGGACAGGTTTCAGTAGCAGTCTACAAATCATCAAACTCTCCTATGAAAAGTGTCTGAGCCAATTGGTTTAGCTTGTTGAATTCATATAATTAGAAAAGAAAAAGAAAGCATAGGAAAGCCAATTTACCCCATTAGTTTGTATGTAGAAACTTAGAATAGTTGTAGAATACTTAAACCATAACTTATCTAGCCATTTACTTCTGACATATATGTTTGTTTTGTTATTTATTTAATAGTCATTATCATTCATGTTTGCTTATAGAGGCTTATGAATATATACTTATATATACATAAGACCTATAATTTCCTGATTTTCTTCCTCTTTGACCAGAACAGGATTTTTAAAAACTTTTCCCTGCTATCACCTTGAAAATGTAAGTATATAACATTTCCTTAACATTTCACAACCAGCATTCCCCGCTAGTGTAGAGTTAATAACTAGGGTACCTATATCTCTATCGAAATTCTCTTTTGCATCATAAAAGAGAACTCAACTATAACTAGAGTCATACTCCCTTTTACATCTCCTTTATGCATGAGGAATTAATCTAGGCCATCCTCTCCATATTCTGTCTCCCCATATATTTTAAGTTTGTTTCCTCATTTACAGTAATAAAATCATAAAATATATTGAAATTGAAATTAGAGGTAAAATGTGAAATCTTACTTAGAAATATGTAAACTGTATAATTTTTACCCTAGATCTGTGCTTACGGCACTGAACTCTTGTACACATTTGTCTACCTTTCTATTCTGACTTATTGCAGTTACGATTTGTTGAGACTATTTACTTAGTTGATTCTAATTTGGTCTTTATCCTTTCTAATCCTCTCACTTTGTTCCTCCATTATACTTTATATTTTTCTGATGTTTAGTTTTCAAGAATTATTGCAATAGACAGTTTGGTCACCTGAAACTCATGGTTGTCAAAAAAAAAATACCTATACTGATGAATTTAAAATTTCTTTTTCTAGCCCTGAGTTTTATTTTAATATATCTTACTACATGTCTGGATATTCTAAACTATTTGTTAAAAAACTGTCACCATTCAATCAAAAAATCCTTATGGTCATAAATTCTTTTTTTCCTTCATTCTATACTTCCTACCCAAATTAGATTTAAGAATAGTCCTAGACTTTGTTAGCATATAACACTTCATTCTGTCAAAATTTTTCTTCTTTTAGCTTTTGTATTGTTCTAGATTTAATCACTTTTTCTGTAGTAACTATGACTTTATTACTTACCATTTCACTAAGTGCTTGAGTCAATAATAAAAACACCCTTCACAACGTATAATGGATCAAATGCAATAGAAATTATTTTCTAGATAAAAGATCAAAATAGTTATTCTGCATTACCACATCGTTTTTCTCTAAGGTCTGCTTTGAGTTTCCAAACTTTTTACATTTTTCTGCTTCAGCATTTACAACTGGCTTTAAAAGTAAATGTTCTTATGTACATCAAACTTGTGCTGAGGGAAAGAGCTTGGAGAATCAAACATTCATTAAAAAATTTAGTATAAGATAGATACAAAGGCTATTGTGGTTTTTGCACCAACTTTTAGAAATGACCGGTGCATACTACTTCCCCTTACATTTAAGCAGGTCTTGTTTGGTCAAATGGAACCCCAGGAGGCAGAGACAAAGATGGCTGACTAGAAGCAGCAGCAATCAGAGACTCCCACAAAAAAGAACCAAAACAGGGTATGAATCCTGCGCCACAACCGAAGTGTCCAAATTCTGTCATCAGGACTGACTAGATGGCTTGCGTAACCCAGAGAGGGGAGGGAAGAGTAGGTTGGTGCGTCAGCTCACCTGAGGGTCACACTGGGCAGAGGAGTCCCCTACCACAGCCAAGGGAGGCATTGAGTGAGCATGCTGCCCAGCCTGGGAAACAGCACTTTTTCCAGAGAACTGTGTAACCCATGGATTGGAAGATCCCACTCATGACCTCACTCCCCCAGGGCCTTGGGTCCCAACCATGGAGCTGTGCAGATTCTCAACAGCCACTCACATGAATTCTGCCTAAGCCTACTGAGTTCCCGGGGGAGGAGTGGCCATCACCACTGCTGCTACTGCTTGCAGTCTAGGCCAGCTGAGCTCCCCGGGGAATGGATGGCAGCCAACACTGTGGCTGCTAGCTGCCTAAGACACCAAACTCCAAGGGGGAAAGGGCAGCAGCCTTCACTATGGCTCTAGGCCCAGATTTCACCCTACTGAAGCCAGGGAGCCTGGACGGCTTGGTCCCAAGAGGTATTCCCCTTAACACAGCACACCAGCACAGACTACGGCCAGACTGCCTCTTCAGGCTGGACTCTGACCCATGCCCCCTCACTGGGCAAGGCCTCTCTACAGGAACTCCAACAACTCCAGCCAGGGGCTCAGGGACGGAACTCTGATTTCCATGGGTCTGAACCCCTAGTGGGAGGAGTGGCCATAGTCTCCATGGACCAGCAGACTTAGTCTTTCCTCCTGCTAGCTCTGAGGAATCCAGCAGCATATCGAAAAACTTATCCACCGCCATCAAGTCAGCTTCTTCCCCGGGATGCAAGGCTGCTTCAACGTAAGCAAATTATTAAACATAATCCATTACATAAACAGAATCAGTGAAAAAAGAATCCACATGATTATCTCCATAGATGCAGAACAGGCCTTCAATAAAATTCAACATCCCTTCATTTAAAAAACTTCTAACAAACTAAGTATTCAAGGAACATATGTGAAAATAATAAGAGCAATTTATGACAAACCCATAGCCAATATCATACTGAATGGGCAAAAGCTGAAGCATTCCCTTTGAAAACAGTGCAAGATAAGGATGTCCTCTCTCACCACTCCTATATAACATAGTATTGGAAGTTCTGGCCAGGGCAGTCAGGCAAGAGAAAGAAATAAAGTGTATTCAAATAGAAAGAGAAGAAGTCAAATTACCTCTGTTTGAAGATTACATAATCCTATATTTAGAAAACCCCATGATCTCAGCCCAAAAGCTCCTTAAACTGATAAGCAACTTCAGCAAAGTCTGAGGTTACAAAATCAATGTACAAAAATCACAAGCATTCCTATACACCACCAACAGATAAACAGAAAGCCAAATCATGAATGAACTCCCATTCACAATTGCTACAAATAGAATAAAATACCTAGGAATATAGTTAACAAGAGATATTAGAGACCTCTTCAAAGAGAACTATAAACCACTACTCAAGGAAATAAGAGAGGACACAAACACATTGAAAAACATGCCATCCTCATAGATAGGAAGAACCAATATTGTGAAAATGGCCATACTGCCCAAAGTAATTTATAGATTTAATGCTAGTCCCATCAAGCTACCATTGACTTTCTTCACAGAACTAGAAAAAACTACTTTAAATGTCATATGGAACCAAAAAAGAGCCCATATAGCCAAGATAATCCTAGGCAAAAAGAACAAAACTGGAGGCATCATGCTAACTGACTTCGAACTATACTACAAGGCTACAGTAATCAAAACAACATGGTACTGGTACCAAAATAAATATATAGAACAATGGAATAGAACAGAGGCCTCAGAAATAACACCACATATTTACAACCATTTGCTCTTCAACAAACCTGACAAAAACAAGCAATGGGGAAAGGATTCCCTATTTAATAAATGGTGCTGGGAAAACTGGCTATCCACACGCAAAAAACAGAAACTGGACCTCTTCCTTATACTTTATACAAAAATTAACTCAAGATGGATTAAAGACTTAAATGTAAAACCTAAAACCATAAAAACCCTAGAAGAAAACCTAGGCAATACCATTCAGGACATAAGCGTGGGCAAAGACTTCATGAGTAAAATGCCAAAAGCAATTGCAACAAGAGCCAAAATTGACAAATGGAATCTAATAAAACTGAAGAGCTTCTATTCAGCAAGAGAAACAATCATCAGAGTGAACAGACAACCTATAGAATGGGAGACAATTTTTGCAATCTATCAATCTGACAAAGGTCTAATATCCAAAATATACAAGGAAGTTAAAACAATTAACAGGAACAAAAACAACTGCATCAAAAAGTGAATGAAGTATATGAACAGACATTTGTCAAAAGAAGACATTTATGTGGCCAACAAACATAAGAAAGCTCATCATCACTGGTCATTAGATAAATGCAAATCAAAACTACGATGAGTTACTATCTCATGCTAGTTAGAATGGTGGTCATCAACTGATACCATCTCACACCAGTCAGAATGGTGATTATTAAAAAGTCAAGAAACAACTGATGCTGGTGAAACTGTGGAGAAATAGGAACACTTTTACACTGTTGATGGGAATGTAAATTACTTCATCCATTGTGGAACACAGTGTGGCAATTCCTCAAGGATCTAGAGCCAGAAATACCACTTGACCCAGCAACCCCATTACTGGGTAAATACTCAAAGGAATAGAAATCTTTCTATTTTAAAGATACATGCACACATATGTTTATTGCAGCACTATTCACAATAGCAAAGACATGGAACCAACCTAAATGCTACTAATGATAGACTGAATTAAGAAAATTTGGTACATATACACCATGATATACTAGGCAGACATAAAAAGAGAATGCAATAATGTTCTTTAAAGGGACATGGATGAAGGTCTAAGCCATCATCCTCAGCAAACTAACACAGGAACAGGAAATCAAACACCATATGAACTTATCATAAGTAAGAACTGAATAATAAGCACACATGGACACAGGGAGGGGAACAACACACACCAGGGCCTGTTGTGCTGAGCCGAGGGGAGAAAGAGTATCAGGACAAATAGTTAATGCATGTGGGGCTTATTACCTAGGTGACTGGTTGATAGGGGCAGCAAACAACCATGGCGCACGTTTACCTGTGTAACAAACCTGCATGTTCTGGACATGTATCCCAGAACTTAAAGTAAATCAATTAAAAACAAAACAAAAACAAATGCTACCCCACACTCTAAGGAATCTGGGAAATATAGCCTATCAGTAAACACAGGATGAAGAAAAAATGAGTTCTTTGGACGAAAAGACAGTCTCTGCCTAAATCTCCTTAATCATGTGTATAAGATTTAAAATAACTGTGCATACAATATAATAATAAATTACACTAGTATCTCAAAATAAACTCAATTCATCCTTTATTGGAAATTAAATGAAATTAACATGAAATTATCTTTCAAAAACATATATATAATAAAATTAAATAAAGTTATCTATTTTGAGAAATAAAAATAGAAATGAATTTAATAGTTACATCTTTCTAAGAAAATTAAAGTATGTTTTGGTCACAGCGGATGGATATATGTCATTCTATATTGACTTTTACTAAGTCTATACATAGTAAAGTGAAAGAAACATTTGTGACAATTTTACAAAACATATATTTGGCTATTCAGTGAAGAAATAAATACAATTAATTATCAGCATTATATTCAAAGTTTCATTTCAAAAATGATTTCTAAGTATTCTGTTAGTGGCGCAAGCAATCTTTATGTATAAATATTAATGTGGATTTATACAGCCAAGGGGTTAACTTTTGAAAAAAAATCTCCTCTACCTAAAGATAGCAATGATATATGAAATATAAAAAATGTTAACTAAGGAGACATTGCTGGGAGTAAAATCACTGTAACTTATCTGTGGATTAGAAACATAAAACAAACATAAAACATTAAGCCACAGTTGACAAAATGCTACAATGCGAGTCAAAAGTAAGCAGTTAAGGCCAAAATAGGGCTACTTTGGTGTAAGGAGAAATACAAATATTTATTTTAGACAGCAAACAAGAGAAAGTTTCATTGATTAAAAGCTGGAGGTAAGAATGGAGTTATCCTCATTAAAGAGGGTAAACATTTTTATTAGTTTTTGCCTTTTATTACTATTATCTGCTAACTGAGGTTGTAATTTAATTCAAAATTATTCACCAAGAAGGCAGAAAAAAACATTATTACTACCAATTAAGCAAAAGCACCTTCACTCACTGTTTCTCTGCATGTGTCCCCATACCTTTAACTATCCATGGGAAGAGGCATTCCTAATTGATATGAATGGCATGATTTTGAATTCAGAGTCCAAAAGAACACGTAGAAGTAATGGCAAAATGAGAAAAGAGTGAGGAGAGAGTGAAACGGGTGAGGGAAGAAAGAGAATTTGAAAGAATTTTCAACCCAGAATAAAAAGTCACAGGAATGAGTCTAATAATTTAATAAAAAGAGCCAGCAAAATCAATGATTAGAACAGCAACTGATCTGATATGAAATGCATTTTAGATATCAGCCTGAAAAAAGTTAAAACCAGTATACTGAAAATCTTTGAGGAATTAAAAGAAGCCACTTACAAGACAGAAAAGAAATAGTCCCTTAAAATGCAATACATTGAATAAAATATAAGGAAGAATTGAAATTGAAGAACTCCACTAAAATGCTTGAAGTTAAGAAAGAAGAAAAGAAATGAATCAGCAGTTAACAGATACGGAAGAAAATTTTGAGACTTCAATGAAGTTTTTGTTGTTTTCCTTCGTTTGCAATAACAACAACGCTAATTAGAACATTATGATGCACAGGTCTTGCTGTAGACCTGTGTGAGAGTTTCTCAAAATTTATATCTAGAGGTGAAATTGGTGGGTTGTTGAAATATACATATTTCATTTTGTAATTTGTTTCTAAATTATTTAATATGTACATACCCAATTTATATCCACACAAATAGTTACATTTTCTTTCTATTTTAACAAGAATTGGAAACATGAAGGTCTTTTCCTATCTTTAGCAATCAAATCATTTTAAACTGGAAACCTATGGCTTTAATTCACATTGTTCATGTATGGACCACTGATAAGAATGTGTCGTGAACAGATAATTACATTATTACAATTCTGTGTGCCTGGAGTCCAAATTATAAATAAATAAGTTATTTTTTTCAGTGCAAGAATCTGGGAAAAGTAACCAGATATATTTGAATATAGCAAAGGAAATTAATAAACACATGGAATTAAGACATTAATTGAAAAGAAACAAGACACAATGAAAAATAGAGGGGATCAACAAAACCAAGTACTTATTCAAAAAACTAATATGATAATTAACACTAGAGGGACCTTTTTTTGTTTTTGTTTTTGTTTTGAGATGGAATCTCCCTCTGTTGCTCAGGCTGAAGTGCAGTGGCACGATCTCTGCTCACTGCAACTTCTGCCTCCCGGGTTGAAGCGATTCTCCTACCTCCCAAGTAGCTGGGACTACAGGCATATGCCACCCCGCCCGGCTAATTTTTTTGTATTTTTAGTAGAGACTGGTTTTCACCATGTTAGCCAGGTTGGTCGCAAACTCCTGACCTCAGGCAATTCACCCGCCATGGCCTCCCAAAGTACTGGGATTATAGGCATGAGCCACTGTGCCTGGCCAGGACTGATAACTTTAAAAGAGAAAAAAACAAGATAATATTACAAACAAAATAATGAAAAACAGTATGATTTAAAGGTCATTTTTTAATACATTGAGCAAATTAATGTAAATAAATTTGAAACAAGTATAAAATTCACTAGGCCCAAACTAAGTTTGACCAATATTCCATAGAAGAGGTCATCAGTCTGCTTAAAATTGTTTCACAAAATAGAAAAAAAGATCATTTTACAAAACTCTTATAAACTTGATTATAACATTTTCTTCACAAGGAAAGCAGAAAGAAAAAACTGTAGACAAATCTCTTTCTGAATACAATTATAAAGTTGTTATAAAATATTAGCCAGTTCAACTGGGCAGCGTTTTAAAACAAAACATATTATGTTCCAAAAGTTATTTATTTATCCCCAGCACTTTACAATGGCTCGACTTTAGGTAATCTATTATTTTGTGTGTGTATATATACATATATATACACATATATATACACATATATGTGTATGTGTATATATATATATTCAGAGAAGAAAAAAACAACTTTTACACGAAATTAAAGAAATATTTATTTGATATAAAATCTCATTTATTTACCAATATAAATGTCTTATCCTGATAACAACCTTTGTAGCAAACACTATATATGAATGTGAAATTTTTAATAGCAGTTATACTATAGTAACAAGAAAGAAATGGCAGCCATTGTTTCTACTCAACAGTAAACTAGTTTTTATCTAATACAAAATGGTGGAAACAAAATTGAGAAATACTAAATTGCAAAGTAAGAGATAATACCATCTTTCGTTACAAATAAAATGAAAATCTATCAAAATAGCAACACAATTTTTAAATTACTACTAAAATTCATAGAAAAAATATTTTACAAATATTACTGGGTAAAATATAAATACAAACGTATGTGTTTTAAATATAAATCAATATAACCTATATATGACAATATTTAGAATATAGAAAACATAGTAGGAGAATTTTTTACTCTCATTATGAAATAAATAAGATATAGCTTATGATGAAGCCTTAAAATTATGTGTAATCTCTACCTCTAGGTTGGAAGAAATGCTTTACAACATATCAATTGCAAAACAAACCTAAAAAATCCAGATTAAAAAAATTAGCTTAAAGGAAATTATGACCAAAAATAATAAATTAACATCAGACAAATTAAGCAGTAAGACAAAAACTTTTCTACCAATAAAGAAGCTCACTTTTTAAACAATAAATGATTTAATTCACTAGAAGATAGACTCATGTAGAATATACAGATATGCACCTGATGATACAGACACAAAAAAGGAAAGACAAAAGATACAGCTAAAGGGAAAAAGCAACAATTAATAATCATAGTTATATGTTTCTAGACACATTTTTAAATTGCTGACAGGGTAAAAATAACAGTAATAATACATGACATCTATAAACTGTAGATCTATAAATTATAGGAAGCATCACCTATTCAAAATTACATCACCAGACAATCACAGAACCCATATTCTGTTTATGTGAAAATAGAATATTCATAATATTTGTCATCAAGTAAGAATTAATAAAAAAGATGAATAATTTAAAATATGCTTGCCAACTATAGTAGAATCAACTAGAAAAAAATTTTAAACAATAATTAATAATTCTTATCTTTCTGGAAATTAAAAAAATATTTATTATTCTCTTGATCAAAGAAAAAAATCACAGTTAAATTGAGAAAATATTTTCAGCTGAATGATACAATATATAAAAACTAACAGGATACAGCTAAAGTAGTTCTTAAGGAGAAATTAAATATATATATATATATTTTTTGAGATGGAGTCTCGCTCTGTTGCCTGGGCTGGAGTGCAGTGGCCGGATCTCAGTTCACTGCAAGCTCCGCCTCCCGGGTTTACGCCATTCTCCTGCCTCAGCTTCCCGAATAGCTGGGACTACAGGCGCCTGCCACCTCGCCCGGCTAGAACTTATAGGTTTGAGAAAATAGCCTGTTCATTTAGATTTGTTTTCTGAATGTTTTTCTGGCACACAGTAGAAGTTCAAAAATATATTTAGCATTAATGAGTTATTACTATCAGAAAAAATTATAAATCTTATTTATTATAACATATTTTACAAGTATTTAGAGGAATTTGCCAAATTAAGCATTTCATACAGGCCACCTTGACAATAGCATTTCTATTTTCTGCAGGTACAAAGATGGTGGATATAATTGTAAATCTCATTGACAATAACGTTGTTGCATATTACTTTATGTTAACTATACCTCAACATAAAAATAACATGACAACAGATCTTTATGTCTAGGCCAGGTATGTGCACCCTAAGATTCAGTATGCAACATATATCATAATAGAAAAACCTCTGCATTTCATAAAGCAAGCAAGAATGCTAATGAATAGATAGGCAACTTTGGATAATCCTTTAACACTTCTTAAAATTCGTCATATACAAAAATAACGTTTGGAATCAGATCCCTCGTAGTTTTGAAATTGTAATTTTGCCTATGCTTTAATAAAACATAGCGAATGTGATTCTGACCAATTTGTTCCTAGTTCAATGAAACAGCTTGTTAATATTGAACACTTAGGAAATGTCAGAAAAGAGAGGACCAGTGCCTGCTCATATAAATGTAAGTACGTGTTATGTGGGGATACTTGCAGTTAGAGATGCAGCTCTTCAGAGGCTTTTTCATGCTTGCTTTTGAACAAGAGTACACAAATCTAGAAGACAGGATATGCTATGACATTTCTCTTTTTAAATCCAAAAAATACTTAATAAAAGTGCTAGTTGACATTTTAATCACCTTATTTTAGACATTTACTGAAAGCATTTGATGACTTGAAAAGCGGTATTTTCTTAGTTATGTATGAGAGCTGATAGATTTTCAACAAACTGTTTTTCTTTGTTGAAATCAAAATTAATTTTCTCTTCCTAGACCATTCAACTGTCAGACTGAACAAATATTCCATCATATGATTGCATCACTTTTCATTTCAATCTTGTGATAAGGTGGGAAAAAAGTCTAAAAAACAACTATCACCGACTAAGAGGCATTGATTGAATATACAACTTCTTTGCCTGCTTGGTCCTCTAAATCATATATTGACTGCAATCTCATTCAAAAAACACTTTATGTTATTTATACTTTATCCTATTTTTTGGAATAAGTTACAGGATACTAGATATATGGGATAGGGAAAAACGTCAATTGAAATCATTTGCATAGCTAAGAGCACAGTCACTTAACACACAGTAGGCAATAAAGATTTCATCCATAAATGCACGTGTGTATAGGGATGCATATGTACGTGAAGATATATTTCACATCTGTAGTCCATATTAGTGCATGTATTTACAGATTTATCCTTCCACATACATAGTACATGCCATAGACACAAACACACACACGAGGGTCTTCAAAGATAACATAAAAATGCATATTTTACAAAAACTACTCATGGATTTCAAAAAATCTTTGCACCAAAATAAACTTATACACCTTGTTAAAACATGTATAAACAAGATCTAGTCTGACTCACTAAGATGGGTAAGACATCAGTTTGAAAAAAGCCCTTGTCAGAGCAACATGAATTCTGCTAAAATTGAAGCAAGAACAAACATCAAATTATGGTGTAGCTTGGGTGGAAGAAATGGTAAAATCATTGATACTTTATGAACGCTTTATGGGGGAAATGCCCCTACCTCCCAAATTAGCAGTATACAAATGAATAATCCATTCTAAGAAGGGACAAGACAATGTTGAAGATGAAGCTTGCAGCGACAGATCATCCACATCAATTTGTAAGGAAAAGTTCATCTTGTTCATGCCCAAATTGAAGAGAATTGATAACACCAGAAACAATAGCCAACACCACAGGCATTTCAATTTGTTCATCTTACATAATTCTGAGTGAAGCCTAAAGTTAAGCAAATTCCATTCAATGAGTGTCAGAACCATTGCACCCAGATCAGCTGAGGACAAGAGCAGAATTTCAATGAAATTTTAAACAAGTGTGATCAAGATCCTGAAGTATTTCTTCAAAGAATTATATTAAGAGATGTAACATGGCTTTATCAGTACAATCCTAAAGACAAAGCACAATCAAAGCAATGGCTACCAAGTGGTGGAAGTGGTCCAGTCAAAGCACAAGTGGACTGGTCAAGAGCAATGGTTCTGGCAACAGTTTGTGGGGATGCTGAAGGCATTGGGCCTTTCTGGAGTGCCAAACAATAATAACATGCTTATTACAAGAGTGTTTCAAGAAAGTTAACCAAAACTTTAGCAGAAAAAATGGCTGAGAAACATTCACCAGAGAGTCCTCCTCTGCTATGTCAATGCTCCTGCATATTTCTTTCATCAAACAAGGGCCATTTTGCAAGAATTTCGATGGGATGTCATTGGGTATCTACCTTACAATCATGATTTGACTATTTCTGAATTATTTCTGTTTCCTTTTAAAAATTCATAAAGAGAGCCCTTGTTCTTCAGTTGATAATGTAAAAAAGATTGCATTTACATGGCTAAATTTCTAGGAAGATCAGTTTTTTAGGGATAGACTAAATGGCCAGTTTCATTGCTGCAAAAGTGTTTTGAACTTGATGAAGCTTTATGCTGAGAAATGTTTTTTGAATTTTTATATTTTAATCCCTTTTATCATGAATATTTTCTCAACATTAAGTATTTAATCACGTTTCTTTACATTGAGAGATTTCTTCTATTTTTATCTTTTAATTCAATTTTTCTATGAAATTTTTAAAGTCCCCTCTTATATGTACACCACATATATCTGTGTGTAAATATATATAATGTATGTGTTAATGTGTGTATATGTGCATGCATGTACTGTACACACATGCTATTACACATAGACAAATACACACATTCAATAATAGAATTAGCTAGATTTTAATTTCTGATCACTTGAAAATTACTATCATTTTAATATAGAAATATTGCTATTAATAATGTTTAAGCATCATAAAATCCATACTAGATACTCTGTCTGAAAATTCAAAGTTACGGTTATAAATTTCTATAGAAAACTATATCCTTCATATTATTTGGAATGTGCATGTCAATTATATATTAACATTATTCCCTGAAATATCATATTTCCCAATCTTCTTAAATAACATAAAGTTCAATGTACTCACTGATTTAATACATACATGCAGCTTCAGTCAAATTTTAATGCAGAGCTAGTCATGACTAGTAGCTCCAGAAATAGCAACTGGGTAAAAATATATAATGTTGCAAGAGTTAGTGGTTGGTGAAATTACATTTTGGAATGGAAATTCCATTTTAAAGTAAATGCTAACATCCTTGCTATGACAGATGGACTCAGCAGCTTTAGAGTGGGTCCCTGCTGTCTCTGTCACACTCTTGGCTGCCTTGTGTAGGCTTCAGCCCTTCAAGCGATAATAGCCTCTGAGAAGGCAGAGGGATAATGCACACCTTAAATAGCTATAAGTCATATGAGTCCAGCTAATTAATATATACCCTCAGATTTTTAACTACTAGTCATTTACCTGAAAATTATGACAATTGTTTAAAAAAAGTTGGATAATCTGCAGTAGAATGCCACATGAAAATATTTTCTATAGCTGTTACACCTATATTATATCTTAAAGTAGATTTCCTCCTTCTAGTTTTCTATTTTTACCTATAGTGCCTCCATTCTTGGTAAATGGTAATTCTTAAAAACAGTGGGATGGGTGTATTGCTGTTAAAATATGAGAATGAAACAGTAGTATATAGTTAGCAGTTTGGAACTCAGGAGTGATTATATATTTCTGGAATAAAAACAGTGAAATATGGAGAATTGTTTCATAGTTTGGAACAACCCAAACCTCTCTTCATCTTTTCAATTATATTTATTATCCATTTATAATCTATTATATATATCATGTACATGTCTTTTCAATTATATTTACTATTGTAGATAGTAAATGTAGATGTGCAAAAGAGAATCATTTTAATTTCAACTTTTATGTTTTAATTTAAAAGAAAATAAAATGTAAACATTTCATATTTTAATTTTTACAATAATGTAGTTATGAATGTAAACTAAAGTTTTCTAAACAGGGTAATGTTGGAGATGGTTCAATCAGAAGTGCAGAATTATGAAGTGGCGATGATACCATTGCTTAAACTGTATAAGTTGATTACTCACTTCTGTCATGTCAATTTTGTTGGAAATTGACCCAGAAAAGATATATAGACTTACTATATATCTTTTAATAGTAGATTTACTATTTACTATAGATTTACTGTAATAGATTTACTACAATAAATTTAATAATAGATTTACTATTGATTATAGAGAGTAAACATAATTCAAAAGATATATACACTTACTACACATCTATTTGTGATAACTGAAATTTTACATATAAAATGTCAAACCAATTTGACATTCAGTAGAAAAGAAAAAATCTAAACCAAACAGAACAGAGTTAGTGATATCATTATAGACAGAATCATTGGTGGCTACACAGAATTTATCATTTTTTAAATTTTTTGTTTGTTTGTTTTACTTTAAGTTCTGAATACAAGTGCAGAATGTGAAGGTTTGTTACATAGGTATACATGTGCCATGGTGGTTTCCTGCACCCATCAACTTATCATCTAGGTTTTAAGCTCTGCGTGCATTTGCTTGCCCTCCACCCCCCGACTGTCCCCAGTATGTGTTGTTCCCCTCCCTGTTTCCATGTTTTCTCACTGTTCAACTACCACTTATGAGTAAGAACTTGGGGTGTTTGGTTTTCTCTTCCTGTGTTAGTTTGCTGAGGATGATGGTTTCCAACTTCATCCATATCCCTGCAAAGGACATGACCTCTTTGCTTTTTATGGATGCATAGTATTCCATGGTGTATACGTACCACATTTTCTTTATTCAGTCTATCATTGATGGGCATTTGTGTCGGTTCCAAGTCTTTGCTCTTGTAAATAATGCTGCAATAAACATACATGTTCTTGTTTCTTTATAGTATAATGATTTATCTTCCTTTGGGCATATTACCCAGTAATCAGATTTTGGGATCAAAAGAAAATTTTTGCAATCTATCCATCTAACAAAGGTCTAATATCCAGAATCTACAAGGACTTAAACAAATTTACAAACAAACAAACCCATCAAAAAGTGGGCAAAGATTATGAACAGATACTTCTCAAAAGAAGATATTTATGTGGCCAACAAACAAGAAAGAAAGCTCATCATCACTGATCACTAGAGAAATGCAAATCAAAACTACAATGAGATACCATTTCATGCTTTCAGAATGGTGATTATTAAAAAGTCAAGAAACAATAGATGCTGATGAGGTTGTGGAGAAATAGAATTTATCTTTTTTACAAAGTAGTTGCCTGTCATTATGTGGCATCTGAGATATGAAAGACAAAGCATAGGAGAATAGCGTAGCCTTCTCTAATATAAACATTCAAAAACTTAAATTGATTTGTCTTCACCTTTGACTATTTTAAGAAATTATGGTATAATTTGGTCAGAGTAGGTCTAGAATATGGCACAGAATTAGTAAGTAGGATATACATAATAGGTGGATATTAGTTACAAATCAGATATAGTAATCTAAGCATTGCTACCTTGTGACACTTACCATGCAAAGTGGGCATGGGTCAATTTCACAATATCACATTTAGCATTAAGAATACTGACAAATAGACTTTAATTGGTAAAGTTGAAATTCAAAAGTCAGCATACAAACACAGAAGTCATCTAATCCTCACTGTGTCTCACAGAGAAGTGAGCTGGATGCATGCAGTGAGAACACATGTCTCCCAGTTGTGGGCCCTGCAGTCCCTTCCCAAACTTCCCAATAGGAAGACAAAAGATTCCACGGGTACCAGGCAATCTGGGTATAGATGCCAACAATTTATGATATTTGTCTTAAAAACATCAGGGACCCTGCACCTAAAGATTCGAGGCATAAGAAAAGCTGAATTTAAATAAAATTCCTTCACAAGAAGTTAGAAGCCTTCTGTACTAGTTAGCTAGTTGTCAAGGCAATGCAAAGTAAGCTTTCTGGATCAATTTTCAACAACACTGACATGACTGAAGTGAGTAATCAACTTACACAGTTTAAGCAATGGCACCATCACCACTTCATGACTATACTTTTGATTGAATCACCTTCCACATTACCCAGTTTAGAAAACTTTAGTTTATGTTCATAATTACATTACTGTAAAAATTAAAATATAAACATTTTAAATTGTATTTTCTTTTAAATTAAAATATGAAAGATGTATTTAAAATGATTCTCTTTTTGCACATCTGCATCAGTATAGCTCTATATCAGTTTCTGTTATGGCACCATTCCCATTATTATTAAATGTTTACTTATTCAAAATGAATAAAATCATCACTATTAATCACTTTACCATTTCAAAATTTTTAATGGGAAAATATAAAAGATTAAAATAATCTCAAGACCTTGAGAAAATAAAAGGAATATGTATTTCCTGTCAGATAACGTTACTTACCTAAAAAAAGGAAAAGGTACAAAAATGTGTACTTTTTGTACCTTTGTGACCTTCCTCTGCTCTTCTGATTTATTAAGAAAACAATTTATAAATGAATAAAAGTGAAGAGAAAAAAGAGTGGGATTTACTATCTTTGGAGATTGAAACAAAATTAACATAATTAAATTTATTAACTTGTAAAATAAACATTTTGACATGTAAAAGCACAAAATTTAAAAATCAGTACATATTTTCAAGAAAAAATACTAAAAAGATATTATGAAGGCATTATTGCCTTGGCATCTGTGCCATGCATTGGATTTTTTAAATATAAAAATTATGTCACATATTTTTGGTTTCTGACACATTGAATGGTACCCCCTCTCACTGCAGAAACCATAGCAATTAAATTTTATTATGAAGGATGTGGTTTATGAATAAATTCAATCCTTGTTGATATGTTTTAAACTTTATTATTAATAACTAGGGTTATCAGCTCTGCAATATCTTGAATTAGGTGATACCTTTTAACACCAATATCTGAATTTAAAATTCATATTCCCAGTAGGTATCATCTTAGGAACTATAAATTCTATATGGTCTTCTATTATAAAGGACTAATCAAGTTTAGTGTGATCTTAAAAATAATTCAGTTGTCATAGCTTTATGTTTTCTTAAATATAATATATACTTTTATAGTTATTATCTATAATTTTTAATAGATCTCCTTGGTCAAAATCACAAAATAAAATTTAAAAAACTAGCATGTAATATGCTTTACAGTTCAAAGATTTGTTTAATTCATTTTTCCATTGAATGAATAATGATCAGTATTGAAGGCACAGCAATAAACTTGTCCCTAGAATAAGATAAAGAAATTGGGGCTTTGTCTACCCAGCACAATTTTTTCCCAGTAGATATAGAAACATTACATGTAGACATTTTTCTACAAATTTAATTAATTTAATACATATTCAATTTGATTGACTGTTTTTTGTCCTTTAGATTGACTAGTAAGTTGTATAGAGACAATTAGAACGGCATTATTGGGTAAGTAACCTACCAAGAGTTTGGGACTTCATATCTGTAATGTTAGACTCTATAGATCACAATTAACAGGTATATTTCTGAGATGTTAAGATTTAGGAGGATTTCTTTGTAAAATATCCCCTTCAATATTGCATCCAACAGGGGCCTACTAGTGGCAAATTCTTTCCATTTGTTGTTCAAGACAAATATATTCACTTAATTATCACTCTTTAATGATGACATAGCATCGTATGTGGATAAGGGAAGCTCACTTTCACTTGTGGGAGTTGATCGGGGCATTGCCCTTCAACTCTAGGTTTAGTGGCATCATGGGGGTAACTTGAAATCAGCCATTGTAATAGTATTTACACCATATTATACAACAAATCAGAGTTAGCAAGCAATACCCTATCCCCAATCCTAAAGAGGCGGTATATACCGAGACACCACCAGTATATTCACAGTTGAACTCCTGAGTTAGAGAGTGTATATATTTTTGCTTAAATACTTATAGCCAGATATTCTTGCAAAATGGATATAAATAATAACGATCCCACAAACAGCATATAACATTTTGCTTCTTCACTCTTTTCAAAATCTGATATTGTCCTACTATTAAATTTTAGCTATACTGGTGGAGTCATAAACATATCACATTGTGATTTAAAATATGGATTTATTTGTTGAAAAATATTTAGCAACTTTTCATATGTTATTTCTCATTTGAGTATCTTCTTTGGTAAAATATCTGTTCAAATCTTTTACTCACATATTATTGGGCTGTCTTTTATTTTATTAGAGATTTGTACAAGTCATTTTTACATTCTCACTGAGTGTTCTCTCTTGTGTATGTATTGCAGATATTTTTTCCATTCTGTAGCTTGTTTTTTCACAATATTAAGTTTTCAATAAATAGAAATACAAATTTAGTACAATACAAAACATATATTTTCATTTTTTGGCTAGCACATTCTAAAAAATTATTGCTTTATAATTTTTGTTTAGTTTTGTAGTCCATATGGAATTTATTTTCTGCATGGTATAATATAGAATTCAAGTTATTTATTTATTTTGGATATGGGTACCCAACTGACACACCATTATTTACTGAAATAATTATTCTTTCCCTGTAGTTTCTTTCACTACTGAAAGAAAGAATTATTCTTTCTTTTGGTAGTACTTTTTATCATGAATTATATATGGGATTTTTCTGGATTTTGTTGCTTTGTTGGTTAATTGTACACATCTGTCTTAATAGCACCTGTTTTAATTGTTTTACTGCATAATAAATCTTGGTATCTGCAGCCTTGATTTTCATCTACAGTATTTGGCCATTATAAGTTATTAAATAATCATAAAATTTTAGAAACATCTTGTTCAATATACTCATAAAGCACTTCTGAGAATAGAGGAGAAAGATCAACTTTCTGTGTAACCATGTGAGGAGTCCTATTGACCCACTCCTCAGTGAAACTGGTGAAAACTATTAAACACACTTGTGCACACACATGTGCACATCCATTAAAAGCATCTGGAAATAGCCCTAAGAGCAAACAGCAAATGAAGAAATAACAATTTAAGAAAATCTATGAAAATTTCTTGAGAAAGGCCAGAGTCTGTGGAATGTGAATTAAGTCAGTTTTATCCCTCCCTTCTACAAGCTTGGTAAGTAGGAAATTCCACTCTAGATTGCTACAACAAGGAACACAGGGACCTCTCTCCTCAGGACTCTTGCTGGAGAGCTTTCTTCCCTGAAGAAACAAGACTTCAGGATTTCTCATACAGTTTCTAGCTGGGTCAGGATAAGTCCAGGTAACTTCAGTTGAAGATGGGGACTTCCTTCTTCATCCTGAACACCATAAATTGGGAAAATAATAGTCTTTTTCACAAATAGATATGAGGCAACTGGATGACCACCTGATAAATAAATAAGTGGGATCCTTTCTGTTACACATAGCGAGACTGGCATGGGCTGGCCAGGAGAGGGGTCTCCCCTGCCCACTAGAATTATCAGGTGATGGTTTGACAATTATCACACTGCCTCTCTAAGAATGAAAATTTGGCAGCCTCCCCCGGGTGCCATGGAGGGGCCATCTCCTGATGATCCACGGCTATTAACATTGAAGTGTTAATTGAATCCAGATGCCAGGGAGAAGAAACTTCCTGGGCATGCACACTAAGAGACAAAAAGGTGAAGTATGACCTTCGGGGTGCACTCCACCAGAAAAAGGAAGAAAGTCTCAGATGGGTGTGAGTACAATTTCCTAAATGCACTGCATGTGCTCAATTCCTAAAGATAAGGGGGCGCTGCGAATGGGGGAAGCCCACCCTAAGGGAAGAACCATGGGAAAGAGGTGAGCCTATAAAGCCCTAGCATCAAGGTTAAAGGCTCTCTTCTCTTTGACCTTTAGGTACCCTCTTGGATCTCTTTCAAGTGAATTTTCCTTTCTTTCCTGTTCTAAAGCCTTTTTGAATAAACTTCCACTCCTGCTCTGAAACTCCCATTGATCTCTTTTACTAGTTTATTCTTCTCAGTCTAATTATTTCTTCTGAAAAGGCAAGGACTGAAGTTACTGCAAACCTGCACACATACACCATTGGTAACTCATGGTAACTGGGATCTCTTCCACTGTTAACACTTTCTTCAAACCATGTACCAATAAACCTCAAAATGGCTTGAAGACTTAAATATAAGAGTAAAAAGTGGCCAGGCGTGGGGGCTTATGCCTGTAATCCCAGCACATTGGGAGGCCTAAGCAGGAGGATCACTTGAGACTAATAGTTTGAGACCAGCCTGGCCAACATGGTGAAATCTCGTCTCTACTAAAAATACAAAAATTAGCCAGGGGTGGTGGTGCGCCTGTAAACCCAGCTACTTGGGAGACTGAGGCAGGAGAATCACTTGAACCTGGGAGGAGGAGGTTGCAGTGAGCCGAGATCGCACCACTGCACTCCAGCCTGAGTGACAGAGTGAGAGTCCGTGTCAAAAAAAAAAAAAAAAAAAAAATGTGTAAACTATAAAATTCTTACCAGAAAAATATGGTTGAGTCTTCATGATCTAAGATTGGCAAATAATTTTTAGATATGACAGAAAAGGATGAACAAGAGAAAAATAAACAAATATATTGAGCTTTATCAAAATTAAAATGTCTGTGGTTCAACGGATATAATTTTAAAAACGGATATCATTTTAAAAATACTAAACCTTTTTTTTTCCCAAGATGGTGGATTAAAGGTTTTCAGAGGACCTTAGCCACTCATAAATAGAAAGATACTACAGAAATATCAACACAATGAGCTTTAATTCAAGAAGGAAAACGGGAATCCACCAGAACTGTGAACCACACCCCATATCTCAGAGAGAACACCAGCAAACAACCCTGCGATGGCGTCCAGCTGATAAAAGCGAGTGAAGCCCCAGCACGAGAGAGAGAGAGAGAGAGAGAGAGAGAGAGAGAGAGAGAGAGAGAGAGAGAGAGAGAGAGAAAGAGAGAGAGAGAGAGAGAGAGAGAGGCAGAGGGCTTCCCTCGCGTTTCAACTTTTGACTTAGAATGCTAGCAACCCAGGCTGAGGGAGAGCACTTCGATTCTCTCCAGCCCTGGAGTTAATCTGGAGAGAGACTTGAAGGTGCTATGATGGAAAGAGACCAGGAAAAACTGCAGACATTTTCTCAGACCCAGGGGTGAAAGCAAGGTGCCATTTTTAGTCCGAGTACATACAAAGTCAATCATTTGTGGAGACCTGGCAATGTGGCTGTGCAGGCATTTTACTCTGGGGCCAGAGATTGAAGTGTATGCTCTGGCGTGGGGTCGGGGTTTCCACAGCCAAAACTGTGGAAATCACCTCAGCAGTATGTGCTGGAATTGTGCTCTCCCCTGTCATAAGGCTGGGAGGAGAGTTGCTACCGCTGCAGTTTGCTATGGAGACAAGTCTTGCAGTAGGATTTAGATTGGCGACCTGGAACTGACTGGCTGCTGCCATTTCTGGGCATTGCACTCTGCTCCCCTGAGATCAGCGGGGCCCTCTCGGCTCAATCCCCAGTTAGAAATCCAGGCGTTTCGAGCACCTGCTTGCCTGGACCAACAGCCTGAGCTGCCCCACTTTTTCTGGACACATATGGTGGTGCAGTGAGGCTCTCTCTGCTCCATGCCGAGGTATCTCTCCAGGCATTTTAAGCACTCATTTGCTGGTTCAGCAGCCTGAGTTGCCCCAACATTCCTGGGCATAGATCTTGGTGTAGTAGGACTTTCTCTGCTCCGTGCCCAGAAGATTTCCAGGTTTTTGGAACACCTGCCTAACGGGATTAGCAGCCTGACCTGTCTCGCTCTTCCTGTGCAGAGATCTTTGTACAAGCGGACAATTTCTGCTCCACAAACAGGCAGATCTCCAGGCATCTGAAGCACCCACTCTGCTGGATTAGAAACTTAGGTTGTTCTCCATTCCTGTACAGAGAAGTTGGAGTCAAGGAGGTTTCCCAGCTCAACGCCTAGGTTCACTACTGGGTGACTGGTGGCCACCTACTGAATAAACCCTTGGCATTGGTTCTTATTCCTGTCATCAGGGCATCTGCAGGAGGACCTTCCTGGTCTGGCCTCACTCTTCATGGCTCCTGCCCCTCCCTCACTGAATTTTGTTTAATGTCGGCAGAGATTGGTAGAGTCTTCAAGTTTTTGGAGAAGCAAGTAAAATATATTCTCGAGAAACATCAAAATAAACATCATGATAACTTAAAATAATTTATTCAAAGAATTTTCTAAGGAAAAATTGAGCAGCTCATAGGACTAAAATAAAAGCAACACAAGAAAATGAGGCATATGAGCAAGAACCATCAGAATTATTGTTAATTATAGCTCTACAAATGTTTTATATGTTAAATTTTCAGATGTAGAAGATAGTGCATTCAATATTTTGAAAAATAAAGAATACACATAAAAATAATTTCTAATTATTCAGAATTAAGAGAATATAGTAAATTAAGTAGCAATTCTGAGAAATGGCTAAATAATTACATAACTTTATCATATATTTATATATTAAGTATAATCTGCTTATAAAAAATTAATTAGGATGTCTGTAAAAGAAAAACATAGCAGATATTAAAAATTCTATATTTAATAGCACATTGAATTGAGAATTGATGAATTGAAAGTAGATATTAAGAAGCTTGATAAAATGGACCACAAAGAAATAAAGAGGTAGAATAAACAAAAGACACGAAAAGAGACACCAAACACAGAGCGTGAAGTTCTAATCTCTGATTAAAAATTCCAGAGGGAAAATTGAGAGAGAGCTGGTGATCACTGAATTGTCACGAATTGGCACCTCTGACCAAATTCATGAAAATAATTGCAGTTGTCCTATTTCAAACTTAAGAGTACATTTCATGGCTAAGGAGGAGAAAGAGATATCAGCTTTTTTTTCCACTTAATTTTTTTTAGAATAAATATCTTTGTTATGATAAATGAGAGAGTGCAAATACTTTTAATTTGAGCTCAGTGAATACTTATTGTATGATCTTGAAT